>NC_068352.1:23430333-23741980 GCF_014633365.1 Diospyros lotus
ATTATGCAGGCATCCCAAAAGACATTCATAAATAAATAAGTCCAAAAGATTTGCTTTCAAATATTAAAACATTCATGTTGAAAATATAAAAAGACTGCTAAGAAAGCATTAGGCATTTAGATTTGAGCTTGAAGAGTACATGGTTCCCATCGATTGGTAAAAAACTGAGGGAACGGGATCAAATTCAAGCTAAGTTGAATCCCAAAGAAAGAGTTGCAGGATCCCTTGCACAACAGGAGGCTCCAAATATCTTCAAGAAGCATCATCACGCCTCTTAATTAAATTTGTTTCAATTTTGGTTTTCCCTAACAACACTAGTAACAGTTCTAGTTTTCTAATGTAACAGCCCATTCTTCGAGAGTGTTTTTCATTGAGAAATTTGGGGATTTTTTTATAAATCACACCCAAACCCATAAATAAAATTTATTTGTGAAAAATCTGCTTATCGCCCTTAATCTAGCAATTTAAACTAAATTTTAAAAATTTAGAGATAAATGGAGAGTATCGCACATAATGTAGTCTAGATACCTAAATTGACAAGCAATAACAGGAAAGGTAACGTCAAAGTGAAGTTATTACATGTCCAAATTGAGTCTACTCAACTAAAACTGAAGTTATTTGGGGATTTTTTTTTTATCTAAATTTAGTTGCAAAATGATGTCACTAAAACTAGGAGCATCCATACAAGCACCATAAAGAAGAAAACCATGTTAGGCTAATAAGCAATCAATAATCTATTTTAGCCTTTATATTTATTAGAGAAAACCTCTTTTCTTAACACGCGCATGTGAGAGTGAGAATGTGCATTAAAATAGGTAGACAGAAGATTCATATGGTAACTTCAAAAGGAAATGTTTAATACACAAATACCTTCAATTTGTTAAGATGACTTTTCCAATATAAACGAAATCCTTCGTACAAAATAGGGAAAAAGGTATGCATTAGAAGAATGACAAGAGTTACACCCTGCACAAGAAGTAGAAGATCACAATAAGGCTATTATGGTGAAGAAACATCCAAATTTAGTTAGGAAAACTTTGGAATTTTGATAATTAGTTCTAAACATAAAGCTATCCTAGTAGAATAGGCTTTTGACATGTTTTAGCTCCCATATGTCATATTGTCAATATAATGCCAACCATTGCCCTTGCAATGGTTAAGGAGCATTAAATACACATCCATTTTAGGCAATGTATTATATCTTGCTTTTAGGACTAAAACCAACCAATGGAAAATGTTTATACCTAAAAACAAGGTATAATAAATACATATTTTCTAAAAATAGTGTGTAGTGAATTATCCATTAGCCTTGCTTATAAATCATCCAGTTTTCAATGGCATATACACATGTAGATATGTGTGTTTGTATTAACATAGGGATACAAATGTCAATAATAAATACTGAGTATTAGTAAAAATACAAGTGTGGACAACCCTAGTAGGGAGTCAAGTCGTTTTTCATTTCTTATATTCTTACATGCTGTAAAGAGCATTTCCTTAATAATAGTGTAATTCAAGATCACACATTACAAGCATATAGTCCATAGGATGGGAATACACAATCATTGCATGTAGACAAATTGTCTAAATAAAAGCACCTTAACAGATGAACCACCGACTTAGCACTATGAAACTTAGTGGGATATCCTGTCACTAGTTTCATCTAGCTATGTGTGACATATACTCACTACAACTTCAATGGCACCAGTCAACCTCAGAAAAGTTTCAGAGCACAAATCTCACACCACCTATCTCCTTTGTAGTGGTTTCATGTCATTTAGAGTACTCATGCTAAGTGAATACTGCATTTTTGGTTTTTTTTTTTAGAGCCTTGCTCTGTGTGTCTAGCATTCAACTATGTGAATGTACTATTTTATAGCATACTTTCTTATTAAGTTAGTCAACCTCCCCTGGTGAGTTTAAGACTGGTGATTGTAGTTTTTTTCATCTTTTGGCTGGGAGGAAGTTGAATGAACAACTAGCATCCCCTGTGCACGAGGTTATCATCTTTAGCAGATGACATAATTCATGGGAAATATCAAACAATAGATACTTGATTAAGGCAGATGTACTTACTGTTTATCTGTTATAAAATTCCATAGAGACACATGTTGAGGCATGTATACATTCAAGGAGAACTGGAGCAGGTTCTACTATTATTTTCTGGCAATTAGACTCATATTCATTCTTTTTCTCTTTAATATTTTTAGTTTCAATAGGAAGACAAGTCTTATTGAATACTTTACTATTATTAAGCTAACATACAAGGAGCTAAGTGCAATTCAACTAGTTTCTTTGAAGTTAGTGAGATGTAGAGACGGTAAGAGCAAATGATGTGATGCAAACCTGTACATAATTTTTATTTTTAATGTGGTTTTTTTTTTTTTCTTAATGGGGTGGTAGAGGTATTTTGGTAATTTTAAGCTTTTGGGGTATATTTCGGTGTAAGTTAGTTTTTGGGTCTTTTTGTAAGAGCAAGTCTTTTGTTGGGGTTCCTAAATGATTAGTGAAGTTTAGGATGACACATTTGTAATATAGGAGTTGGCTTCTCTTGGAAGCTTGAGAACTAGTATAAATAGAGCTTCTCAGCCACTTTTAATGGACTTTCCAGCATTTTGAAGACAGAAATCTCTGCAGAGAGTTCAGCTCCAAACCATCTAGGGCTTTGAAGATTTGGAGGCTTGGGTTTCGAGGATTCGACCTTGCATCCATTGTTGTTAAAATCGCGAGTTGACTCGCGCGATTTAACGAGTTTGCGAGTCATCAAGCATAAAACGAGTCAACGCACTTATAGGATCGAATTTTGGTAAAATCAAACCCGACTCGCGAGTCAAACATGTAAAATTGGTAAACTCAGTAAACGTGGACTGAGTTTATCGAGTCAGTCTTGCGGTGGGTCTGTACTCCAAAAATCAAGCTCTCCCATGGCTTCTCCTACTGCTGCTCCTTCTCAGAACTCTAAACAGCCTATCTGACACATGGAAATAGGTTGACTAGGAGGATCACACATGACACACATCATTGCAGTGGGTCTGTTTCTTCTCCGTGACTCCGTTCTTGTGGCTTTTTTTCTTTTAGTTGGGTTTTTAGATGATGATGATGATGTCAGGATCTTGGATTCATTAGGGTTGCACTGGCTCTATAGTTTCTGTTTGCTATGTGTACTCCATTCTATCTCGTCCTCCATTAATATAATTAGTTTTCTGGGTATATTGGTTGTATTCATATTTATTCATTATAGAGAAAAGGAAATGGCCGTTAGCGGATGTGAAGTGAAGTGAATCTCCCAATCTTTCCATTGGAAAATTAGGAAATGCTTTAGACCCTAAGAATATTTTAAGATTATATTATATTTTGATGTTTCATGAAGTTTAGTGTAGAATTGACTACTACTTATTTTAGAAAGGGTGACGTGAATAGTTAAGTCTGTTTATTATATTTTAAAAAATTTCAAATGTTTTATAAAAACAAAGTACCAAAATAACAATGATGGAGAGTGGGGAAAATAAAATTGGTGAAGATTTGGAAAGTCATGAAGATGAAGGTGAAGATCATGTGGTGCATGACCAAGACAAAAATGATGATGAAGGCCCATCGAAGCCTTTAGGAGATTCAGAATTGGGTAGTAATGATATTTTTGCTAGCAGTTTTGAACTTGAAGATGACATTAACTTAAAAGATGTTGATGGTGATGGTGATGGTGATGGTGATAGTCATAACTTGGACTTGAATTAAGATTTAAATATTTCTACTAATGATTTATTTTAGTTTGTATTTTATGCTTGTAATGACATAATGTAGAAGTTTAACAATGTTTTTTGTTTTTATGACTTAGTATTTTTATTTATATTTAAGAACAATGTTTGTTGATGACTATGGTAATGTTTGTTGTTTGGAATTTTGATTATGGATGGATGAATGATGAACTGGTGATAAATGATAGACTTAATATTTAGAAATTTCATATTATTTAATATTTTTGAAATAGGTACATGTATATTATTGATAATAAGGATTATGTCATTATAAACATATATTTACATAAATTAAAGGGTATTTTTAATTATTTGTAAAATCATAAGATTTTACAATCCAATTTTATGGACTCTCTTATGATCTCACTTAAAATCTCGATTTTAACAACCATGCTTGCAGCGTCTACCAAATCCCTCCATCACTGCCATGGGCGTGAGAGGCTAGCAAGAAGTTGTTGCTACTTTGTTGTTCTAGGTCTGAAAATGTGTGATATCAGTTGTTTCAGTGTGCTATTTGTTGTCCTGTTTCAGCACTACATCCCTTGTGTTTATCAAAGAAATGACAGTGATGATGAATTTGATCATGTTGGCGAGCAAGGAACAAAATTAATCAGCTATCTAAAGTTGAAAATGATAGTTCGCGTGACAAAGAAATACTTGGTAATGAAAGGTGTGTGCACAGAAATGAAAGGCCTCAAAGATGGGAAGATCACATTGTGCATACCCTACAAAATTCCAAAGAGAGTGATGTCCAAGTGCATATTTCAAAATTTGATAGTGACATGGAATCTGAAGAGTTTTTGGATTGGGTGGAAAGCATTGAAAGTTATTTTGAGTAGAAAGATGTAGCAGAAGAGGGGTCAGTGAAGTTTGTTGGAGCAAAGCTTTGAGAACAAACTTCTACTTGGTGGAAGCATTATCAAAATGATCGTGAGAGTAGAGGAAAAAGAAAGCTAGAAGATGGGATAAGATGAAAGAGAAGTTGAAAGCTCAATTTTTTTCCCCAAGATTATGAGCAAACATAAATCAAAGGGTTCAGCACGTGTGAGAGCATGAATGTCAGTGAAGAATACCCAAGAGTTCCACAGGCTGTCAATAAGGTGTAACCTTGCTGAAACTGAAGCGCAAATGGTTAGTCATTATGTGAATGGCTCAAAATGGCAATACAAGATCAAGCTTGCAGTGGCCTTATACAGTAAGTGATGCCTATCAACTTGCACTCAAAGTTGAGGTGAAACTTGCACGTAACATTCCTAGAAAGGGAATAGCTGCACCACCCACGCCCCACGCATTCAAGCCAACCTAACAATTATATTGGAAAGCAATTAAGTGTTTATAATAGTCCAAGTACAGCCTAACAATCAAGGGAAGACAGTGACTAAGTGCTATAGATGCTTTTTACTTGGACATATCTAATGAATGCCCAAAAAGAGCTGATAATAGAGTTAATCTTGTCGAAGCTAAAGAAGCTGATTCAACCGTTTTGGCTCATTCAACAGATTCTAAGTGATTCAACTGATTGTTTCGACCGATTGAATCCTCCAAATCAGCCATGGCACGGATGAAGAACACAGGAAAAGGAAAGGAGAATGCAAGCGGTGCATCCCAACCTCAACCATGTGCCACGATCAACCTGTTCTCCAACACCCTATCAAAAGGAAAGATTTGAACACGGATTTGACTCTCATGAGGTACTAATTGGATGATTCTTAGATATTCAATTTCTAGAGTCGATTAAGTTTCCATACATAAGACACTTTTAAAGTGTTTGGTTGGTGGAATTTCATGACTTTACATAGAGACATCATTGTAGACTTGGTTATGTTGAAGAAATAAATAAGATTGGGCCAGGCCTTGAAGATTCCAAGAGATTCATCCATTATCATCTTTCTATTTATTTTGTTATTTTGCTTTTTATTATCTTGTATTATTTCTTAGATATCTCTTAGATTATCTTTGTATTATCTTTTAGTGTTGTAATCTAGTCCTAGATAATAGGGTTGTAATCTACTCCTAAATCTTAGGAGAATTTTGAGGAGAATTCTTAAGAAACATGTTGTATAAATATTTCTTATTCGTATCAATAAAGTGTGTGGGAATACCACTTCCCTTTCTCCTTTTCTACATGGTATCAGAGCCTCGTTAATAGGCTAGTACAGTAAACCCTAGTGCCTTCATTACACTATTGCTTCAATCTGGTCAAGTGCCTTCATTGCACCATCATTGTCGAAGTTGGAACACCTCTGTCTAGCCACTGCCTACCAATACTGCCACCACCATTGGGTTCGTCGTCATTAGATCGGCCGACCACCGAAAACCCACCACTGCCGGAGTCTCCATCGCCGCCGTCAATTTTCCTCTAACCCCACGTGCCAACGCATGAAGGGGCGTTCGCCGACATTTCACCTCCAACTAATCCAGATCAGCTCTCCGACGTCTGTTTAGTCTACCCCTAGTGTTGAAATCAGTCATGTTTGTGTTCGTGTTCGTGTTCAATTCTCAGCCAGTCCTCTTTGCTTTCCCTTCGGCCTTAATTGCCATCATTCATGAAGAACACTGGTGAAAGAACACCTGAAGATCAGAAACCAGTGTGACTGCCGGTGTAACTGCTAGTGCGAGTACTAGCATTGGAGCAGTAGGAAGCAAGCTACCAGGAATACTACTTTCCTACCGATTGGACGGTAGGAACTATCTTCAATGGGCACAGCTAGTCCAGACCTTTCTCAAGGGGCGAGGAAAGCTCAGCCACCTTAGTTCCCTTCCATCGGCAACAACAGATCCTACTTTTCAGGTATGGGATGTAGAAGATTCCCTCATTATGTCAAGGCTATGGAATGCCATGCAACCTGAGATAAGTAGGAATTATATGTTTTTAAGTTCAGCTAAGGAGATTTGGAGGTAGTTAAGCAAACATATTCTAAACTACAAGATGCATCGGTTATATATGAAGTAAAAACCAAAGTAAGTAGTACTAAACAAGGGGGGATGACAATCACCGAGTACTACAATTGAATGAATGGTTTATGGCTGGCATTGGATCAATATCAAAAGATTAAGATGGTGTGTAGTGGTGATACTGCAACTCTTAATCAGATTATGGAAAGGGATAGAATTGTTGAATTTTTGGCTGGCCTTAACTCTATTTTTGATCAAGGGTGCAGATTATCAGCCGAGAGCAATTACCATCATTAAATTAGGTATTTGCCATGGTACGTAGTAAAGAAAACAGATGGGCAGTGATGCTTCAGGGTTCTTACATTGATGGGTCTACCATGATATCAAATAAAGGGGAAGTATCTTGTTCAAAATCTGGAAAAATAGGTGCTCAAGGACGGTTGAATAACAAAGAAGGGCTTTGGTGTCCATATTGCAAGAAACCTCAGCATACCCAAGACACTTGCTTTAAGCTTCATGGGAAAGATGCAGTCCTCAGCAAAATTGGCGAATTTCCAAGAACACCACTAGGCCCCGCACACAATCATATTTATCTCAGAAGGGACAGGAAAGAGGACAAATCTGACAGAATCAAAAGAAAATTTCAGTCCAGACCTCAATCTCCTCAACATTGAAGAGATCACCAAACTGAAATCCTTCTTGAAGACCATACAAAATGATGGCGGTTGTTCCTTGGCACATCAAGAGCCTTCTGGTAAGACCTCAGGTAATGACTCCCATTCTATATTTTTTTCAGCCTTAAACACTAGTAGGAATGATACTTGGATCTTAGATTCCAGAGCTACCGACCACATGACACCTAACTCCGATGTGTTTACCACCTATCAACCCCTAAAGACCTCTAAACAAATCCAAATTGCCAATGGTACATCAGTTCCCATAATTGGATATGGGAGTGTTTATCTAAGCCCTAACGTCACCATTAACCATGTTCTCCATGTTCCCCAACTATTGGCCAACATTTTGTCCATCTATCAACTCATCAAAGAACTACACTGCTATGTTGTTTTTTCTACTAACCTGTGTGAGTTTCAGGCAATGAGGACCAGGAAGAGGATTGGGGTTGCTAGAGGAACAAATGGGTTGTATTGCTTCATAAGGAAGGCTCCTAAAAACCAGTTATCAGTGGCATGCTCTTCTTAGGTGACTGCCAATCATCACCAAATCTGGTTGCATCACTATCGCTTGGGACACCCTCCATTCACCTTGTTAAAAACCATGTTTCATAGTTTATTTCATTCTCTAGACCCTAGTTTTTTCATTGCAATATATGTGTTATTTCTAAACAACATCGAGTGTGTTACCCAATTAGTAATAAACTCCATCCTATTCCATTTGCATTAATTCATTCTGATGTGTGGGGCCCTTGCAAGCTTCCTAACTATTCTGGAGCTCGTTGGTTTATATCCTTTATTAATGATTGCACATGCATGACATAGGTTTTTTTGTTAAAAGATAAGGCAGCCATCCAAATAGTCCTACCCAACTTCTATAGAATGATAACTACTCAATTTGGAACCCCCATAAAGAAATTTCATACTGATAATGCCCAGGATTATTTCAATACTCATTTGCATCGATTCTTTCAACAAAAAGGGATTGTCCATAAATCTTCATGTGTTGATACTCCACAACAAAATGGAGTGGCTGAACGAAAGATAAGACATCTCCTCAATGTGGCTCGGGCCCTACTTCATCATCATAGGGTCCCTAAAACTTTCTGGGGGGGGGGGGGGGAGACTGTCCTCACTGCGACTTTTCTCATAAACCGCATGCCTACTAAAGTTCTAAACCAACAAAGCTCTCTAAATTGCCTCACCACTCACTATCCCGAATCTAACTTCCACACCTCTCTTCCCCTTTAGAGTATTTGGGTGTGTTTCCTTTGTTCATATTTCCAAACACTCTCGAGATAAGCTTGATCCAAGGGCTGTTAAGTGTGTCTTCCTAGGGTATTCTCCCACACAAAAAGGGATATAAATCCTATAATCCTCTCACCCCCAAACTCAATGTTTCTAAAGATGTTACTTTCATTGAAAACACACCCTTCTTTGGCTCATCTCCTGGTCACCAGGATAAAATGCACTCAACATCCTTTGTCTCACTTTGTGTCATTTGATCGAATGTCTCCTTCTCACAAGAGTTTCTTTCCCATCTTGTCTCAATTAAGATTCCTCAAACCCTATCTGAGGTGCTAGAAAGTGAGAAATGGCGGCATGCCATGAATGTGGAAATGGAAGCCCTAGAGAAGAACATAACATGGGAGGTAGTTGATTTAGCTAAAGAAAAGAAACTGGTTGACTGTAAGTGGGTATTCTCTGTTAAGTATAAGGCGGGTGGATCATTAGAAAGGTATAAGGCCCGACTTGTCGCAAAAGGCTATACACAGATATATAGTGTTAACTACCATGATACATTTGCTCATGTTGCCAAGTTGAATACTGTAAAAGTCTTATTATCATTGGCGGTGAACTTGGATTGGAACTTGTCCCAATTTGACGTAAAGAATGCCTTCTTACATGGGGACCTTGAAGAATAAATCTACATGGTTTGTCCATCGGGTTACAATCAATGTGCAAAAGGTAAGGTATGTAAACTTAAAAAGGCTCTCTATGGATTAAAGCAATCTCCTAGGGCCTAGTTTGGTAGATTCTCAAAAGCAATGTTGTCAATGAGATATAGGCAGAGCCAAGGGGATTATACATTTTTGTGAAACACAAGATCAAGGGGTGTTGTAACACCCCGCTCCAACCGAGGGGCGTTATAAATGCAGAAAACATCATCATGAATTTCGGGGACATATTTTTTTCCATAAATATATAATATAAGCGTTTGTACGTAAATAGCACACCAAGTAAGTTCCCAAGAAAGAGAGGTGGGTCACATGGGACACACTTAAATACCAAGTCTTTCCTTAGCCAGAAGTTTCCAAGACATGCACTTCCACTACACAACACTTGAATTCATAACTTCTCCGATAATCCCGATTACCTTCTCAGCACATCAAACTTAAGAACATCAAGCTAAGACAGGTAATATCATCATAAAACAAATGCAGAAGCTAAATCAAAACCTGATACGATACATAACCGAAATCATCTTATACATAACATCAAAATTGTATCATTGTCTAACATGACATCATCAAAAGGAAATACATATAATCTAAAACATATGCTACGATCCACCTACAAGTTGTCGTCAATCCTCGACAATTCCTTTCCCTTTGGAACAACTGCTACCACCTGGAACGTTAGAATATTCCAGGGACAAAAGTCCAACATAAGATGATGAATCATCTAAGCGAGAGTTCAAAAGCATTTTCATGAATGTATGCAAGACATGAAACAACAAAAAATCATGACAAAACCTGGCCCAAGAGAATCCCACACAGCACTTAACCCTAACCAGAGAAAATGCAATCTCTCTAAAAGCAACACAACCACATTGACACATTGGCACAACACAGTTCTACCTTAAGAGGGAGCAACGTTAATGCATGAACCCCGTGAATCACCCTGGGAATCATTACGTTCCCACTCAAAAGCTTACGGAGCACACATAAACACAAATCCTGGCCAAATGATGATCAACACCATCCTGGAAATCCACGTCCCCTCAGAAACAATACTACCGCTCAAAGGCCTCCTGGGGTGATGCCTACTGGCAGCCCTTGCCACTTGCCGGTCCGGGGTGGTGTTCACTCTCAGCCACGCCATTTGGCGATTCACGTGGGTGGTATTCACTCTCAGCCCAAGTCCCAAATGGATATTTTCCCTTGGCATGCCAAGTCCCATAAAAACAACACGCCAATGCCACATACCATGATTCAATGCATCAAATGAAACAACATTTCATGTACACAATTTGTCACAAAATTCAATGCACGTGCATAAAACATTTCGGGACAAATCTCTATGAAACCAACCATCACAGGTTAAAACCATTCACACGCAACAAAACATTTGCATGGATCAAATCAAGTTTAAGAGGAGAACAACTTGGAATAAACAAATTTTGGGGTTAGAACTGCTCACCTTGACAAAAATCAGGGTACCTCGAAAAGCGCACACTGCCTCGATTTGCGTGCCTGACCTTGATTTTCATGCCAACCTCAAAAGTCACACCAACACTCAACCCTAGGCCTCAAAGCACCCTAATCATTATTTAAACATCAAAAATCTGATTTTTCTCATAATTTCTTTATTTTCTCCCATTTTCTCTCTAAAAATTCCAAATAAATACCTATCAAGCTATTTTCTCCAATTTTTCTTCACAACACATCATAATAACTTATGAACATCAAGAGAAAATTACTGGACTTACCCGAATGCTGCATTTTCACTCAAAACGAGGCTCTTTGATGCTAAAATCGAGACAACATAAAGCCCAACTTCAAAACTAATTGCACAGGCCTCTAGATCTTGAATTTAGAGGAATTTAGCAATTTTTTTCACAATTTTTGGAGCTTGGACACGCCCTCACTCGCCCAAACAAGTTGCTCCACGCGCCTCCAGTCGTGGGGCCTAGCTGGCGCGTGTCCCACATGCGTCAATCGTCTTCTTCCTCAGCTCGCCGGACAGCAGCGTGATGCTCTGGTTTAATGGCCATAACTCCTTCATCCGGACTCTGATTGACCTCCCGTTTGAACCTATGGCTTCGTCTTTTCGCCCTCTACCGGATAATAACATAAAATCCCACAAACGTTGCCATTTTCAGACTGCTCGAAGCTATTTTCCGGCGAAACTCATTTTTCCGACGAGGCTTCGGATCTCACTCATCTCTCAACCAAAATGGCCAAATTGCACAGGAATGAAGCTCTAGACATGGGCAACAAAAGCCCCTTATCCGATTCTCCCAATTTATTCACAAATTTGCAAATCTAAGAAATTAATTTTTGAAGGCATTCGGCCATTGCTATTTATAGGCAACCCGAGCCTCCAAACGCTCAAGGGTGTTCAATCAAATGTGTCCAAAGCCTCTATCACCCCTGGATCGACCTATTTGCTGCAAAAATCGACCGCAATGATGAATTTTGAAGCTTCCCAAATTTGGCTGAATTCTTGGTCAACTTTTCTTCAAATTTCAGCCACCCTCGTGGCTGTTGTCGGCCAAGACTTAGTCCAAACACCTCCCCAACCAACCCTCGTGCAATCCCATGGCTCATATGAGGCTGGTCGGCAACCAGAACTGGCCGGTCAGCCATGGCAGCTTCCTTCCTCCTTCCACTTTGAAAAATTACACTTTCACCACACTTATTTTGTCTCTTATGCCTTGACCCATTTTCACAAAGCCCCTGAACTTTCCAATATTTCCATTGAGTCCCTCAAGTAATAAAAACTCCCATTCCTTCTCGGAAGATTCCAAAAACTCGCCATCTTGGCCTCCCTCCGATGAATTCAAAAAACTGCATTTTGGCCCGAATCTTTGTTTTGGCCTCAAACATATTCGTTTCTTCCAAAAACCACTAAAGGGTTGTTGTACACACCAAATATGAATACCTTCGGGGTTCCGTTGACTTCAATAATTCGGTTTTACAGCCTATCCCGTAGCTACATTTTTAGCTGTACTGAAAACTATTTATGATCCATTTTATTTCGATGCCATAAATCATTCCTTGAAATACTCGACACTACTATATCATTTTCTTTAGGCATCTCGGCTCCAAGGTACTCCCTACAATCGATTCGGTAAATTTCTCCGGCTATTCTGATACCTATTTTCCTCAAATCTCATTTTTCTAATAAAATACCTATTTCTCAATTACCCAAAGTTCTCGGGTATTACAAGTGTGACTGTCCTTTTGGTTTATGTGGACGATATAATAGTTACTGGTAATGATGAAAAGGAAGAGAAAAACCTGAAGAGTGCTTAGCAAAAAAAATTAAAATTAAGGACTTGGGAAGACTAAAATACTTCTTGTTCAAGATCGAAGGATGATTGGCACGAGGCTTGAGTCCCACAAACTCTACTATCTACCTCACCCTACTTCATCAATAGTGTGCACGACGATTGCTTCCCCTCTACAGGTCTATTATCGGTTAGGTCACCCGTCTCTCCCCAATCTCAAGAAAATGGTTCCTAGTCTCTCTAGTATTTCTTCCTTAGAGAATGGGTCTTGTCAACTTGGGAAACATAGTCGTAGTCTTTCTCGAGTAGAGTCAATAAACGTGTTAGTTCTCCTTTTTCAGTGGTCCATTCGGACGTATGGGGTCCTAGTCATGTCAATTCAGAAGACGGTTTTTGTTATTTTGTAACCTTTATTGATGATTTTTTTCGAACTACATGGCTATATTTAATGAAAATGTGTTCAAAATTGTTTTCTGTCTTCACCACATTTTGTGTTGAAATTAGAACTCAGTTTAATGTGTCTATTCGTGTTCTCCGTAATGATAATGCTCTTGAATATTTGTCCTCGCTATTTAAATCCTATATGGCATCTAATGGGATTCCTCACCAAACTTCGTGTCTTGGAACCCCACAACAAAATGGGCTAGCTGAATGAAAGAACCGTCATTTAATTGAGATCGTCTGCACGCTTCTTCTTCATATGCATGTTCCGCTTCAATACTGGGATGAAACTATCTTAACTGCATGTTGCCTAATTAACCAAATGCCATCTTCTGTCCTTAATGACCAAATTCCTCATTCTGTTCCTTTTTCTTAAGTTGTCTTATATTCTCTTCCTCCTCGTATCTTTGAGAGTACCTGTTTTGTTCACCATATTGCCCCAGGTCATGATAAGCTATTCGCTCATTCCGTCAAATGTGTTTTTTTGGGTTATTCACGCCTTCAAAAGGGGTATCGTTGCTACTCTCCTCAATTAGCTCACTACTTTGTTTCAGCGGATGCAGATATTACCTTCTTTGAGTCATCTCCTTATTTTCTCTTTTCGCTGAGGTCTCTGAGTTTGTTTCTACTGGCTTACCTTTACCTGTTCCTTTTCCTGACTTTTCCTCTTCTCCTTCTCCACCACCCTTTGCCTCTCGCTTTGACTGCCCTGATCTTCAGGTCTATCAGCAATGTCCTCGACCGGTGGCCCAAATAGCAGCACCTATCGTTGCTAGTCCAAGAGAGCCATCCACTGACTCATCCTTTGTGCCCCGTTCGTTCTTCCTTCTTTGGTCCGTCACCCTCGATTTCTAATCTTGACTTACCTATTGCTCTTCGTAAAGGTACTCATCATTGCACCACTCTCCATCCCATTTCACATTTTGTTAGTTATAATTCTTTGTCCCCTGGATATTCTGCTTTTATTTCTTCTTTATCTTTTGTTTCTCTTCCTAAATCTGCTCCCAAAGCTTTTTCCCATCCGGGGTGGCGAGTTACTATGGTTGAAGAAATGTATGTCTTACATTCCATTGGGACTTGGTACCCCTTCCCAAGGGTAAGTCTAGTATTGGTTGTCATTGGGTTTACACTGTTAAAGTTGGTCCTGACGGCCAGATTGATAACCTTGTTGCCAAAGGATACACTTAGGTTTTTGGCCTTGATTATGGCGATACATTTTCTCATGTTATTAAGATCTCCTCTATTCGCCTTTTCTTGTTCCTTATTGTTATGTTTCACTAACCTTTTCATCAACTGGACATTAAGAATGCTTTCTTTCATGGCGATTTACAGGAAGAGGTGTATATGGAGCAACCTCCTGACTTTGTTAATGAAGAGGAGTCTGGGCTGGTGTGTCGCCCTTGAAAATCATTATACAACCTAAAACAATCTCTTCGAGCTTGGTTTGGTCGATTCAATTAAGTTGTTCTTAAGTTTGAGTTAACTCGTAGTAGAACTAATCATTCTGTTTTTTATCACTCTGTCTAGCCACCGCATTCTTCTAGTGGTATATGTTGATGATATAATACTTATAGGAGATGATGTTGGAATCACTGAATTGAAGATGCATCTTCACCAACAGCTTCAAACTAAGGATCCAGGTTCCTTGAAACATTTTTTGGGGTATTAAGGTAGCTCAGTCAAAGCAAGGCATCTATATTTCTCAAAGAAAGTATGCCTTGGATATGCTAGAGGAGACAAGGTTGCTTGGATGTAAGCCAATAAATACCCATATGGATTTGAATATCAGACTGTTATCGGGACAAGGGGGGCCTCTTTTTGATTTTGAGCGCTACCGTCAATTAGTTGGGAAATTTAATTACCTCATAGTCACACATCCTAATATTTCATTTATTGTGAGTGTGGTAAGTCAATTCTTGGATTCACCTTATGACAGTCACTGGGATACAATAATTCATATTCTTTGGTATACTAAGCTTGCCCCCGGTCGGGGTGTATTAAATCAGAATCATGAACACAGTCGAATTGTGGGATATATGGATACTGATTGGGAAAGATCCCCGACTAATGGGGGATCCACATCTTGATACAGTGTATTTGTGGGTGGAAATCTAGTCTCTTGGAAAAGTAAGAAACAAATTGTTGTTGCCAAGTCCAATGCAAAAGCTGAATATAGGGCAATGGTCGTAACAACATGTAAGCTAATGTGGCTGAAACAGTTAATTGAAGAGTTAGGAGTTACGCAAGTCAAGTCTATGCAATTGATTTGTGACAATCAAGCCGCAATGCATATTGCTTCTAATCCTGTGTTCATATTGAAATTGATTGCCACTTTGTTAGAGAAAATGTGCTATCTGAGGATATAGTTACAACATATGTAAGTTCTAGCGATTAGTTGCTTGATTTACTCATCAAGTCACTTAGAAGTTCTCGTATGAATTACATTTGTACCAAGCTAGGCATTCTCAATATATATGCTCCAACTTAAGAGGGAATGTTAAATAAGATAAGTAAGAGGTATTGGTATAATTAATTTAATACACTTGTATATATATTCTCTTGTATTATAGACTTTTGATAGAACACACATTATTTTATTCACTGTTTTCATGGTGATCATGGAAATTGGAAACAAAGTTAATTGTTGTCATAAGACAATCAGGGTTGGGCATGCCACAAGATAAACCCAATCTGGTTCAAAGCAACACGAGATAAATGTAGGAATCTGACAGGTAGGCCTTGTCCTCATGTAGCTTATGTTGTGCATATGAGCCATCTATAGTTATTTTCATTCAAGAGATTATTTCCAATTGCTTCAAGCTTGTGTCATGCAATGCATAGGCTTCTCTTTTCATAGAGGGTTAATTTTATATATTTTCATTTTTACTCTGAACACCCCCCCCCCCCGGCGGTGTGGCAAAGTTTCACTTATAAGTGGTTCAAACACATGCTATTTAAATATCAAGTTAGCAATAAAGTTTGGAATCAAGACCCTTGCTAGCTCTAATACAATGTTGAATTGTTATCCACTATCTAATCTAAAAGCTTAAGTTCGTAAAATAGGGTTAATTTTATCTTTTATATCATCAATTTTACTCTCAACAAGTTACAAGAAAATTTCAAAGATGGTCCATTAAAACAAATAAAAAAGAATACAAATCATGTAAAGAACTCCAACACCCCCCCCCCCCCCGCCCCCCCCCCCCCCAAAAAAAAAAGGGCACCCCTGCTTCCTTTTTGCAATGATTTGAAGTTCTGTGGCATTTAAAAATACCCAGATAACCTAATGCTATGGCAACTTTGCCAATAGTTACTTACAATTTAGAATTATTCACTAATTTCCAATGTCTAACAAGCATTAATTAAAAGTATTTTTTGCTAAGGCAGAATCACGCCACATGATAGGTAAACTTTCCACCCATTAATTGGGAAGTAAATAACATCATACCTCATAAACAAGAGACTCTGTAGCATTTAAGTATGGCAATTGTCCTAGAAAGTAGTACTCTCTGTGATTGCAAGAATATGCAGAATACTCTGCACACCACAGCGGTTTCTGCACACATTAAGAACCTCCGCATTACTAGTCTACCAATATAAGAACTTCATCATTGGCCTTCATTAATTATTTGAAAAGGCAACCACAATGGTATACAGGACCATAAAATATACTAACCTCAAGGAAATTTAGAACTATTAAAGCAAAAATATTAAGGGACCACAGGAAATCAAGGTGGATAAATATGAAGTAGAATTTTGCTGGAGTTTCATAGCTTGACTGATCAAGAATTTGCTCGGGCAGACCAATACCATCTTCAGCCTGGAAAATGCATTTTTAATCAATGGACAGTAATCACGCCTTAAGTACAAGGAAAGAAGAACTCTCAACATAGAAGAAACCTGGCATTCATTTAGAATACAGTTTTAGATCAGTGCAAATGCCAAGACCAGTAGCAACTAGTGCATTTTTTATGAACTTCAGCACATGCAACACCATACGCAATAAAAGATGTAAAGTCTGTCATTCAAAGTTCATTATTACATTTCCTCTGCCTGCTTAGAAAGTAAAAACAAGGATAAACAAAGAGGATAAGGACGTACAACTTACAGGTAAGGAAAGTGAATGAGTCAGAGAAAAAAGAGCTCAAAAAATAATATAGACAAGCTGCATGTGGCCAAAGTTTCAAGGGTTACAGCCAGAGAAAAATCATTAAAGAAAGAAAAAGAAAACAAAGGAAAAGAAGACAGGGAAAAAGGGAAAAACATGAATGTTAACTAACATAGAATGACATTATCTTGACATTGAAGCAACAATAAAAAGAAGCCAAAGATTACCTTGAGATAACAAAGAAATATATGATGTTGTACTTTCCATTATTGGGCCAAACACGTGTAAGTATTTCAAATATATTTTTTTTAAAATAACATTTCAAATATTTGTTCTAATGTATTTAGGGCGCTACAATTCCAAACTCAATTATTAACCACTAAGTCATATGAATGCTTAATCTGCAAGAGGAGTGGTAATTTTTTTATATATATCATTACGTGCACTCTCAATTGATATTGAAGGTGTTGGCAATATTGACGATTTTGCCATTCCCCAGGCGGTGGAATATTCTGTTTCCTCTCTTTCTTTTTTAATTGATAATTTAGAAAAAATTTGATTTTATTTGTTGATATTGTATGAATATTTATTTATTTTTTTATACTTCATTATAAAAAAAATAAAATTTAAATGAACACTACCATTCAGGGGCCATTTTTATATTACTCAGCACCCCAAAATCTCATCTACGGCACTGATTGTAATCTACCTTCACCGTAGCTACTCAGAACTCGTCCTTGCACAAAACGTTTTCCGATGACGACACAGAAATAACTCGTTATATACACATATACATACACATTTTTAGCCACGAAGTGATAATGAGACAAACCAGATCAACAAGCGCAGCGGCTTTCTGATAAGGCGAGCCGTGGGTGATGGCCTCTGATCTTCCCCGGATAGGCACCGGTCCGTCTCTCCGGCCAGTGAAACGTTTACCGTCGCTGGTTTCGCCGCCTAGCAGAGCTTCGTCCATCTTCATCGCGGAGATGCAAAGACTGAACACCGAGCCACTTTGATTTGTGAGAGTAACGATCTGAATTTTAGATTTAAAGGAATGCGCGTAGATGTCAATTACGAGTGTTATTATTACGAAAATGCCAGAGCGGGGTGACGTGGCAGCGGGATCTGGAATTGTTCGGGATCACGTTGATTGTAAAGTCGGCACGGAGACAGTGTTACGGTGCGACGCCGTCTTCTGAACTCTGTGCAACCTCCGCTGATATTTTACTTTGTATTTTAGAATAGTAAGAATTCGCTTCTAGATTTAGCAACGGCTTTTATCTTTCTTTCTTTTTTTAACTCCGGTAAGCATTTTATCTTTCAATTTTTTTATAAAAAAAAGGTGGGATAACTCCATTTGTTTGGAGAAATGTATTTTACAACAAAACACTTTTCCTATTTTTTAATGTTTGGAAGCATAAAAATACACAAGTCAACTAAAAATATTTTTCAGTCAATGAAAAATTAGAATTTTAAAGTTGGGTAATTTAAGAAAAATGACTTTTCATATGCAAACTAGAAAATTATTGTCTAAAACATTGACTCAACACTATCATGTACTTGTTTAAATTCACCATCGTCGTCTACCTCACCGTCGTTATCATCTACATCGCCAATTACGTCATCGTCTAGCTTTTTCTCTATTGATTTCTTTATTATTCAATTTCTCTCTAACTATTCAGATTTTTCTCTCTTTGTTCAATTACAGTAAATGTGGAATGCTATAAATGATTTTCTAACAAAATTCTTCAAGTTACAACCAAACAATAGAAATTTAGGAAAATTATTTTCTAAAAATTATTTGTTCTAAAGAAAATAATTTTCTACTAATAAACAAACCTTAAATTACATTTAAGAGCTCTCTCTCATTAATGAATGTTTGATTTTGAGCCATAACAATTACTTGCGAAGGTGAACTTAAAAGTCACCCTACTCCTACCATGAGTTCTTTTACAGAACCAAACAGATTAACAAACAAGCTTACAGAATGAGGGTTAAAAAATTAAAATATCTCCATCCACATTGCATTGAAAAAAATACAATGCAATATTGGCAAAGGCATTTTAGTTCTTTAGTCTCCATTCTGTAAGCCAACGTGTTTGTCTCTCAAGAATTTTCTCTCCTACCATAATGATCTTACACTCACTTTTAATGATTATCATTCAATTTGATTAAATGTCATTTATAATATAATAAAGGCAGTTACTTATTTTTTTGCGGATCAATATATACAAATTTATAATTTTATCTAGCAATTTTATTAAATGTCATTTCTATTGTGTGAATATATTTATTTTTTGAGAATCAATAAAAATTCTAATTCATATCTAGTTTGTTTTTTAACTCTTTTATAAATAATTTTTTTTTCACAATTAGATTCATAACCATATAATTATTAATACTCACTTGAAGTGAAAAACTATGCTAATAATAAATAAGATTGATTTAGGAATGAGTTATTAGATTGCAACGAGTGCAATTTACTTACATTATCTTTATTGTTGTGGACCCCAGTAATTATAAAATCTTATAAAGAATTGAAAAAATGACTACTTAAAATGAGTCTCGTGTTTAAGTTAATAACAGAAAATTTATTAAAAAGAATAAAAATAAATAATAAGGAAGAATGAAAGTGAATATATATATATATATATATTTTATTCTTGGTTTGCATCAATAGAACATATATCCTAAGCTCTCGACCACCTTTTCACCCAAGGAAATTCTTCTTTTTCAGCAAGTATTATAAAGGCATTATATCTACATATTTGGCAAAGATACCCTTGGTCATTTTGGGAAAAGATTTTCGGCCTAATGTATATTTTTTTCCAAACCTGTCACAATTAGGCCTTGTTGGTCCCTATGGCTCATGTACATCTGAAAAATAGAGAGCCTAATTCACTTTAGGCTAGCATTTGGTATGGCCAATCCAGCCACCTTTTGGGGGCCACTCAAAGCCGTTCGAGTTGGCCATGGGACAATGATTTAAAAACATAGAAATTTTCTTACCACATCCTCTATTATTTAATTTAATTATTAACAGCCTATATATACATGTTATCTTTTATTTTTAGATCTTAAGAAACAATTATGAACCCCTAGAATTAGATAATATTAGAGGAATGGTCCACATTATATATATATATAAATAAATAAAAATAAAATATTTTAAACAAAGACTAACTTTCAAGGGGTGGTGTTTTCTAATTGAAGCTTAGTTTTTATTATTTTTTTAAATAAATTTTAATTGCTTTGATGTAATGGTACCATTGTTCTTGTTTTGTTATTACCTATAAGTCACTTGTTTGAATATATGAATAATATATTCTCTATATGTAATAATATATGAATGATATAAAATAAAATCATAGGATAACCTTATTTATGATGGTTCAATTACTACTCAATTGATAATCATCATCAACAGTGATTCTACAATTATATTCAAGATTACTATTTTGAGTGATTATCCGTTATGATAATTATTTATAATACTATTTCATAGATAATCATCCTATGATAGGTCACGTCAAAACCTTGTCAAGTAAAAATCCTGTAGAAAATAATTTGATGAAGGAAAAAGTTACATTTTAACCATCAAACAATTCTTGTAGAATTAATTATGATTAATCAAAATATAATAATATATAGTTCTTTGGAAGCTATCAAACAGTTCTTCACAAATTAATATTGAAAATACTATTGATATATCATGGGCTACACTTTGACCCACATAAAATAGCTAAAATATCTAAAATATCATTCACTTAAGACAATGAAGTAAGGTGGTGTGAGGCGCATATCTAAAATATCTCTCACCCAAGACAATGAAGCGACTCGAAGCGGTGAAATGAGACGATAAGGCACAAAGAGTATTTTTGTCATTTGTGATTCATTGTGTAGTCCAGGATATAGGTAAAAGGATACCAATAGTAGACCATTGGGGGCATAAGTCAAGTAGTTAGGTTACGATAAATTGAGATTCGTACCAGTAGATCGTAAGTTTGATTTCTTATTTTGTGTAATGAGATAAACACTCCATTTATGATTTATTTTTTCTGTCGAAATAAAAAATACGAGTAATGAAAGATCACGCAAGGATAATAATTTCAAGAGATATTAATAGGTCCAATTAATATATATATTTATATAAGTGATGAGGTCAAACAATAAGGGGGTAATATACATGTAATTTTCCTAAATTCCTTGTAGACCCAATATGGACGAGTTCGATGTTGTTGAGGTTGTGCCTTAGCTTCAAGAAGAAAAGTGATGGTCTCATGGCAGGCTTAGAAGTAAAGAAGAAAGAAACCAGATTCTGATTGGCCCGCGTGGACGATTCTTTCTACTTCTCAGTCCAGAGGATTACACTTAAAAGATAAAGCTTTCCAAAATATTTATACACTACGAGTACAGAAGAATTTAGTTATTATAGGACCCACTTGTCAGTGGTCCATGAATGACAAGGGGGCCTTGAATGATAGAAGTCAACAGGCAGGCCCCCTTTGAATTATTAGAATTAAATGCCGGTAGAAATTCTGGACCATCTAATTGTGCCAGCAACAAAGTCTCATTGTACTGCAATAAAAAAATTAAGGCTTCGTTTTTTTCTATTTTTAATTTAAACTTTTAATTTATTTTTAATTTTTAATTTTAATAATTTATTTTTAAAAAATTAAAACATATTTTCTTTATCATTTTAAAAAATTATTTCTCAAAACAAAAAATTAAAAATCGTGTTCTTTTTGAAATTTTGAAAATAATTTTTTAATAATATTTTATTTAATAAATTTGATTATTCAGTAAATTATAAATATTTAATGTTAATATATTATTAAAAAATATATATTTTAAAATTAATAAATTTTATAATATTTTTTCATTACAATAATAAAATATAAATAAATAAAATTGTTTTGATTAGGGTTGCGTTAGCTATTATACTAAATATATTTTAATGCCATTTAATGATATTTTAATTTAATTAATGACATTCCAATAAAAAAGAATAAACTAATCACAAATACTCTAATCAAATTTATATCTAAATTTGAAAACTCTACATAATTAGTAATGCTTAAATAGAACTTTAAATCCATATTTGAATAATCATGCACAATCATAAACATCTAAATTGAACACCAAATTAAGATTTAAATAACTCCAGAGAGTGCACCATTGCCTCACAATGTAAGAATCTTAAATCGCGGTTACAAGGGCTCTAATTTTCTATACGTTTGAATTTTAATTTTGGATTAATTTTTGAATTAAGGTTTAATTAAAGAGAAAAATACAACCATTAATAAAATTACTAGATGATATTAAAATAATATCTACTATAATAGTTAACGTCATTTCTCTTGGGCTGCTTAGATCCAGACGCAACAAAAATTTAAAAATTATTTGAATCAACCAAACTCTTTGACTAATCTTGAAACCCAAAATGAATGGATCTAGTTTGTAAATATATAATCTCTTCAAGAATATAAATATATAACGAAAAATCAAATCTTTTGGTTGTCCGATGAAGAATTGATGAATTTTTGTGCTACGAGGTGTTACCCACCCTCTATAAGTGATCTGCACCAAAGAGAAGCTTCAATCGATGTCCATAAGTATGCCTCTTCGATTTCTTTGCATCAACCATGCAAGATCTAATCTAACACTTTAAAAATTGTCTTGTTTTTTTCTCAAAAATCAATTTCTCTCTCTAGAAAGCCAAATGGGTGAGGCAAAAATAGAGAGCTCACTTCAAACCCTAATCAAATTAGGGATTTATAGAAAGCCCAAGCATGTTATAAACATGTTGGGCTAAGACCCAGCCCATTTTTGGGCTTTTCACCTTGTTTGACTTTTTACTCATTTTTTTGACATATCGTGGATTTTTCCGCAAGTGCTACCTCGCCCCAAAAATCCACAAATTATTTCGGGCCCCAAAAATATTTTTCGGTCCCACTGAAATTTCATAAAACTCCTATTTATTTGTGTGTGACCTTATATGTTCATTATGAAGATGGCAAAGGACAATTTATAGAATCTTACTCTTAATAAAACTCTTTGATTATAATCCTTAATTTATTTCATTTCATGAAAAAAATTATTATCTTGCCTACCAAAATTAACGTCTACCAACGTATCATGGCCCACATATCATAATGAAATGCAAATGACACTTCCGATGAACCTTTTTATTGCGAGTTTTAGTGTTATTCGATCTCTCCATCTGTAAGCACCCTCGCCCGGATATCCCAACCACCCGATCTATCCGAACGAAAGCGCTTATATAAGGGAAGAGAAATAGACATAAGACAAAAATACCATGACATGCATACATATGAAAAATACAACAGCGGAAGCAAAACAATATACACGCACGCCCACAAGTACCCTGCTGGAACAACGGTCAAGGAGTATATAAAATTATACAGACACCTGTGCCAACAAATAAAAGATACAAGGAACAACCGGGCACAGTAAAAAATGAGAGTCAGAACTCCTAACAAAACATCAGAGAAGACGGGGGCAACTAACTGTACACCCTACCGACACGGCTGGCTGCTAGGTGGTGCGGTCTTCGCCCTCGACTTTTGCTTTACCCTTACCTGGAATGATGGAAAGCAAGGTGAGTCGCAAGACTCAGCAAGTTTATATGAAAAGGAAGGCTGTAAATGAAACAGAATAGGAGATCACTCCAAATATAAACCCACATGTACACACAAGCCATGTGACACAACAACGCAACAGTGCCGCATAATAAAAACACGTACCAGTCCTTGGGACCCACATAAAACACCTGGCACCCAAGTCCCTTACCAACCTGTCGCTGCCCTGAAAGGCAACATAGATCTCCAATAAACCTGTGCGCACTGTCCCGGGTCGGTACTCCTGTCACCCAGCTATGTCGGTACTCCCGACACCCGAGCCATAGGCTTCCTCAGAACGGTACTCCCATCCGAGAACTATATACGACTAGTAGCCATGCAATGCACATAAAATGCAATAGCGTAGTGAGTATCAACGTGATACATGGCACCCATACATCCAGGCATCAAGCCATGCTCTGCCCATATAGTAAATCACACGCGATGCATATGCCCGTGCTGGATGCATCATAACCAAGCTAGGATGTCCGTGACCAAGCATAACCAAGCTAGGATGTCCGTGACCAAGCATAACCAAATCATGATAATCCCAACATGCAACCCGTACCCATGTGCACACCAAACCATGTATAAGAATAAAATATAACCAGGCATGCTATAATCACGAGACAGCAGAGCTAGTCAACAGTGCTTGGCACCGGTCAACGGTCAGTGAATAGAAGAGACTAGCCGACGGCTTAAGATAGACCGTACGACAGTCACACCGTCATCGAACAGCCGATCATTGCCCCCACTGCACAACCGCTCTGGCTAACAAATAACCAAAAATCAAATAATAGTACCCGAACAGCTAAGAACCTAGCCCCGAGTGAGTACGACATCATTCCCATAGGCTTGGGGGTGGTACGAACCCCCATAGACAACCAACGAATAAAATACTCGAGACCAGGTTAATAAATTAAATTTATAAAACACACCGTTTAAAATTTCATAATTTATTAACAGCCAAAACGAACGAATTAAGGTCAAATAAATTGACAACGAAAGAATCGACAAGGTGGGTATAAAGAACTTGCCTTTCCGAAGATAGCCTTAAGCTCGTTTTGACCAAACGGGGTAAAATTATACAAACTGCAATATCCCAATTATTCATCAAAATTAATAAAATTAGGGTCTAAACAAAATTTCGACCGTACAGAATATTAATTACTAGCTTGTCTACATACCTGGAATATTAACTCCAGAATTAAACGGGATTTAATCCAAATTTTCAGCCCCAAATTAATCCAAATTTCCCAGCTCGCGCTCGCTGAAATTTCTCCAAAATTGGCTGCTGTTTCAATTGAAAAAGGAACGCCCGAAATCGAGCTTAAATTCGGCCAAAAATGAGCGATGAAGGGGGTTCCACGTGGCAACGCTGGAGCGATCGCTGGGGAGGCCACCGCCTCTTTCGAAACAACGTCGTTTCGATGTCCTTGGGCTGATTAAAATCAGCCAAAATTCAGCCCTCGCGCTCGCCTGTCCACGGTTTCGAACCCGCGTCTGCTGCCTGGCCGCCTCGGGCATGAACCGCCCGTGCCTGCACGCCTCTTCAACATATATATAAGTTATGTTATATTTAAGGTGACTTTTGACTTTTCCGCAATTCATGCCAGCACCCCAAACTCCCATAAATTACACTCTCACCCCTTATATTAATTACACTAACACTTGGAACTTCCAAAAATCACACAATTTGATTTATTTTAATTTTTTTCTAATTCCAGAAATTTCTAAAATAACTTAATCAACTACCTTAATTTCTTATTTCCTTAAAATCACATAATTTATTTTTGATATTTCTTTTAAATCAAATTACCCCTAAATTAAATTAAATTGCCATTTACGAGGCGTTACACCATCATAATGCCCCGGTATGGTCTAAAAGTATAGGTAAAATGTCAAACTTCTAATAACCAATACTATGTATACGAATGTTAAGTGCACAACTCATAGTCAAATTAATAACTCTTATTAACTCTCAACTATTCGAGTTGGCCAACAACTCTTCGAGTTGTGACTTCATCATTTACATAGAGCATATATCTTTTAAATCTTACTAAGGTCAATAGATTTCATCTTGTGTACTCACCTACCTTCGTATGATTCAAATCATACTCAATAACCACCATATTAGGGACCCATCTTACTAGACCCCGTAGAGTAACACCAAAGCATGACACTCCTCATATAAGATAACTGTGGTACCTCATAATGTCGCCACATAGAACTTGTTGCCCAAAAAAATACCCAACATGGGGGTGAATCGGGTTTTTCAAAAATTAATAATTTTAACTCTTTTGAAAACTCTTAAATTTGTGATCTTAATATGTGGTGATTGCAGTAGCATTGAAATCAGTAAAATCACACAACCATACAAAACAAGAGAAATTAATAAAGGTTCGGTTCTAAAGAGTCTAATCCTCTTTCTTAAGACTTAGGTTGAGATTCCACTAGAGAGAATCAATACTAACTTTTAATTAGAGATAGAACTAACATACAATTCTTTGTCTAAGTAAGAACCACTAGCACACTACTAGCAAATACAATTCTCTCACACAACAAGTGACTAAAAATAACAAATTTACAACCAGAGACAATTACAAACAAGTCACCAACAGTTGAGAATTCTACCAGCCAGCACACTTCCAGCACTTCGAATCTTCTCACTCTTGTTCGAATGCTCTATCAAGTTTGTTCTACCTTGAGCCTCCATACTTACCATATATATATACATCTTTCAAATATACTAGCCATTAAAGAAAAGGTTAATATGAAATTTAAAATTTAAAAAATGTTTAGATTTTCTCAAACAATAAGAAAACATGTCTTATCTTTAATTCAAAATAAATTTACTTTTTACATGAGAAATCAAGATTTGAAAATTCAAATATAAATTTTTGAGACATAAATGATTAAAACAATAAAACATGTCTAAAATTAATTCTCTTTTAATTCAAAATAAATTTACTTTTTGCATGAGTAAGAGAAAACATGTCTAAAAATAATTTTCCTTTTAATCAAAATTTGAAAATTCAAATGTAAGCTTTTGAGACATAAATTATTAAAATAAGAAAATATGTCTAAAATGAATTCTCTTTTAATTCAAAATAAATTTATTTTTTGTATGAGAAAGAGAAAATATGCTTAAAAGCAATTCTCCTTTAATTCAAAATAAATATACTTTTGACATAAATAATAAATACATTTATTAAGAAATAAAAATTCAAACATAAACTTTTGATACATAAATGATCAAAATAAAGAAATATGTCTAAAAGTAATCCGTTTTTAATTCAAAATAATTTTTTGTTTTTGTATGAAAAAGAAATTCATTTATATAATAAAAATATTTTTGTTATCATCAAAATTGTATTTACTTACCCTTGAGCTTAACAGAACTCCCAATTGATATTTAGTAAGAATTACCATTTGAGTGTTCTCAAGTTAGGTCATTCAGCGAACTCATTCACCGATGAGCACCTATACACTTGTATTAGTGTCATCACACAAGTAGTTAATGGGATCAATTACCTTCTTTACAAGCATGCATAGTGTGTACCAGTCTTGATAGTACTATAGAGGCCTCACTCTATAGTCCTATGACTGAGAATAGTTTAAGAATGAAGTATTAGTCATTCGATCTCATTAGTATGATCTCATCATAACTCGATTGGCATTGCTACACTCTTTGGGATTCATCTAAATAATAAAATACAAAGATGAACGTATTACCACGTATTAAAAGAGAAATACTGATATTAATCAAAATATGTCCAAGATTAATTAGAAATTGAGCCAACTCACAACTCTCATGATTGACTTCTAGGTTACAACTCTAACAATTTTACGTCTAAAAGTATAATAACTTATTTAATTTTTTAAAATATAATAGTTAGTGGCCAATTTGAAACCCCCCCCCCCAAAAAAAAAAAAAAAAAAAACTTATTTGACACTATATCCTAAAATTTTTAGATCTTAATAGACATAGTACCAAAGTTATTACAATTAGGGGTGAGTATTCGATTGGTTTGGTTATCAAACCAATTGAAATCATAAAATCGAACAAATCAAAATTTTGAAAAAACCAAACTAAACCAATTGAACAAACCAAAAACTGAAATAATCGAAGAAAAATACCCAAAAAAATCAAATTGACCGAAATAATTGAGAAAATACAAAAACTAACAAAAACTGAACAAACCAAAATAATTTTTGGCTTTACTGTTGCTGCTGACCACTAAGCTAACCCATGATTCCAATAAATGTAACCAGTAATCAAATTCTTCAACCGCGATAGTTGATATATCCAAAAAATGAGTTTGATCAAACAATTGATTTTTTTGTAGATCTAAAATTAATTTTATTGTCAAAACTTACGTTTTTTGTAAAATTTGGCCAGCCACTATTCATGACAGATTTTGATGATTGGAATTGACCATCAAATTAGTGTTGGCACAATGATTCACATACCCAAAAATCAAAAGGATCTCATGGTCGAATTTCAATAGATATAGCTTTTAATGTCTATAATACCTACTATATTTGTGTGTGTATATACCAAAAAACTAAGGTGGTCAGTAAAAACCTTCCAAAAGGGCTAAAGCCCAAATATCATAAATTGTCGAAAGAAAGAAATGTAGTGTTTGATGTGATGGTTGTTGCCTAAGTGGTGTCGATGGCTGAGCACGATGGTGCAGTGGAGCCAATGGCTTATAGTGGCAGAAAGAGAGAGATGTTAGTAGTGATGGGAACATGATTGGTTGTTGTGAGTGTCGAAGTTAGAAAGGAATGGTATATCGATCGAGAACTCAAGATTAGTCAAAGATGATGATGAGAAACGAAGGCGAAGGGCCGCCTTTTTCTATTTGATTCGGTTTGTTCTATTTTTTTGTTCATCTTTTTTTATTTTAGGCTGAAAACATTGTCGTTTTGAAATTTGATCAATTCCATTATTTTGGGTTTTTTCAACACAAAAATCGAATCAAATCAAAATAACCGTATTTTACAAATTTTAAAATCGAATTATATAGAATCTTATAAAAAATCGAACCAAACTAATAATTTCGATCAGTTAGGTTTGGTTATTTCAGTTAAACTAAAATTTGCACACACCTAATTATGATATAAAAAATGCAAAAGAAAAGATAGTACAGAAGTATTATGAAAAGAATGAATAATTAAATTTGATTTTGATTTTCTAATTTTGCTCATTTCATTTAAGATGCAAAATTATTGATAAGAATTTAGAAGTTAAGTTTTATTCAAATTAATTAATTATTTTGATTGACCGTTTTTACTTGAATGATAAGTAGGACGACAATAGAAACTAGAATGAACAATGCAATAGCAATAAATGCAAGAATATTCATTTCCATAATTTCATCATTTTTTTACTTCACAATAACTGGGGAAGAATTCAAAATTGATGGTTGATTATCTAACTAATATTACTCAAGTCTTAAATAACAAAAACAACAATTATAAGCTCTAATTTTACTAGACAAAGTCTAACTATATAAATTTTAAATCTCAAAACATCTCTATCCATGATCACGTAGCCTAAGTCCTAACCCATGTAGTAAGATGATCTAATGTATGTTACGTAAATAAGGATCATGTTATAGGTACATTATTGTATATATCTTGAACTATACAATGCATCACAAATGATAAAAATACTCCTTGCGCCTCATCATCTCACCTCACCGTCTTAGGTGAGAGTATATTAGATATTTTAGCATTATTATGTAGCTTAAGGTGTACACAATGATGTAATAATAGCATTTTTTTGTAAATAAATTTAAAAGAAAAATGCTATTGGTATTCCATGGGTTACACCATGGACTACATAATATAACTAAAATGTCTAAAATACCTCTCACCCAATGTGATAAAATGAGGTGATGAGGCGACATGAAACGATGAGACACATGATTAAAATACCGTTCACCCAAAGCGGTGAGGCGCAATGAGGCGAGACGATGAGGCGCGATAAGTATTTTTATCATTTATATATGTTGTGTAATTCATGATGTAGCATATGAAATACATACAACATGGTCCAACTTCAAATGCCTTTAACCAGTAACTGAAAAGAGTTAATGCCCTAATGCAAACCAGAAAAGACTGAAGCCACAGCTTTCGCCTTACAGTTTGGGGTCCAGGTAGAAAACATAGCATTCATAATTCTTACCAACCTCTTACAATGTTGTCCCTAGAAATTCAATGCCAATCTTCTACTCAGAAAAAGCAACAGGACAGCTGAAATCAAGAGGTTATTAGACACAAACCTCTTCAGCTTAATTTAGGGTTGAATGAACAGTATATAATGGGCGTCCTAAGTCAGTTGAAACCATGACCTTTTTTGGTTACAAAAGAACAACCTTATATGCAGTTTGTTGATTGAACTTCGTTTCTCAAAAAAATAACCCAAGATGGGGTGAATTGAGTTTTTTAAGTTTAAAATAATATTGACCAAGTTATTAGCTTTTAAAACAAGTTTAGTATTTGATCAGTTGATAAATAGATAGCTACAATAATCTAAACAATCAAGCACAATCAACACATAAATTTTTATAAAGGTTTAATTTTATGATCCTATGTTATCTCTCTTTCCACTAAGGGTGTGTTTGATAGCATTTAGTTGAAAAATAAAATATTTTTCAACTTGCATAGAAAACAAAAACTACTTTCCCCCTAGATGAATTTTTTTATGAAAAAAAGGTCCAATGATGCTTTAATGGCTGTACTACGGAATTCAATTCCGTGAAAAATGTAGTGTGTCAAACAACAAAAATAAAATCCAATTTCTTGGAACTAGAACCTCGATTATAAAATAACTTTGCTAACAAGATCACACTAGTAGCAATTTACATCCCTCACAAAGTGAGACCAGGAAGTGAATACAATACAAATAACTAACTTACATCCCTTTTAACTTGAAACAAAGGAGGACTTTGCTGCCACATATCTTCTCTTGAATCCCCTTAGCTTTGAATGCACAAAGAGCTCAATAAGCCAGTGCAAATACTGATAGGTGAGTTGCTTTTAAAGTCTCTTCTTTTTGGTTCTAGCCGTTGGAGAACATGGCTTGTTAGTTTGAAACATGAACATTTCCTAGGCTGCATCAGACTGGGAGAGAAGACCTTTTTTTTCTTGATCAGAAACACAGCTCAAAAAGAATTAGTCAAAACAAGCAGCTATGTTGTTGCATTAAATAGGCAACATTAGCAAAGAAAGTGGATATCTGTAAGAGAAAATACGTAGTGTTCAAGAGGTAAACATTAGTATATGGGAGTAGAGGAGGCTATAAAAGAAACAATGTTGCCTAATAAAGATGGTTAGTCATAGGAGATATGGTATTTGGAAGACCACAAAGAAGCATTAGAAATGAAATGAGCAGCTCTGAAAATAAATAGGATTTTGAACAAAGAGAAAAGGGCAAATTGTCTCATCATGCTTTAGTGTAAGGTATTAATGATAGAAAGGAAAACCAGTCTTTGTCTTGTGTTACAAAAGAGGAAATATGTTTGGCCTTAAGAGAAATCAAGTAAAAAGACCTTAGAAAGATTAGTAAAGTGATTGAGAACACTAATAAGTAAAGGAGAAAAATGGTGGGATCTCCATAAAATTGATAGAATTCCGATTAAGTAAAAGAATACACTGCTTGAATTTCAACTCTAGATTACAAGGAATGAAAAATAGAAGAAAGAATGGGCATTCGAGAGGGCGCAGAACTCTTCTGAAGATTCTACTCAATATTTTTCTTCCTTCTCTCTCTCTTCTATTCCCTATTTATAGGTTGTTTTCCCTCCATAACTGCATTTGCTTATGCACATATTGCTTTGTTACACAAACCAGCCAAGTTTCGATTCTATCCCCTGGTGCACATGCTGGCTGTTATGCAAGCCCAGCTATGTTACCATTCTGCCCTTGGCTCTTGAAACACCTTTGATAGGTCCGCTGTATTGGAGGCCTATCAAAAAAATAGCTAAAGTTTTTAGAAGAAGACTATTTAGACAAACGACACTTGTTAGACCAAACCTGACTAAACTCCTTTCTCGAAGATAATAAAAAGCATTCTATGATGATTTGGTCAACTAAAGAGTACTTCTAGTAAGTTAGTTTGGCTATATCAAAGGGTCCTAAGGTACACTGGGGTCATTTGGTCGACCATGACTTGCACCTGGTCGACTAGACTAGGTGCTTAAAAAGATGAGATATATTTTGTCTCATTTTGGGTGATTAACACCATTTATTTGGTCGACTTAATACATAGAGAAAAAAATAATAATTTTGATTTTGGGAACATTTGGTCGACTAAGCTCATTGCTTTGGTCGACTAGATTTGTTCTTAAAAAGGTACCTAAAATCTTCTAGAGGAGTTTGGTTGACTAAACTTGAATTGTTTCCAAACAAAAATTACTTTGCCTACCTTTGGTCGACTAACCTTTGACTGTGGTCGACCAAACCAATCATCATTTCAATGAATAGTATTATGAACATCCAGAACATTGGTCAACCAAATACCAATTAATTTAAAAAAAAAAAAAACTATTTTAGGGAAATACCACGAGAAAGATTAAAATAGTTTTGATCCTTTTTGTTATCACCAAAAGTCATAAATTGTACCTTTGAGGTTAACAATACTAAATATAAAGCATTATCATGTATGACGATATATACATGTGGAGAGAGAGAGAGACTATGATTCAAAGTAGGATTTTTCTACGTGAGAAGGAAAATTAAATTAGTTTGTAAATGCATTTTTTCTTTTCTTTTTCTCCCACAAATCCTAGTTCTTTACACAGCATAATAGTGTAGAGAAAGGGGGAGAAGAAGCAAATAATATCAAATATTGCCCTCATTTTCCTAATCATCTCTTCTGTGCAATAACACCAGGTTAGAGAAAAACTAATGGTGAATGAACAAATAGCAAGTTCCGAGAAGGCGTAAGGCCTAACTGGAACCATGCTTCAGTGGGATAGACAGTTTAGTAGGCCAAAAAACTTAGAACTGTATGGAGGACAAACACAAAAGTAACCAGAAAATTTCCCATTCTATATGTGAATTAAGTACAAAAGAATGATGAATTAATTAAAACAGCAAGAGAAGATGAATCAGTGATTCAAAAACCCGTTGACATCAGTTGTTCAGATCCGCCTCAAGTGTTGTAGGCATATTTTGTTGTTAACACACACATTAAGAACCTCCACACCCTTTCAAGTTTCAACTTCTCTATCATTTTTATGCCTTGTGTTAACTCAAGACCTGCAAAATGCATACGATTGCTTTAATTTCAAGAAGAAAGTTTACACTTTAATGAAAATTAACCTGCTGGAAATTAACTCAGGCATCACTTTCATTAAAAACAGTCCATTTAAGAGTTAAAAATCTGAACTTAATGGCCATATCTCACTGTAAGAGTGGATGTATGTGCCATAGTTTATGTTGATATAGACCGTAGAAGCATGATTTCAGCTACTAATTGCTGTGCTTTTCCTGTTTTTCTTATCATTCAAATTTCAAGATAGAATATGAGGACCACCAATTGTATCAATGCATAAAGAAATAGAGCACAGAGAGGACCACAAATTCCACGTTATACATGCCACAAGATAGCAAAAATGAGAGATCCACACTAGTTCTTAACGGGCTCCAAAACCTTCCATGAGCTCAAAACACAGATTCAGGAAACCAAGACCACTTGATATTCTGGCAGGTGTAGGATAAAGAGCACTTATAGTTTAGGCTATGTTGGAACATGGATTCTTTGACAGAAAGGCAAACAAAAATAAGAAAAAGAAAAAATAATGACTTTTGAACACACATTTGAGTATATAGGAAGATCTATATTCATTTACCTTTCTTCCTTTTTCACAAATCCTAGTTTCAAATGTAGCCTTAGGGTTCTGAAAGGTCAAAAGCCACTACAACATTCGTTTGTAGAAAGAGTTTTTTACTTGCTTCAAAAATAAGAAGTTTCTGGACTTCTGAAATGTAATTAATCTGAATTCTCCGATATTGGTGAAATATTAAGGCTGAGTAGGTACTTGCAAAGGGAAATCCAAGAGGGAAAGGGGAATTAAGGCTGATAAGTTACCAGGAGGAGTCGGATTTGATTGAGGCTTCCAGTGTCATGTCTTCAGTTTCCAATTCTCATTTTTGTGTTCAGTTATCATTTTAATTTTAACAAATTAGAACTTAACATATTGCTTTAGAAACCTTGTTTGTTTTTAGTATTGGTTTATTTCCCTTCTCCTCCTCACCAATCCTGCTGAAGGCTGTTGCCACATTCTAGGAGTTGCATAAGGAGTCCCCAAACTGTTGGGGAGGGTAAGAAAATGAGTACAAAATGGAAAATGTGGAAACACCTTTCTATTGTTTTCATTTTTCCAATAGTTTTCAGAACTTCCCAAAATATGTAAACAAAATCAAAAGCAATTTTTTTGTTTCTGTTCCCAAAAAATAAAAACATGAATTTAAAAATAAAAGCCCTAAATAGGTCATAAAAAAACAATGCCAACTAACAACAATCACAAGCATTAATCTAGCTAGATGGGAGTCGGTGACATTCTAGACCTCTAGCCATCTCTATCCATAGCTATATCCTTTGTAAGGCCATCATATCATATGTTGTCATGTTTATGGGTTTTCCACTAAGTTTTCTTTGGTCTTCCTCTCCCTCTTTTGCTACAAACTTCTTCCATTTCATCTACTTGCCTCATAGGTATACTAATGGTGTTTTTCTCGCATGTCCAAATTATTTTACTTGTTACTCCCACATCTTATCTTTAATAGACACCATTCTAACCTTATTAATTATCATGTATGATCCTATTTCTTATCTTGTTTTTATTATATGACTACACATTCACTGTAACATTATCTCATCTTAGCTATGAATTTTGCACATGATGGTACTTAACAACCCAACGTTATTAAAACTACTATAAAGTAGTCTTATAGTTGTGCGATAAAACTTTCTTTTTAGATTTAAAGGGATTTTATAATTGCATAAAAGGTTATGTTGATGTTTTGCATTGAGAAAGCAATCTAGAAGGTTAAGAAGAACAAGAGATGTCTCGAATGTTTGAAGTTACTGGTTTTATTCCTAAGTTAGAAGAGTCTAGCTTAGGTGTTTTATTATAAGGGGTATTTCGGTCTTTGTGTAGGCTAAATTAAAACCTTGTAATTACCGTCCATAATGTCTATAAATAGGAGACATAGGGGGCAAGGCAATTACAGATGATCATTCATTCTCTATGATCGAGTGCAATGTGTGTGAGAGGAAAGGCTTGCGTCCAAGAAAGTCTTTGTAATCTCCAAAAAGATTGTAGTCGGGTGGAATAGAGATGGAAGAGTGAGATATTGATCATTCCAAAAGTCTCTAAATACGAGTGAGACTGCTATAAAGAAGACAAAAAATACTTTGTGTAAAGAAGAGTGTTTGTAATCTCTAGAGTGCAGTGAATTCGTGAGTTAGAGAGGACTTGTAACTGTTCTACACTCAGTTTTTAGTGGAATTGCTCTTGTTCTTGGTGGCTGGATGTAGGGCCATTTTCGTGGCTTCAAGCAGGATAATTCTTGCACCTCTTGTGATTGTGGCTTGATTGTTTCATTTCTGTTTTCATTCCTTTAATTCTGTCTTTCATTACAGTTGCATATTTTCTGTTGTTTGAGATTGATTTCGGGTGAGGAGTGTGAGTGAATTGGCAACAAGAATCATTGATTGATTTATCTAAGAGCTCCTAATCTTAACAGTTTGGTATCAGAGCCAAGAACTCTTTCAAGAATTGTCAAGAACCCTAGAAATCACTAGTCGTAAACATTACCGCCATGGCTTCCTGCGCCTTCTTTCGCTAGACATGACATAGAGAAATTTGATGGTTCTAATGATTTCGGTCTATGAAAAATTAAGATGAGGGCACTGTTGGGAAACATGGGGTTAGAAGAAGTCTTAGAGGCAGAAAAGAAATTGCTTGAGAGTGCCACTAAAGAGCAAAAAAAAGATCTAAGTGAGCGTAGGAAAGAAATCAACAAAAGGGCCTATAATACTCTAATTCTAAGTTTAGGAGATAAAGTTCTTAGGGAAGTTTCAAGGATGGAAACGGCCGAGGCTTTATGATCTAAATTAGAGAGTCCTTACATGACAAAAACTCTGTCAAATAGGCTGTATTTAAAGGCAAAATTTTTTACATTTAAAATGCAAGAAGGGAAAAAACTACAAAGTCACATATATGAGTTTAATAAGCTATGTCTTACTTAGAAAACATAGATATTAACTATGATGAGAAAGATAAAGCCCTTGTATTATTGTATTCTTTGCCTAGGTCATATGAAACCTTTGTTGATATATTAAAGCATGGTAGGGAAAAATTATCCCTAAAAGATGTTTTCGGGGCATTGAACTCTAAGGAGTTACAACAGAAATTAGAAGGGAAAAGTTCAGCCGGGGATGTCCTAACTGTTAGGAGTAGGGCTGAAAGGAGAGGCTTTAGACCTAAGGGAAGTCTAGGACCAAGACTAGGAATGGTAGGAATCAAATCCAAGTGTTTTCACTGCCATGAAAAAGGCCATATCAAGAAAAACTGCCCTAATAGAAAGAGAGAATCCCAAGAGAGATCTAATTCTGAAATTTCATCCTCCCTTTGTGAGTATGGCTATGATAGTGTAGATACATTGGTTGCATCGTGCCTAGAAGATAAGGATGTGTGGGTTATAGACTTGGATTGTTCTTAAACTATAAAGATATAGGTGGTGGAAAGGTGGTTTTAGGAGACAACCATGTGTTGAGTATAGTGAAGCATCAACTCAAAAATGCTACCGTTTTGAACTAGGGATGGAAGGCCAGATGGCAACCACACACTGGCTGCTCCAAAACGCTATCGTTTTGGAGCTCGTGTGCTTGGACAGCCAAAACGGCAACCTTTCTTATCATTTTGTTATTGGCACATTTGATTCTCCCGTAGCATTTTATTGTTTTTCCTACTGCTATGGATGTCGTTGATCTAATCTCCAATGCCTATCTTCGTCGTTGCTTTGCCTCATACCTTGCCTACTTAAATCCCACTCCTTGGGATTTTGGGAAGAAAAGAAAGAAGTCGGGTTGTTTTTAGGGTTTCCTCTCGTTTTTCTCTGTACATGTTTTTCTCTGGTTCCTTAGGTATGCCTTCTGATCTGTTTTTGATCTTTGGGTGTTTTGTTAAAGGATCAGTGAGTGTATAGTGAGGGTGTAAACATTTTTCCGACTAGTGCAGTGAGCTCTTCTTGTCAGAGCTCAATATGGACGTAGCCCTATTTTTAAGGGTGAATCATGGTAAAATTTTGCTGTGTTCCTTTCGTTTTGCTTACTGTTTTTGTGTATGTGTATGATTCTAGCCTTCAAATATTTGTTTTTAGATTAGTTTAGGTCTAAGTGTTAGAGGTGGTTGAGTCTACTGCTCGTCCCAACAGTGGTATCAGAGCACGGTTTTGGTGTTCATGTTTTAAGGTTAGGTCCAATTTGAATCTGGGTTGTTCAAATCTACGGTTACCTTGTGTTGTTTGTGTTGATCTGGTTCTCTAGAGTTTACTACGAGCCTCGCCTCGGTCAGTTGGGTGTTTTACTATGTGAGTCTCGATCAGTGTTTAGAGAGTTAGGTTACCTTCGTGCAATGCGAAGATGGGGTCTACCTGATTTGAAATCGAAATATTCGATGATGAAGGCAACTTTGGAAGTTGGAAGAAACGGATGAGAATCTTGCTCTCTCATCACAAGGTGCCTATAACACTAGAGGCTGATGATAGGAAATGGACCATGGAGCAGATTGGAAGGACTGTTGAGATAAGAGAAGAGGACTTCAACCTCATATTCCTCCATCTAGGTGACAGTGTAATACGTAAGGTTGACGGTATGGATAACCCTATTAATCTCTAGAATAAACTTGAATCCTAATATGCTATTATGACTGCTCCTAATCTGGTTTATCTTAAAAGAATGTTGTTTAATTTTAAAATGGATGCTTCTAAGTCTATGGATGAGAATATTGATGAATTCACTAGACTTACTTTACTGTTAAGAGGTATTGATCAAGCCCTAAGTGATACTAGTGAAGCTATGATATTATTGAATTCTCTGCCTGAAGATTATAATGTTGTTAAGCATGCTTTACAGTAAATGGGAAACAATGGATGAGAAGATTATGATGGATGAAAATATTGAATTCACTAGACTTACTTTATTATTAAGAGCTTGTTATTTCGAGGATTAAGGCTAGGGAATTAGAGCTGAATACTTCTAAGAAACCTAGCAGTAATTTGTTCGTCAAGGGAAAATGTGATAAAAAAAAGTAATGTTGGGAACATTGATCCTAAGGGTAAAAAGAAAGATAAGAGGGAAAACAGAAACAAACTAAGTGGAAATGTTATCACTGTGGAAATGAAGGACATATAAAGAAATATTGCTATGATTTCATAAGAAAACAGAAAGAAGGGGGAAATGTGACTATAGCTGCTGGTAGTTCTAATAGCTTGGCTAAAGTTCTTACTATATCTAGTTCCTCTATCACTAATGAATGGATAATGGATGTTCTTTTCATTTGTGTCCAAATATTGAATGGTTTCAAAATTGTAGAAGAAATCAATCTAATTTTTCATGTAAAAAACTAATACAAGGGCTTTCTTATAGACATACACTCTTGGACTCTAAAGACTCCTACTTCAATATTACTCCCTAATATCTCTCCTAATTTGTAGAAAGAGATCAGATTACAAAATACAATAAAATAGAAAATAAGAAACTGATAATACACATGGATAAATACTAAGAGAAAATAGAGATAAAAGTCTCCCTTTGATAGAACTCTCAGGAATCTGCTATCGCCAACACTCCCCCTCAAGCTGGGGAATGTATATCACTCATCCCTAGCTTGGATACTAGGTCTTCAAACTGTGCGGTAGGCAATCCTTTTGTTAGAATATCATCCACTTGACACCTTGATGGCACATATGAGATATTGAGGAGACCTGAATCGAGCTTTTCTTTAAGGAAATGACGATCAATCTCAATATGTTTTGTCCAGTCATGTTGGACTAGATTATGAGTTATACTGATCGCTGACTAGTTATCACATAGTAACTCAATGGGTCTCTGTATTGGAATTTTTAGATCTTCTAGTACTATTTGCAGCCATAGAAGTTCGCATACTCCTAGAGCCATAGCTCGAAACTCAGCTTCTGCACTTGATCTTGCTACAACTCTTTGCTTCTTGCTTCTCCAAGATACCAGATTACCCCCTAGGAACACACAATACCCAGTTGTGGATCTCCTATCAACTACAGACCCCCCATAGTCAACATCCACATATCCTTGAATCTTTAAAACATCCCCTGGGGTAAATAAGATTCCCTTAACCTGGTGTAGCTTTAAGATAATTCAAAATCCTCCTTATTGCTTGCATATGTTCCGAGGAGGGATTATGCATATATTGACTTACAATGCTCACTGCAAATGCTATATCAGGTCTAGTATGTGAGAGATAAATCAGTCTACCCACCAGACATTGAAACCTCCCTTTATCTATCACCTCATCTTTGGTATTTGCTTGCAACTTTAGGTTCGGATCCACTGGTATGCTAGATCCTTTTCCTCCTAGAAGCCCTATTTCTATAAGTAAGTCCATAATATACTTTCTTTGTGACAAGAATATGCCATCTTTTGAGTATGCAACCTCAATGCCCAAGAAATATTTCAGCACCCCAAATTCTTTAATTTCAAATTCTTTAGCCAAGTTCTGCTTTAAGATTACCTGTTCAGCAGTATCATTACCAGTAACCACAATATCATCCACATATACAAGTAAAGTTATCATCAGATCACCATGATGCTTGATAAAGAGAGTATGATCCCCCCTACTTTAATGATATCCCATAGATAGCATAGCTTTAGAAAATCGGCCGAACCAAGCACTCGGAGATTGCTTGAGCCCATAGAGGGCCTTTTTAAGTCTACATACTCTTCCTCCCCTTTCCTGGTGAAAACCAGGAGGTAGTTCCATAAATATCTCCTCTTTTAAATCCCCATGCAAGAATGCATTTTTCACATCAAATTGCTGGAGTTGCCACCCATGTATTGTAGCCAATGAAATAAGAACCCGAACATAAGTCATCTTTGTGACCGGGGAAAAAGTTTCAAGGTAATCAATGCCATAGGATTGGGTGTAGCCCTTGGCAACCAACCTTGCCTTGTATCGGTCAAGAGTACCATCAGCTTTGAATTTCACATTAAATATCCACCGGCAGCCAACCAGCTTAACACCTTTGGGTTTGGCCACGAGATCCCAAGTTTGATTTTTGTTAAGTGCCCACATCTCCTCTAGGATAGTTTCTTTCCACTTAGGGTTCTTTAGAGCTTCTTCTATTGATGTTGGGATAACAATAGCATCCAATGAAGAGAGAAATCCTCAGTGGCTAGATGATAAGCGATGATAGGATAAATAATTGGACATGGGATGTTGAGTACATGATCTAATTCCCTTTCGGAGAGCAATAGGGAGATTAAGGTCAGTAGGTTTGGGCATGGACTGCACTCTGCTGGAGCATCATTTTCACTTGATGTAGGTTCTAGGGCTGGACAAGGTACTGATGATTGGATAGGCTGCTAAGTAGAGATGTGTTGTCGTCTTTTGTAAACAAATGGAGAACCCTTGTACCGAATTGGAGATGGCTAGGAAATGACATGGGCTAGTTGATGGGCACTGCTAGGCATTGGGAATAGAGGCTGGTTCATGATGGAAGGGCAATGAAGGTCCAAAGGGCTGGTTTCTACAAAGGGAACAGAAGTTTCAGAGGCTGGATTTTTTCTGAAATTAAGCTCCCCCTGACTATTGGTTTGAAGAGGGGCAAAGTATGACTCATTTTCATGGAATGTAACATCGACACATAGAACTTTCTTAGGGTAGGACAGTAGCATTTGTAACCCTTTTGAGTAGGAGAATAGCCTACGAAGACACACCTATGAGCCCTTGGATCAAACTTGTCCTGGTGGTTTTTAGAAATGTGAACGAAACACACACACCCGAAGACTCTAAGTGGCAGTTGAGAATGCAAAGAAAAATCAGGATAGAAGGAGGCTAATTTTTGGAGAGGACTTTGATGTTTTAGGACCCTAGATGGCACTCTATTTATCACATAAGTTGCTGGTAGCACAGCCTTCCCCCAAAACTGTTTTGGAACTTGATGATGGTGAAGAAGAGTGCGGGTGACATTGAGAAGGTGTCTCATTCTTCTCTCGGTCACTCCATTTTGTTGGGGGGTGTCCACACAAGATGATTCATGAATAATGCCTTCTTTTTGGAAAAATAGATGCAAGGAATTGTTAAAATAATCCTTTGCATTATCAGTCCAGAATTGTTGAATAGATGTGCCAAATTGAGTGAAAATCATTTTGCAGAAGTGTTGTAAAGTGGACCCAATGGCAGATTTGTCTTTTATAAGGTACACCCAACACATTCTAGTGCAATCATCAATGAAGATGATGAACCACCTAGCTCTCGAACAGTTTGAAATTTTAGATGGTCCCCAAACATCTGAATGGACTAAGAAGAATGGTTTAGAAGATAATTTATTGCTGATAGGGTAAGTCACTCAATGGTGCTTCGCCATGACACACACATCACAATGAAAATCACTAGGCTCTAGGTTTCTAAACAAACTAGGGAGCATGTTCTTTAATAAAATGAAAGGAGGATGGCCTAATCTAAGATGGTAGAGCCAAATTGGGGAGAAATCAGTAGAGGTTTCAGTGGAATATGCCATCCCAAGCCTTCCTCTTTTTGTGTTAGGATTCTCCCCTTGCAAAATGTACAACCCATTATACTCTTTAGCCACACCAATCATCTTCCCAGTGTCCTTGGCCTGAAACTTGCACAAATGAGAAGAAAAAACAGCATAGTAGTTTAGATCTTTGGTTAATTGATGAATAGAAATCAGATTGGTAGTCAAATTTGAGACATAAAGAGCATGACTGAGGGTTAAAGAAGGGCTGATGTGAATGGTACCTGTTCCGGTAATAGGGACTAATACACCATTTGCAATGGTGATTTGTTTGGTAGTGGTAAGGGGCTCATAGGTCTCAAAAAAATTGGGATTAGGTGTCATGTGATCCATGGCTCCCGAATCAAGGATCCACATGTTATTCCTATCAATTTTCAAAGCTGAAAAAGAACAATTGGTTAGAGATATACCTTGCTGATCAGTGGAGCATGAAGCTCCATCTTGGAAGGTTCTTAGGAAGGCTTTTAGTTTGCTGAGTTCTTTAGCATTTAACAGCTTTAGATCAGCCTCTGTTGGCTCTTTTGGCTCTTCTTTTTCACCCTTTTCTTCTGGATCCTTGCTTGAGAGATAACTTTGAGATCTCATATTCTTGAATCCTCCAATCTTCTTCAACACAACCTCATTTCCATGTAATTTAAAACAAGTTTCCTTGATATGCCTGGGCTTCTTGCAATGAGTACACCATTGTCCTTCTTGACTTGTATTCCTTGTTTGGGTGACTGATCTCCCAAACCTCATCCCATCTCCCTCTTTGTTTTTGATAAAGAGGGCTGATCCTTTAGGACTATAATCAGTAAGCATTGCACTTCTTCTATTCTCCTCACTTTGAACAATGGCAAAAACCTCATTTAGGATAGGAAGTTTGTCCTTACCTAGGACTTATACCCGAACTTGACCAAACTCTTGATTTAAGCCGGCTAGGAACTCTACAATTCAATCTCTCTCCACAATGAAGGGCAACAACATTTGTTTTGGTTATAGTATTCAGTCATTGTTAGCGGCCCTTGTTTAGTGGAGTTGATCTTTGTTTTTATCTCAAAGATCACTGATGCATCTCTAACCTTGGAGAAGGTTTGCTGGACGGTTTCCCAAACTTCACGGGCAGTATTAAGGAACATGAAGTTCTTGCTAATCTCCGGCTGCATCGAACTCCACAACCATGACATGATGTGGGAATCTTCTACATCCCATGTATTGAAGCTGGGATCATTAGCTTCTGGAGGGTTTGCTGACAGGTGGCTGTTTTTTCCTCACCCTTTAAGAAGTGTTTTGACCAGCTGAGACCATTGGAGGAAGTTCCAACCATCTAACTGATAGGATGGATGAATGCCTGGTAACTCTCTAGCAATAAGGGGCTGATCCAATGGAAGGATGTCTCCAGTGGTGACTGTTGGAGTTGGGTTTGTTGTTGTTGAAGTGTCTAACATGATGGACGAGGGAAACAGACAGTTGAACACAAAAATACGAACACGAAGGAACACAAACACGACTGAAAGGCATGAACACGAAGGATTTCGACACCAGGGATGGGCTTAAAAGACGTTAGAGGATAAATCTAGAGGAGCTGGAAGCAAACGGCCAACAGACGCGCCTTCATGCGCTAATGCGTGGGGTCGGAGTGAGCTTAAACGGCGGCGCGTCGGTCGGCACGTGGGGTTTCGGTTGCCGGTGATTTTTCTGGGGTTGCCTGATCTGGAGATGGCGAACCTAATGGTGGTGGTGGTGCTGTAAGATGATGGCTGGATAGAGGAGTTCCGACTTGAATAGTGCAATGAAGGCACTTTGGAAGAACGAAGTGGTTGTGCAATAAAGGCACTAGGGTTTACTGTATCAACCTATTAACGAGGCTCTGATATCATGTAGAAGAAATCAATCTAATTCTTCATATAAAAAAATGATACAAGGGCTTTCTTATAGACATACACTCTTGGACTCTAAAGACTCCTACTTCAATTCTATTCCCTAATATCTCTCCTAATTTGTAGGAAGAGATCAGATTACAAAATACAATAAAATAGAAAATAAGAAACTGATAATACACATGGATAAATAATAAGAGAAGATAGAGATAAAAGTCTCCCTTTGATAGGACTCTCAGGAATCTGCTATCGCCAACAAAAATTTTAATGATAGAGAAACTGGTACTGTATATATGGGAAACAATCATTCTTGTAGTGTTTAAGGTATAGGTGATATCTCTCTTAAATTGCATGATAATAAAATTAGAATGTTTACTGGTGTGAGATATGTGCCTAGTTTAAAAAGAAATTTGATTTCTCTTAGTACGTTGGATGAATTAGGCTTCTCTTACAAAGTTGAAAATGGTTTTATGTATGTATTTAAAAATGATGATCTGATTCTTACTGGTACTAAGAATCATGGTTTGTATGTCTTGAATGGTTGTTGTCAATTCCTTGTTAATATATCTTCTGCTTGTGAGGTTAAATCTGATAAGAAAGAGCTATGGTACTTGAGGCTTAGCTATATGAGCCAAAAAGGTTTACAGGCTCTGTCAAACTAAGGGTTACCTTGGTTCAATGCCTGTAGAACCCCTGGATTTCTGTGAGCCTTGTGTTCTAGGCAAGCAACACAGGTTAAGCTTCCACAAAGGAACTCACCTGGCGAAGGCATGCCTGGACTACTTGCATGTAGATTTGTGGGGTCCTTTACAAATGCCTACTCATGGTGGTAACAAGTATTTTCTATCCATTGTTGATGATTTTACAAGGAAAGTTTGAATGTTTCTACTTAAAACTAAGGATTAGACTTTAGAAAGATTTAAAACTTGGAAGACCTTAGTAGAAAACCCAACTGATAAGAAAATTAAAATTTTAACAACTGACAATGGATTAGAATTTTGCAGTAGAGAGTTTGGATGAGTTTTGTAATTCTAACGGTATACTTAGGCATAAAACAGTAAGGAACACACCCCAACAAAATGGGGTAGCCGAGAGAATGAATAGAATGCTATTAGAAAAGGTTAGGTGCTTATTGTTTACCTTTGATATGCCAAAATCCTTTTGGGGAGAGGCTCCCTCAACTGCTGCACACTTAGTAAATAGAAGCCCTTCAATAGTCTTAAACCTTAGATGCCCTGAAGAAAAATGGACAGGTAGGAAGCTAAACCTAAACTACCTTAAAGTGTTTGGCTGTGAAGCCTATGCACGCCAATCTGAGGGAAAGCTAGAGCCATGAAATGTTTGTTTGTTGGGTATCAAGAAAGGACTAAGGGCTATAGGCATTCGGGTGGAGTCAAGATAATTATAAGCAGGGATGTCTTATTTAATGAGGCTGTCTTTCCTTGCAAATTAACAAACATAGATGTAGGCACCAAACCTAGAACCCCAGTTAATTAAGTCATAATAGGTGGTACTCAAATTGAGGTGGAGTAACCGACAGAAGTTGATGACATGCCAGTTGCTCCGGCCTTTCAAGAACCTATCACAGGAGATGATCCCTTACTAGCATCCAACTCAGGTCAAACCTCTGATCATGAAATTGATTAGAAGGAGAACCATGATCCTGAGATTGAGGTGGAGCAGCATAACTCCCCTCAGCAAGATCTCAGGGACTACCAACTTACCCAAGCCAGAAGTAGGAGGGCTGTAAGACCTCTTGCAAGATATGCTTATGCAGATTTACTTTTTTGTGCCTTGGTTGCAAGAATGGAAATGAGGAGCAATGAGCCATCTAGTTATGAGGAAGCTGTCAGCTCCTATGATTGCACCAAGTGGCAGCAAACTATGGATGAGGAAATGGCTTCTTTGATGTCCAATGGAACCTGGAAATTGGTTTTAAAACAAGAGAAGCAAAAGTTGGTTCAATATAAGTTGTTGTTCAAGCTCAAAGAAGGTATGACTCCCTCAGACCCCATTAGATATAAAGCTAGACTAGTACCAAAGGGTTTTACCCAAAGGAAGGGCATAGATTATAATGAAATTTTCTCACCTGTAGTTAAGTTTAAAACTATTCGCATGATGCTTGCTATAGTTGTGCATTTTGACTTAGAATTGGAACAATTAGATGTCAAAACTGTTTTTCTACATGGTGATCTTGATGAGCAAATATATATGATTCAACTTGCTGGGTATATTAATTCTCTTCATCCTAAATATGTTTGTCTACTTAAAAAATCTTTGTATGGATTAAAACAATCCCCTAGGCAATGGTATAAAAAATTTGATAATTTTGCTATAGGGATTGGTTTTATTAGAAGTAAATATTACAATTGTTTTTACTTCCTGCTCTCTGATATTTCTGTTTACTTGCTTTTATATGTAGATGATATTTTACTGATTAGTAAGTCCAAGTCTAAAATCTGTTAATTGAAATCTTTGTTAAATACAAATTTTGACATGAAAGACTTAGGACCTGCTAAGAAAATTTTGGGAATGGTGATTGAGAGAGATAGAAGTAGATTTTGTTTAAAGATACATCAGCATGACTATTTATTGAAAACAATGTATAAATTTGGCATGTCTGAATGTAAACCTGTAAGTGTTCCTTTGGCTGGTCTTTTTACTTTATCAAAGTCATAATGCCCTTCATCTGATTCTGATCTTATTAAGACGGAAAGCATTCCATGTGCAAATGTGATTGGAACTATCATGTACTCAATGATTAGTACCAGGTCAGACCTTGCGTTACTCAGTAAGTTTATGTTGAATTTTGGAAAACCTCATTGGGATGCTTTGAAATATTTATTGAGATATATTAGTGGTTCTATAAATGTTGGCTTAAGTTATAAGAAAAGGTGTGATGCAAGGGATCGAGACTCTAGAAAATCTACCACTGCTTTCTTCTTCACTTTAGGTGGATGCAGTTGGAAGTCAAAGTTGTAGCCTCTGGTTACACTGTTTTCCACTGAGGCAAAATATGTAGCAGTGACAAATGCATTCAAAAAGGCTATATGGCTTCAAGGCCTACTGAAGGAGATCCATTTGCTACAAAGCAAAGTTATGGTGTTTTCAGATAGCCAAAGTGTTATTCATCTATGCAAGAACCCAGTGTATCATGAAAGAACCAAGCATGTGGATGTTAGATACCATTATATGAGAGATCAGGTGGCTAATGATGCTGTGAGGATTCAAAAAGTGCCTACTAAAGACAATCCAGCTGACATGGGAACAAAAATAGTGACTACAACCAAGTTTAAACATTGTTTGGACTTGTTGCATGTCGAAGTTGGTTGAAGGGTAGACCAACAAGAGTGATGATGGCGAGGATTGAAGCATGTTGCACTATTAATGGAAAGTGTGACCTGGAGGTGTTGAAACTTCAAGGTGGAGATTGTTGAGTATAGTGAAACATCAACTCAAAAACACTACCGTTTTGAACTACGGATGAAAGGCTAGATGGCAACCACACACTGGCTGCTCCAAAATGCTGCCATTTTGGAGCCCGTGTGCTTGGATGGCGAAAACGGCAACCTCTCTTGTCGTTCTGTTATTGGCATGTTTGATTCTCCCGTAGCACTTTGTCGTTTTGCCTGCTGCTATGGATGATGTTGATCTGATCTCTAGTGCCTATCTCTACCGTTGCTTTGCCTCATACCCTACCTATTTAAATCCCACTAGTCCTTGGGATTCGGGGAAGAAAAGAAAGAAGTCGGGTTGTTTTTAAGGTTTCCTCTCATTTTTCTCTATACATGTTCTTCTTCATTTTTCTCTGGTTCCTTAGGTATGTTTTCTGATCTGTTTGTGATCTTTTGGTGTTTTTGTTAGAGGACCAGTGAGGGTGTGAGCTTTGTACAGTGAGGGTGTAAACATTTTTCTGACTAGTGCAGTGAGCTCTTCTCACCAGAGCTCAACGTGGATGTAGTCCTATTTTTTAGGGTGAACCATGGTAAAATCTTGTTGTGTTCTTTTCGTTTTGCTTACTGTTTCTGTGTATGTGTGTGCTTCTAGCCATCGAATATTTGTTTTCAGATTCGTTTGGTCTAAGTGTTAAAGGTGGCCGAGTCTATTGCGCATCCCAACACCATGAGTGTAATATAAATGGGGATAGGACACATAAGATTGAGAATGCATGGAGGATTGGTAGAATTTTTTTTAAAAAAAATTGTTAGGTATGTTCCAGTTTTGAAAAGGAACCCTATATGCCTAGGATAGTTGATAAGAGTGTCTATTCCTATAGAGGAATGGTGGAATTCTAAGGGTATCTAGGGGAGCTCTCATATGCATGAAAGCTGCCCTACACAATGGGTGATATATGCTGCAAGCAACCGCTTTGAGTGGTGAAGCACAAATAGGTGAAAATAGAACCTATGGTTAAACCACATTGTGGCATTACAAGGATGGCTCATATATTAGTGAGCAGGGCCTTAGAGTATTGTCCAATTAAGGTATCCTAGGGGCTGAAAAGGTAACAGATTTGGACCAATGTGAAACATGCATGTTTGGAAAGTCTTCTATACGGTAAAATTCCCAAGAAAGCAAACCACATATCCAAAGCCCTTATAGAATATATTCATGGTGAATTCCAAGGATTTGGCAGCTGACCAGCCTATTGGTAGTGCTGGTTCTTCTATGGATATGGACCAGCATAGTGATGGTGATGTTTCTCCTTCCTTAGACAGCTTACTGGCAGCCTTGATCCCCTAAGTTCTGAAAGGTTCCAGCCTACAGAAAGTGCTGGTTCTTCCAGTTTGGGTAGATCTTCTAGGGCAGATGGGTAAAATGGGCAAAGAAGGAACATGAGGCCTCCAGTGAGGTATGGATTTTTGGACTTAGATTCCTATGCATTGTCAAGTGCTATAGAAGAGGCTGGTGAGGAACTTCTTTCTTATGAAGAGGAAATGCACTCAATAGACTCTAAAAAATGGCTGGTTGCCATGAAATTAGAAGTGGAGTTGCCTTGGACTTTAGTGAATGAACCCTTAGGATAAAGGGGTGGTGAGCTGTGAGTGACTATTTGAGATTAAGGTAGGTGCTGAAAATGAGAAAAAGCCTAGGTAAAAAGACCAGGCTAGTGGCTATTAAGCTATGACAGCACATTAAGACTTAATTCTTGTTTAACTGGTGTCACTAACAGCCTTTTTCCATGAAGATTTAAGAGGAAATTATCTTATAGAATAGCCCAAGGGATTTGAGATTAGAGAGAAAGGTAAGCAAGTATGGTTGCTTAGAAGGTCTCTGTTGTTCCAATCTTCCGCCTCACTTAATCAAACACTCTACCCTCAAGATAATCGGAATTATCCACTCATAAAAGAAATAAGAGAACATAATATGAAAACAGAAAATTAGAAGAACATACACACACAAAGACTCAAGATTTTATCCTGGTTCATTTTTCCTTTCAGGAAACCTGCATCCAGACTGCCTTTGGCAATTTTCTCCACTATCTTGAATTTTTCCCTGGATTGTTTATCAGAGTGGAGTGGAGTGTCAATCATATCAAACATATTTGGAAAAGATTCAAAAATTTTCAAAAAATTATCTTCTTCTACAGGTTTAGAAAAATTATCTTCCTTTACAATATTCTCCCCCTGAAGATGATTTTTGGTAAAATAGGGTTGATTCTCCATGAAAGAGACATCCATGCTTATGTAAGTTGTTTTGTCAAAGGATTAAAGCATTTGTACCCTTTTTTTCTGGGAGCATAACCAATAAAAACACAATTTTCTGCCATTGGATCTAATTTGAATCGAAAAATTTGTGGAATGTAAACAAAGCAAGTGTATCCAAAAATTTTTAAAGGTAGCTCAGAGGACAACCGACACATGGGAAAAGTCTTTTTTAAGGAATTTAAAGATGTCTCAAAGTTTAAGACTTGAGTCGGCATCCTATTGATTAGATAGCAAGGAGTTAAAACAGCATCTCCCCAGGAGTTTCACGACATGTTGATTGATGTAAAATACTTTTTTCTTTCAAAAAATCCCCTAAACATTCATTGAAGTATTATGTTCCATTATCAGATCGAAGAATACAAATTTTTGTTTGAAATTGGGCTTCGATCATGTAAAAGAAATCTTTAAAAACACTTGCTACGTCGGATTTCTTATTAAGCAAGTAAACCCAACATAGTCTAGTATGATCATCGATAAAAGTTATAAACCATCATTTACTCGACAAAGTGGTAACTTTTGAGGGTCCCCAAACATCACTGTGAATCAAATAAAATGGTTTTGAAGGCCAGTAAGGTTTGGGAGCAAAATTAACATGATGATCTTTAGACAAATGACAATTTTCACATTGAAACTTAGAACAATTCACTCCTTTAAACAATTTAGGAAATAAGTGTTTTAAATAAGGAAAACTAGATGGCCTAGCCTGAGATGTCATTCCTGAGATGTCATTGCATTATTGGATCAGAAACAGAGATTGAACTATTTTCACTTAATCCATGAGCTTTTCTATTACCGAAGAAATCCTCATTGAAGTAGTAAAGTTTGTTTATCTCTCTAGCACTGCCAATTGTCTTCCCCTAGTTCTGGTCCTGAAATAGGCAATAAGAATCAAAGAAGGTAATACAGTAGTTAGAATCTTTTGAGAGTTTACTGATAGACAAAAGATTACAAGTAAGTTTAGGAACATGAAGTACTGATTGAAGATCAATACTTTCAGAGATTTTAATGAGGCCTTTGCTAGCAATAGAAGAAAAATTGTCGTCTGTTATCCTTACTTTCTCACTACTTGAGCAAGGAGTATATGAATCGAAAAGATTGGGCAAGCTGGTCATGTAATCAGGGCTAAAGTAGTTCTACCTGAATATACTAAAGAACCATTAGGTGTATCAGGTAACGAATTGGACAGTAACAATGTCGAGAGTTGATTGAACTGCTCTTTGTTGAAGGAACCAGATGTGGAGGGAACGTCTAACATGGTAGCGGTAGGGAGCGATGATCTGTTGACTAGTAAGTGACTACACATTGTAGATCCAATCATTCTTCGCCTTTTAATCTGAGTTGGTTGGGTTTGTTGGATCTATCTGGCGGATCTGATAGTTGGATCTGGCCTAATGAGTCAACACTAGTTAACCAAATCTGAAACGGATCGTAACTGGGTGGGTTGGATCTGACCCAGATCTAGATTTGCTTAAAAGGTGGCTAGCAACAATGGAGAAGTCACTGGAGAATCGACCAAGGTGACAAGCAGTGGTCGACGACCAGCGGTTGACGGCAACCAAACTGCCGGGATCTGAATGGGCTGAGAGAGGCGAGTCCAACGGTGGTGACGGCGTCACGATTGGAGCACCAAAGAGAGAGATCGGAACAAAAACAATCTTGGCGAACAAATCTGAAGGGTGGCACATGACGGCTCACCGACAGCTGGGCTCCTTGGGTTTGGCCTATCTGAGGTTGGCGACGGTGATGGTGGTGGTGGCGTGACTGGGTTTTGGCTGATTCGAGGAGTAATCAGGGCAGCAGCAAGCGAGATCTGGATGCCTGGCTACTGAGTGGTTTGGCTGGCGACGACGAACGCTTGAGGTTTGCACCACGGTGAACAGGAGACGGTCATGCTTCACCCAAGTTAATCCGATGTTGTCGTTAGATTTGCAAGTCGTTGTGGCTTACAGATCTGAGAATTCTTCGACCGACGAGCTACTGGGTGTAGTTGGATCTGATGAGTCAAGTTAGACCATAGCGACCTCAGATCTTGACAATACACGAGGTTGAACGGCGGTTGGGCTCTGGGGAGGTAGCCTATCTTGCCATGAAGCCCCAACAAAACGACGGCAAGCATAGCCGCAGCAGGAGACCCTTTGTCTTCTCTACTCTTGGCACTTGACGACAGTGGCGGATTCATCTGCTATAATGGTGGCAGATCAACGGCGGCTGCGGGTGGCTCTAATACCATATAACAAACCAAAACTATATGGAATACAATGACTTCTCCACACACCATCTAATCTACATACAACATCATATATACACACAAAAAGATAGAAAAGTAAAACTCATAAAACATGGAAACATGTAACCCATGAAACATGGATACATGTTTTCTCAATCTGTGGGATCCCATAAACAATGGATTCATTGTCCCCATTTCTACAAAATGTGATTACATGGAGGAGCAAGAAGTAGTCGGTGGTTGCTCATAGCAGTGCCGGAGCAGAATTCCGAGCTATAGCTCAAGGAATTTGTGAAGTGATTTGGTTAGAGAGGCCGATGGAAGACTTACAAATACCTTTATCACAACAAACAAAGGTATATAGTGATAGTAAATCATCAATCAGTATTGTGAAGAATCTAGTTCAGCATGATTGCATGAAGCATGCAAGAACAGATCAAAGTTTATAAAAAGGGAGATTGATGAAGGAGGAATTAATCTATTCTATATATATTCCCACAACCAGTCAAGTAGCTGATGTATTTACAAAAGCCATGGTAAGACTAGGTTTTGAAGCACTAATTGGCAAGCTAGGAATGACATGTATCTATTCTCCAGCTTGAGGGGGAGTGTTGGATGAGATTAAGGAATTCAGAGTTTAAAAAGGAGGATAAGGTGGTTGGATAAGATGATAATTTAAAAGGAAGTTTGGTAGATGGATAAAGCTCCAAGAATCAAGGAAGGAATTCAAGTTTAGAAGTTTAAAATCCAAAAGATAATAGATAGCCTAAATTGAATGTTAGTTATAGTTTTTTAAGTTTGAATTTACTCCTATTTTCTAGGGGATAAAGTGGCATGTAAACTTGTATAAATACCGTGGACTCAATAAATCTTCAAGTAAGCTTTCAAGAATTTTAAGCTTATTTCAAGTTTATTTTTCGCGCTTTCTTTTTCTCATCCACCAAGACAATATCGCCAACAAAGAGTAACCAAGGCACTTCTTCTTGGATGTGTTTTGTGAGTTCATCCATTAGAAGAGCAAAGCGGCAAGAGCTCAATATAGATCTTTGCTGCAATCCAATTATAATTATAGAAGTCTTGCTATCTCCTCCACAAGTCCTCCTAATACACATTTTTTCTTGATAATACATGCCCTCAATAACTTGTATAAAGCAATCTAGACCCTTTTATTCTCCAACACCTTCTGCAAGACTTCTCTTGAGACTTTGTCATATGCTTTTTCTAAGTCTATAAATACCGTTTTCCAATTATTTTGTTTATCTTTGGACCTTTCTATTAGACATCATAGTAAGTAGAAAAACTTCCCCTGCTGACGTTCTAGGTATAAAACTAATTTGATTTTTGAAGACCTTAGGTTGCATTCTCTTTTGCTATTTTCAAGTCATTTTTAGTTTTTAATTTTCTAAAATAATGAAAGCGCGTTCTCTTTGTTGTTTTTAAAAATGCATTTTTAAAAACAAAAAAAAAATGTAAAGAAAACTCAAAACAACAAATGTTGTTTTGCGTGTTTTAATCCAAAACAAACTCTAAACTCAAAACATATTTATTTATTCATATTTTATTATTGTAATGGGAAAAAAATATTACAAAATTCATTAACTTTAAAATGTATATATTTTGTAATAATATATTAATATTAAATATTTAATAATCAAATTTATTAAATAAAATATTATTAAAAAATATTTTCAAATTTTTAAAGAGAACGTGTTTTCTAATTTTCTGTTTTGAGAAATAATTTATCAAAATAACAAAGAAAATGCATTTTCAATTTTCTAAAAACAAACTACCAAAACAGAAAAGTGAAAATAAATTCAAAACTCAAAATTGAAAATTGAAAAGTAAAGAGAACGCAACCTTAGTTTCTCTTCTTAGCCTATGGCTCCTATAATTTTCACAACTATGAACATCTTATAAGTAGGCAATAGAATGTTTTTTCTCCACTCAGTTCATATAATTTTTTATTTAACCATCACATTAAATAATTTTATTAACTAAAAGGATGCCCTCTTCTCCCATGCATTTCCATGCTTCTACTTATAAAATAGACATAAAACATTACTAAAAAATCAAATTTCTACTTTTTTTGTTGAAACATGCCAACATGCATGAAATTTCACCAAAACACTGAAAATTCCAAAACAACAACTTGTTTAAACAAGTCAAAGAATATCTAACAAGAGTCATTCTATTTATCTATTTTATTATACAAATAAATATAGGAGCTATATCGTAGTAGAGAAATTAAGTGTTGCTTATTCTTTTCATGTCTTCTTACTTGTAGGTATCTTCTATAATATGAATATTGTTGGAATATCAAGAAAAAGAGATAAGAGTTGGGAAATCAAAATTCTGAATTTGGATGAGACTAAGAGATAAGGTTGGCTGGAGATAAGGAAAGATTACAAAAGATTAAATTAATAAAGAGATAAGATTCCTAAGAAAAAGGAGGCAGTTGATTACAAGTGATAATTCCAGCTTTAGTGATAAACTTTATCCTTTAAAGATATTCAATTTTTTTTTCCCCTATTTTTTAGGAGATGTAGTAGAAGAATTCTTGCATATATATCCCATTCGTAAGTTCAATAAAGTATTAAAGCAGATTTCCATTTAATCGGGTAAACTTTTTTTTTTTCCCTCTCCAATCGAGTATTCATCCTAAGTTGCTCAACTATTTCTTCAATTTACTCGAGTAAGTTGCTCCAATCAGTTGTTTTTTCTGTTTTGTTCATGGTATTAGAGCTAGCAATCCTATTGGCCAGTTCGTTCCCCTTTAGTTATCTCATATAAACTTACTAGTTCTTGTACTTATGGTGGATAATACCTCCTCCTCTAATAATCCTTCTGCCACCTCTTTGATCCCTAATGCTCCATCTCAATCTATTCCTTCCATCTCTTCAAACCTTGATTTTCATTCTCTTCAAATTACCCAACATAGATTGAATGGGACAAATTTTCGAGAATGGTTTCAATCAGTCTTGTTGGTAATGAAGGGCAAAGGATCTTGATGGATCCATGCCTCCTAAAACAACACCTAACTATTCAACCTAGGATGCTGAGAATTCTATTGTAATGGCTTGGCTCATAAATTCCATGGAGCCAAAAATAGGAAGGACTTGCTTGTTCTACAAAATCGCAAAGGATATTTGGATAGCGGTACAGGAAATCTATTCAGATCTTGAAAACACCTCACAATGCTTTGAGATTTGATCAGCCATCAAGACTACTCAACAAGGTAATATGTTAGTGACTGGATATTATAATGTTTTAATAGCATATTCTATGACATAAACTGGCACTATTCTGAAGATAGTGCCAAATATGTCAAGATGCTTGAGAAAGAAAAAGTGTTCGATTTTTTTGCATAGACTTAACAAGGACTTGGATGAAGTTCGTGGCTGACTCCTAGGTTCTAAACCTTTTCCCTCCATTAGTGAGGCCTTTGCTAAAATTAAAAGAGAGGAAAGCCGTAAAAAGGTGATGCTTAACAAATCATCTCCTCCAAATATAGGTATTCAAAACTCTATTTTGGCAGTTCATTAGAATGGTCCATCCCATCTAGTGTTCTAAAAATCAGGCTAGGCGCCGCCTAGCCGCTAGGCGGCCGCTAGCTGCCCCAAAATTGCCCTAGTCGGGCCTCCTAGGCGACGGCCCGAGTAAACGTCCGGCTTGGGCGCCCAGGCGGCACCTAGTCGACCAGCGCGCCTAGGGCTTGTTAGGGCTTTTTTTACTAAAACATAAATCGAACCTGTTAGCGTCTCCCCCTCTTCACTCTCTTCTCACCTCAACGCCGCCAAGCTTCATCGGCCCGCCAGTAGCTCACCGCCGTTGCTGCGTCCAGCTCCATCCTCACCACCAAGCTTCATCGTCACCGCCTCTTATCTGTCGCGTCCTCCTCGTCCTCGTTGCCTCAGCGTCGTCGCCCCCTGCCCCAGTCCTCGCCGTCGAGCTCCATCTCCGTCGCGACGAGCTCCATCTCGGTCGACTCGTAACCTCTCTCTCTCTCTCTCTCTCTCTGTGGGTTGTGCGTTTGCTGCGTTTCTGGTTTCTTTTTTATGTTTTTTATTTTTTATTTTACTTCATTTTCTTTTCTATTTATATATAATTATTAGATTTATATTTAATTTTTATTATTAATTATATATATTCTATAATATTTGCAAAAAATCTGCTGCTTGCTTATAGTATATTGATGTTTTTATTATTGGTTTATGTTGCATTATTAATGCTTTTCAACTTTGATTTAATTGAAAATAACATCAAATTACATTACAAAATTTAAAAAATAAAAAAAAAATAGCAGTTTTCTAGGCTCCGCCTAAGGCCCCAGCCTGGCGCCTGACTAGCGCCTAGCGCTTTTTAGAACACTGATCCCATCAGAAAATTTAGAAGAATAAAGACACAAACCTATGGTATAATTATTGCAACAAACCCAATCACACCAAGGAGACTTATTGGAAACCGCATGGAAAACCTACAAATTGGAAATCAAAGAACCAAAGGGACCAACCTAAATTGGCTTAGTACTGACAGATGAGAAACCTGGCAATACTTTTCCATTTACTACAGAATAGATGGAGATTTTGAAAAATCTATTATCTCAATACAAGTTATCTAAAAAACTTGAACATACAATCTCTAATGCTGCAGTTGCTTAAAGAGGTAATTTTCACTTCTCCTTGTTATCTCACTAGAATTTTGAAAATATGTGGATTATAGATTCAGGAGCATCAAATCATATGACCGATTGTTCTTCCCTATTTTCTATATATGAGAAATGTAATGATAATGTCCAAGTTACAGTAGCATATGGCAATTTGACTAGTATAACTAGAAAAAGGAGATATAAATTGTCAAGTTTAACACTTTTGTTTGTTTTACATGTCTCGAATATCAACTACAATCTTATATCAATTAGTAAATTGACTAGAGATATTATGTCATGGCACTACCTATTTTCTGTCTTGTCCCACTACTTATAGATCTTTTAATTTAGTTTCTTTGTCTCATTGTGATATTATGTCATGGCACAAGCGATTAGGTCGTCCTAGTTTTGTTTACCTAAAATGCTTGTACCCTAGATTATTTGGTAATAAAGACATTGTTTCTTTTAATTGTGAACAGTGTGTTCTTGCCAAACAATCTCCTAGTTAACCTTCCATACCATTCCATCTTATTCACAATGATATTTGGGGACTAGTCCAAGTTCCAACCTTAACTAGTACTCGTTGGCTTATTACTTTTATTGATGATTACTCAAGGGTGTGTTGGGTTTATCTAATGAAATACAAGTCTAAAGCTAGTGTAGTTTTTATTCAATCTCATAAACATGTAAAAAATCTGTTTCAGTCTTCTATTCATATATTCAAATCAGATAATGGGAGGGAATACCCTAGCCCAGATTTCACAAAATACCTTTTTGATCATGGTATTTTTCATCAAAACTCTTGCCTTTACACGCCATAACAAAATGGGATAGATGAAATAAAAAACAAACACCTCCTTGAAGTTGCTCGATCCATTATATTCTCTAGCAATGTTCCTAACTCTTTCAGGGGGGAAGCTGTGTCAATTGCTGCATACCTAATTAACAAACCTCCTTCTAAAACCCTTAATTTCAAAACTTTGTTGAGTTGTTTGCTAAAAATCTTTCTTAACATCTGCACTCTTAACTCTCTTACCCCAAAGATCTTTGGTTGCACTACTTTTGTTCATATTCCATCTATACATCAAGGTAGACTAGATAAAAAAAAGTTTGAAATGTGTTTTTGTTAGCTATTCCCTGTAATACCCCATATCTGTGTGAGGTCACCGTGTAATTTAGATGAATTTAAATACCAAAAAATGGGTTTGATAGTAAAATAGATCATCGAATCGACCGAAGGGAGTACCTCAGACCCTAGATAATTAAGAAAAATGGTATAGCATCATCAAGCAATATAAGTTATGATTTTTGGTGATGAAAAAAATTGGATCGGGAGCAACTTTCGGTACAGCTATCAACTGGGCTGAGAAAACCGAATTGACGTAGGAGACATTCGAAAAGTCAACGGAACATATCAAGGACTAATATTTTATGTATAGAATAACCCTTAAGTGATTTCGGGTTGAATCAAGTGGATTTAGGGTCAAAACGATCAGTCGGACCTAAGTGCAATTTTCTAAATTTGCCCGAGGGAGGTCAAAACGCTAATTTTTCAGAAGTTAGGGAGAAATGAGAAGTACTAATCTTGTGTGTCTTAGTAGGATAGTTGGATAATTCAAGGGCTTGAGAATGAGGGCCAAAATGTAAGAGATAGTTTTAAGGGGGGCAAAGTGTAAATAACAGAAAATTAAGAAGGGAGCTCAGCCATGGCTGCCATTGCCCACTGCCATCACCGGCCAGCCTTCGGGTGAGGCCATTGAGGCCGTTTAGGGGTACGAAAATGGGCCGCACCACGTGGGGGTTTGATTAGGATCGGATATGGGTCGAGATTGGCCAAGTATGGCTGTGATTTGACAGAAAATGGTGAAGCATGGCCGCGGTCGTCGGATTTTTGGGGAAGGACGATTCATATCGAATGATCATGATTTGAGGCCATTAAATGGTTGTAAGGATGATTGAAGCGTCGATTTGACCAGGTATGGCTCGATTGGGATTCAAAAACGGGTATAAATAGAGGTTCGAATGTGGCCGAATGCTGAAATTTTACTTTGGATTTCTCACGTTTGGGAGCGAATCAGAGGTCTGGGATAAGGGGCTTTATTCTGCATGTATTAAGGATCATTTCTGGAGAATTTTGTGAAGTTTCATTAAAGTTTGAAGGTGTTTCGAAGCTCGCCGAAAAACGCGAAGCTTCGTCGAAACCGGACTGTAAATCGACTATTTGCGCTATTTCCGGTGAGTTTTTCGGCCATGTGAGGGTACTATTGTGATCGTCTTGAGGAGGGCTTCAAGGTGGTGTCATTGGATCAGCCATTGGAGCAGGTCGCCGGAAAAGATGATCGAAGGTATTTTTGTATTTTTTTAAATGTTAAAAATAAAGAAAAATAGAGAAAAAATAGAATTAAAGGAAATAAAATTCTGAAAAAATATCCAAAAATTCAAGAAAAATGAATAGTTTATTTTGATAAATTTTTATCTTGGAGATTTCTTGAGGAGATAATTATTTTGGATTTTTGAAAGGAGGTAAATGGAAAATAAATAGGAGGGATTTTTATAAAATTCTGAGAAAATTCCAGAAGGATAAGGGATTTATTTTATGAGTTTTGGTGATTTTTCTTGGAGGATATTCAAAGGAAATCAAGAAGAAATAAATTTTCTCAAGAAAAAGCAATTATGGAAATTTGAGAAAATAAGAGAAAATCTGGAAAATTTTCAGAGGCTTATAAATATTGTTTATTAATTCTTGTGGAGAAAAAATTGGAAAAAATACTTAAGAGGTATTTATTTGGAATTATCAAGAGAAAATTAGGAAGAAATTAGAGAAAATTTATGAGAAAATTGGAAAAATAGATATTGATTTTCCTTTGAAAACATATGATGTCTAGGGTATCGTTGAGGCTCAAATTTGAACTATAGAGCGCCTAACACGAGAATCGAGGTCGGGCACGCATTTCGAGGAATCTTGAACTTAGCCCCAAGGTGAGTGTTCATCCCCATGACTAGGTTTATTGTGATGGTTGTCCAAACGATTATTTATACATGTATTAAATTTTGTACGGTAAATTGCATACATTGAGATGTTGATTTTATGTCATGCATGTTATGATTTTCGGCATTGGCATGTTATGTGTTGTCCATGTGGGACGTGGGTTGTTAACCTGTGACGTAGCCTCAAGTGACAGCACTCGGGATGCGCACTAGGAATTAATGTTATGTGACCTACTTGGGACGGGGTTGAGACGGACTTCACCCTACGGTACTCAAATGGCGGGGCTGAGAGTGGACACCACCCCAGGTTCCTTTGAGCAATAGCATTGATACCGAGGTGTCATTGATTTCGGGGATAGTGCTAATGTGATACTCTTGGGGTTAGGATTGCGTTGGGTTTTGGAATGCTTTCGAGTAGGAACGTAATGCCTAACAATGATAATGGGGTGATTCCCGGGTTCATATGTCGAGGTTGTCCCTCTTAAGCAGGATTGTAATTACCAATGGGCGATGTGGTCGTGTCGCCTTAGAGAGATTGCATTTTCCCCGGTTAGGGCTAAGTGCTATGTGGGATTCTCTTAGGCTGGGTCATGTTGGAATTTGTCGATTTTATATATGATTTTGCATATATTCATGAAAATGTTTTTGAACTCTCACTTAGATGATTCAGCATCTAATTTGGACTATGTCTCTAGAATATTCAAACGTTCCAGGTGAAAGCAGTGGCGCCAAGGGAAAGAATGTCATCGAGATGTAGCTGTTATGTTTAGTTTTCGTATGTTTTTGTCTATGATTACGATGTTCAGAGGTTATGTAATATTTTGATATTTTCATTTGAAACATCGATCTGGATATTTAATTGTAAGAGAAATTGGTCGGTTATATATCATTGAGATTTCAATTTTACTTTCGCTGATGTGATTGATAATATCTGTCTTAGTCTATTAATTTTTAAATTTTGATATGCTGAGAAGGTATAATTGGGATTGTTGGGAAATGATTGTAGACTTATGTTGTGTGTATGATGATATTGAAAAAAAAAAAATATTCCCGAAATCTCGAGGTAATGCGCGTTCTGGGAAAAGGGGGCGTTACATTCCCCCTACACAACAAGGGTACAAGTGTTATTATTTTCCTAAAACCAAATAATTTTGTGTATCCTGTGATGTTTTCTTCCTTGAACATCAACTCTACTACGCCCCTACTTCTCTTCAGGGGGAGATATCTACAAAAGAGAAGCAATGGGACTCATCTATATCACTTCTTATTGTTTTGACTCCCATTGTTTCTACAAATCCTTCTCCATCTAATGAGTCGAATGTTCCTGCTAAATCTTCCACTGAACATATTCAAGAATTATGTGCAAAGGGAGCAGAAAATTCTATTAAATCACCTCAACCCTCTGATTAGCCCCTTAAAGTCTATTCAAGGAGACCTAAAATTTCTTCTCAAACCCAATCATTAGAACTAAATGCAGGTTCTAACCTGGAAGAAACTAGAATTGAGGATGATCTTTATATGCCTATTGCTATAAGGAAGGGAGTGAGGTCTTACCCCAAACATCCTATCTCGAATTATCTTACTTGTGTTGAGATATCTCCAAAGCATAGGGCATTCACTGCTTCAGTTGATGAGGTAAAAATTCCTACAAATATATAGTAGGCTTTGGAAAATCACAAGTGGAAAGAGGCTGTATTAGAGGAAATGAAGGCCTTGGTTGACAACCAAACTTGGGACATTGTAGAGCTACCTAAAGACAAGAAAATAGTTGGTTACAAGTGGATATTTACAATAAAATATAATACTGATGGAAAAATTGACAGGTACAACAAGGCAGGGTTGGTTGCACAGGGCTTTACTCAAACATATGAAATAGATTATGAAGAGACTTTTGCTCCTATAACTAAATTAAATTCGATTAGAGTATTATTATCTATGGCACCAAATCTGGATTGGGAACTTCACCCATTAGACATAAAGAATCCCTTATTGAATGGAAGTTTGGAATCATCCTGGTTTTGAATCATCTGAAAATCAAAGTAGGGTATGCAAACTAAAGAAGGCCCTTTATGGTCTAAAGCAGGAACCCAGGGCATGGTTTACAAAATTTAGTGCAATTATGAAAAAGCTTGGCTATCAATAGGGGCAAGCTGATCACACTTTGTTTATCAAGTAAACTGAGAATGGAAAATCTATTATAATCGTATATGTGGATACATGATTCTTACAAGTGATGATGCTGCGGGAATTCAACAACTAAAAGAGTATCTACAAGGTGAGTTTAAAGTGAAAGACCTTGGAACACTTAAATACTTCATTGGCATGGAAGTAGCAAAGAGTAAAAAAGGTATTTTTATCACTCAAAGGAAATATACTCCAGATCTTCTCATTGAAATAGGGAAAAAGGGTTGCAGATCTACAAGTACTCCTTTGGAATAGAATTGGAAATCAAGGAGCACAGAGGCTAATTATCTTGCGGACAAGGTAAGATACTAAAGACTGGTAGGAAAATTGATCTATCTACCTCTAACAAGACCAGATATTGCATTTAGTGTGAGTGTTATAAGTCAGTTTATGCATACTCCCACATAAAGACATCTAGATGTAGTAAATCATATTTTCAGATATCTCAAGGGTACATTAGGAAAGGGCCTATTTGTTTAGAAAATGTAACAACCATGAAATTGAATGCTATATTGATGCAGATTGGGCAAGAGTTGTTGAAGACAGTAAATCCACTTCAGAATACTGCACTAAATTATGGGGAAACTTTGTTACTTGGAGGAGTAAAAAGTAGTCAATGGTAGCTAAAAGCATAGTATAAAGCAATTATCCAAGGAATATGTGAATTAATCTAGTTGGAAAGACTATTACATGACTTAAAGATATCACGGGATGCACCTATGAAGCTATATAGTGACAACAAATCAACCATTAGTATAGTTCACAATCCAATTCACCATGATAAGATAAAGCATGTTAGGATTGATCGACACTTCATCAAGACTAAAATTGAAAAATGAACAGTTATCCTCTCATACATTCCAACTCAAGATCAAGAGGCTAATATTCTAACTAAAGCTATGTCTAAGCCAAGTTTTGATGTGTTAGCAAGCTGGGAATTATTGATATCTATTCACCAGCTTGAGAGGGAGTGTTGGGAATATCAAGAAAAAGAGATGAGTTGGGAAATCAAAATTTTGAAAGACTAAGATAAGAGATAAGGTTGGTTGGAGATAAGGAAAGATTACAAAAGATTAAATTGATAGAGAGATAAGGTTCATAAGAAAAAGGAGGAAGTTGATTACAAGTGATAATTTCGGCTTTAGTGATAAACTTTATCCTTTAAAGATATTCATTTTTTTTTCTGTTTTTTAGGAGATGTTGTAGAAGAATTCTTATATATATATCCCATTTGTAAGTTCAATAAAGTATTGAAGCAAATTTCCATTTTATCGAGTAAACCTTTTTTTTTCTCTCTAATCGAGTATTCATCCTAAGTTGCTTGACTATTTCTTCAGTTTACTCGAATAAGTTACTTCAATCAGTTGTTTTTTCTGTTTTGTTCAAATATAATTATTTTTTCATTGTATTAGTACAACAATGTAATAGTTTTCTTTGCCAACCCTATTTCATAGAAAAGTTGTCCCTAGTGCATGAGTGCGGCGTCCCAACCTTGATCGAGTGTCATCCTAGGGCAGGACCTTACCATGCAAAATCGCAAGGGAGGGAGAATTCCCACTAGATGGAAGTCTCTATAATAACTCAACATGTGGTTAGGCCCTCAGTTTCTGTTTTGATCCCTGGTCTAGTCTTCATCATTAGGGGTTTTACTTTTCTCACAAATCTCTTATCATGCATATGTCATAACAGTAATCTTTTGGACTTCTTTGTTTTCTTTTTGTTCATTTCACTTGACAACAATCTTTTTAATCAAATTACACTCAATCCATAAAAAAGATTCAAAAACTAAAAATTTTGAACTCAATTCAATCCCCCTCTCGGATTATTGTGCTATCTAAATCTAAATGTAATGTGTTAAGTAAGAGGCTAAAGATGCTACAAAATGATGAAGAATATGTAAAATTGGAGGGTGGTGTTTTGGTTCTATTAGTATGTTGTATGTTGACCTCAGAAAAGATTTATATCAAATTCAGGACTGTTTGATGAGAGTGAAATGTTTTAGCATGTACAACTTGAATTTGTGATATAGTTGTAGCCAAATGCCATTTATGATGATTGTTAATAATTGAGGCCTCTATTTATTTGTATAAATTTTCACTGATGTATAGTTTAGCGACAAGAAACACAAACAAATATAAATATGGGACTTGATGTAAGGACCATGCCTCATTAATCAATTTGTGAATGCCCAAAAAAAAAAAAAAAAAACTAGGTAAATTTTTTTCTTTTAGTTCCTCCTTTGTCCATAACTTTGATGCCATTATTTTGACTCTCAATGATTCAAGACCATCGTCAACGTTATCTTTGTCATTATGTCCATCTCTAGCATGGGTTGCTACGATGAAACCGAAAAATCAAACTATAACTTAAAGAATAAACAGCATAGAACACAAGTTTTGAAGAAGGGTTGGCTTTTTAAGTGGTTCAATCAGTCCTTAGCTGAACAAGGCAGTTCATCAGAATGTTGAATGGTTTTTTGATTAAGATTGGACTCACTGGCTGACTCCCATTTTTCTGGTTCAAACTGGCCAGTCCAGTTTTAAGAACATTGCTAAAGGGTACCATAAGATCTTAACAAAAAGGACATTCCGAAGCTGCTATTAGCATTCCAATCAGGGAAAATGTACAGGTGGGGATGGCAATGGAGCGGGGTGAGAGCGGGCCATGATCCCTGGTGAGGCAGAAGTTTTCATCGGGAGGTGGGGATTGGGGTAGGTCGAGGCACCCTTATCCCCACCAAGATGCATTTCGGTTATATTCACTTATCAAATGAAACAAATAAAAAAAGAAAAACTACCAAAAAATGCTTGCACTTGGCTGCAAACTTGCAAGTAGTAAATTTACTGCTTGTAGTAGTGGCAGCTGCAAGCAATAAGTTTACAGTCACCTGCCAACCAAAAGTCATTTTGCAATCATAAACAATGCTAGACTCTTAAAATTATTAATGCTTACAAAGACAATTATACCACAAATAAATCCAGCGGCCATAAGTAAACAGTAGCTTCATCGGCAGAATAGGGCCCTCGCCAACAAGTTACATAATACATACAGCCCTATAGATACAGATACATATATGAAAAGAATGAAAAAACTTAACACAACCCACCCCCCCCCCCCCCCCCCAAAAAAAAAAAAAGTAAGAAGAAAAAGAAGAACAAAGAAAAGATCCGGATATATATAAAAAGGAATCACAAAAAATTTACAGAAAGTGAACGACTGAAGAGTTGCCTTGAAAGTGCCAATGGTATTTATCAACTACTTTAGCTAGCTTGAACAAATTGAAGGGTTGAAGATTGAAGAGAGGGAGTGCTGACGGTGAGGTTGAGACAGCTAAATACAATCCTGACCCAACCCAGTCAATGGTGGTTGATTCCCTCCCCAATCAGGGTGGGGCTAGGTTATTTTGCGATCCCTACATTCCATCCATTTCCAAGATAGCCAACACAAAAGTATTATGGAAATAATATGATTTAAATCTCCCCCCTGGCCCCACCCAAGAAAAACTAGCCAAACTATATATTGTTTGGCAAAGGCGACCAGAAATTAGTACTTTCATTTCCTATGGTTAATCTGATACATTTAAGAATTACACAAACTTGGCAAATCCATGTCCAACTTTACATAGAATAGCAAAATGAACAATAAAAGTTCGATATATCGTCAAGGCACAAAAACAGTTTGTGAGCACAAATGAAAAGCATTTTCCAACGAGAACTTCAAGCAACTCCCAGATTCAGTTAGTAAAGGACTTCAGCTTGCTCTACCAGCAAAGTTCAGTACAAGATCAAGAACTAAAGCAAAAAATAGTTGATATTGTTGAATAAATACTAAAAATGTGGTGTCTCAAATGTATGAGACTCACTGCTTTGCAAGAATCAAGAGAAGGTTATCTTTGTACACAGCCTTACCCTTACTTTGTAAAGAGGTTAGTTTTCACAACTCAAACTTGTGACCTTCCTTCCAGTCACAAAGGAGCAGCCTTACTATTGCTACAAGGTTGCTCTCTTGTTGAATATTATAAATACTAAAACAGAGAAAATAAAGCACAACAGGCATCAATCACATGACAAAAACAGTTGCACTACTTTTATAAATGTGTGAACTGGTATAAGATATCCTAAATAGGAACAGAGAAACTTCTTCCAGAAAAGAAGAGTTTAATGACAATTACCTCAAATCATTATTCAACTTTATATCCTTTTTCCTGTCACAATCTTGAATATCTGCAGGCCCCTACTGAATGCTTCGTTGAATAGAATCCTTGTCTGCATTGACTGGAACCCAGGCAACCATGATAACACTGCTACAGGAGCCATTACAATCGCTCCAAGCAATATATAATACATCCGAGCCACAGAAACAACAAACCCCCATATCATTCTGTCCTGAAAAAAGGGGCGGAGTACTTGGGCTATTAAAATGAACCCCCATCCAGTAGGAATGAAAGCCATAAGACTCACAAAGAAGTCCGCAAAACTAAACTGGGTGAACTCCACCAAGACGACGATAACAAGAATGGCAAGAATTATCACAAGTAACTGAACCAGCCGATAGTAGATGTGTTCTTTTGCAGCATATTTGTCTTGAGCATAAGCTACAACTACATAAATGCCAACAGCTACAACCACATAGATCCAAGAAAGCAGGAAAACAGCAATACTTCTGCTGCCGGCAGCAATATCTAACTGGTATACAATCCAATACTGGAAAAAGAAAAACCTGAGGTCTAGGATTACTTCCAATATCTTTCCCCAAAGGCCAGTTGTCCTCAGATGATCCTGCTCCTCATACCACCATTTTTCCCAGCTCTGCTCGGCCTTCGCAAATACACTACCACGGTACCAAATCCAATTCATAAATTCTTCAAAATCATAAACTGTCTTCAACCAGTCAAAACCTGAAGGATTGAAAATAAAAGGAGCCATGATCCATGAAAGCACCAAGAACCAACTTGAGATGGTCAATGCTATGTAAACAAAGGAGTCAGTAGCTATGGGGCTGTGAGCAGCATATACTACAAGTATAAGCCCAAGCTCAATTGCCTTGGCAAAATGGCTATGAGCATAAAGCCTATAATTCTCGGCAAAACTCTTATGTTGCACAACAAAACCACGCCTAGTTGCTCGGTACTTTGCACCACCATGAAGGATGGTTCTGCCAAAGTAGTGGGCACGAGTTCCCATAGAGAACATGTAGAATACAGATGACAACTGGAGCTGCATTGTAATGAAATCCCAAATGGCTCCAAGGAATCCATGCTCCAGTGAGTTCTCCACAATCATTGGTAGGGCAGTGAACATACCAAGTTGGATGATCAACTGCTGGTTCAAGATTGTACCAAGTGCTTTGTTGTTGGTGGTGTCATTTGCCACTGCAGAAGCCTCAACTCCACTTAGTGCTAGATAAAGTCGACCCCATAGAAAAGCATAGACAGTTAGGACTACCATCTGTGTGTTGAAAAAGAAACCCACAGTGGTATAGAAGAATGACAGCATGCGGAAGAAATCCAACCTGTGTCCCAACCTGTAAACATCTCTACTTAGGACTTGTTCACCATTTCCACTTGCAACTTTGGCTTCAAACATGGATATCTGATTCAACCCAACATCCCTGCCCTTACCAACTTGGATGTACTCATGGTGAGTGACATTACCACCTCGCAATGTGCAATTGAAACCGGCAAAAATGTCCTCACTGATATTAATCACTCTGGAAGCTTTGCTGATCCCTCCTCGAGTCAAGAACCAAAATCTATCAAAGACATCAGGGTGTCCATAATGCATTCGAATTTTCAAGGGGTTTGCCAGGACACGCTGTCCCAAGGTGACAAAACTAGTTTCTTGAGCTGACATAAACCACGCAAGTGATGAAACAGATCCAGTAAAAATATGTTCCCGAACTCCCAAGATAGTAGGCTTCCGGATACCATAGTAGTTTTTGTACTCCTCCAGTAGATTTCGCATCTTTAGAGCTTCCTCAAAATAGTTATCTTGGTTCATGTCAATAGTCTGAACAGCATCTCCACGGGTGAAGATAAGGGCATGGTTCTGGTTCTCTGGCTTTCCCTCTCCAAGCTTCAAGGGACCAGGCAACTTAATCCGGTAAATCTCCACTTCCTTTTGTAATCGTTGATCATACTTCACGAGGACAGAGTAATACTCCTTCTCACCCCTCCCCAAGGAAACCACATCAACATAAGCAACTCGAAGGGCTTCATGGTTTTTCATCAGGTACAGGATTTCCTCAGCACGGGGGTCCTTTTTTGCCTTTTGAGCCCCATATACCTGGCATGCAACCACGTAAGTGTATTTCATTAAAGCAGTTCCATGTTCATGACCTTTGAATAACAAACTCACTGTACTATCTATTCTACTCAAAGTCCTCGAAGATAATGACCTCTCTGAGCTGAAACTATCCATGCTACCAATTGGTCTCATTGATGCAAGCTCACGTGATCCTTCCCTGATATCCATCTCTGATGCAGAATCTAAAAAAGCCAGCATCTTAAGAGCCCGATAGTAATACATCATTCCCCTGACAGTGCGGGATAGTGTCTGGCCTCTGTAAGATGCCCAAAGCCTAAGATCTTTTAGCTTGGTTGTCCATATTTCGTGATCATTTACCATTCCTTCACGGCGCATCCGCTCCAAGAAATTCTTCCACTCATCTGCATAGATGGTCTGCAAGTAGTATAATGTAGAAACCCCATCTTCGTTCTCAGTTATAAGTTGTTCCTTGCTATATAGCACGTCTTCATTGTAGTAGGGGGTCAATACACTAAAAGCCATCATTTTCTCAACTTGGGGAGCATGGGGCATGTTCATGAAAAGAGAGTTGCTAAAGAATGCAATACGTCGTTTTGCCTCAAGATTTACAGGGATATTGTGCATTGAATCCCGAGATGTAAGAATTGTATGCAAGCGCCGAACTTGGTGGTAAAATTTCTTGTTATCAGATTTGGGCAACTCAATGGCATTCTCAAAAAGCAAGCCCTCACTGGAAACTGACCTATGAGGAGCCAAACCATCTTCCTTTAGCTTTTCAATGCTCCGTTTCTCTTTATAAAAGTCTCTAATGGCTATCTCATAAAGGGCCTGTAGAATATTCACAACCTTGTTAATATCTTTCTTATTCTTCATTAATAGCTCAAGAAGAGTTATGAACTTCGCATGGATCTGAGGAAGTGCTGTTGTTCTAAATGTGCTCGTGAACCTCTCAGTCTGAATTGACTGGTCAATTTCTTGAAACAAAACTGTGATGATGGAATGTTCCTCAGTGTCACATTTGACAATACAAAGCAGCAAATGTCTGATGCTGCAATAAGCTTCAATAATGGCACACCGTCTGTAATCATTCTTGCAGATTTTATACCAAAGCCACTTGTCAGATGCATCTACTAACTCTTTGGCCTGTCCAAGTGCAAGCAGCAGCTCGTTGCAAAGGAGCAAACAAGGCCAGCGGATAACGCTGATATTCCAAATATTTGGAGGCAGCTCCAACAACTCCACCTCACTGTCACTGATTATATCTTCTTCTCTAAAAGTTGCAATTATCTCGTTCCATATTAAGGCAAACTTGTTAGCCTCCACTTGGTTTGACTCAAGCTTCTTAAGGGGCCTGCCAAACCCATACCTGAGCTTCAGCCGGTGAATTGCATCATTTAACTTGCTCCTCAGAGTTCGCCTAGTATTTAAGAGCTGCTCCTGAGGCATGAGATTAAATTGAACTGCACTAGCAAAGAATTGGAATCTCAATCTTAATTGCTGCATGTTCCTTATCTCACCCAAATGCGCAAACAATCCAACTGTTGCTCCAACAAATGAGGAGTAGATTGAGTACCAAATCTGCAAATCCATGAGGTAAATCAACACCACTGGAAACCACAATATCCCAACTGCAAAACTATTACTGCTATGCGGAAACTCATGCCACTCATATTTCATGTTCTTAAGATCCAAGAGGGTTTTTGTAGGAGCAATCATTGGCTTGATCTGTAGGAAGAAAGAGAAGCAAAACTTTGCAGCAAGCACCACTAGCCAGAACAAAGTATATCTTATATTGTCCAAAAGACCTTCTCTTAGGCCACGGCCCACAAAAGTTCGGGTCTGAAACCACCATGTCAACAAGTAAAAGATCCTCCAATTCGTGTTCTCTAGGAAATTCCTAATCCACGGCAAAATAAATAGAGCCAGTGCTAGGATCTCTGGCAATATGAAAAGCAAAACTACCTCAAGAAAACTACCAACCCGCTTATTTGCCTCATCAGACCACCTCCTATCCTGGTTCTTCTGAGTCCAAATTCGATCATAGAAAACCCCAAAAGCAATGATCCACCCAGCAGCAACAACACTCTTCAACACCATTCTCATCCCAACCCAGAAAGTCTCCCTGGAAACCAGACTGTACTGCATTGCCACATCGATAAGCGATTGAAGAAACCTCAAGCCACTCCAAGTAAAGAATACGGTCAGAACCCGGACCCGAACATCCCTTCTCTCCAGTGCCTGCCAGGGATAATCGTCCTCCTCCCAAGCAACAATAATGGCCGCCTGAAGAAACAAAATCAACATAATCCACAGCTTATCAAAACTCCTAAACAGGTTCCAAAAAGACCTCTGCTCCACAAAACTAGTCTTCCCCACACGCCTATCCTTCCTTTCTGTCACAAAAAAATTACTCCCCACATCAATTGGCCACTTCAGTTTCTCGAAGCACCTTCTGCTCCAAAAATACTCATTCACATCGTCATAATTCCGCCACGCCGAGTGAGGCGCAGTGCCATTTTTACTATTCTTCACCTCGGTCTGAACCGTTTCGTAAATGGGCCTCACGACCCGGTTCAAGAAAGCGTTCTCGCCGCACACTGAGGGCACCGCGGGTCGACCCGTGTTCTCGTCGATGTAATCGTCGAGAACTCGATTCAATTCCATGGCCATGTGGTGGAAAATATAGCAAATGCATTCGGGAAGGAAGCGGAGATTGGCGGACTCGCCCCAGATTAGGAGATAGAGCGAGACGTAGAGCAGCTCGCGGCGGCGATCGGATTCGGAGATCCAGACGTTGGACTTGCGGCCGAGGTAGGAGCACCAGGAGGTGTAGTTCTGGAGGAGCTTGCGGCGGAAGCTGCGGATCACAGCGGCATCGAGGGCGTCGATGTTGTCCGGCGGCGGCGTAAGCCGCATTTGGGCGTTGGCCAGGTGGAGCACGAGGTGTTCGCGCTGGTTCCGGACGTTGTCGTCCTGGAAGCCGAAGAATGCTCCGAGCCAGTCCAGGAGGTCCATTTGGTCGTTCCATTGGATGTAATGCGGTAGCCGGAGGTCCCCGACGGCGCGTAGGGCGGCCGCTGCTGCTCGGACCTCGGGGTACCGGAGCGAGGGGTGATCGGAGAGGAGGTTGTGGACGGGGATTATGTTATAGGCTTGTTCGGATGGGTTTGGCCTGTGTTGACCCGCCGGCTGACCCTGCCGCAGGCTCATTGCATCTCAGATCACTGGAAATGTGGTTGTGGCGCGACGCGCAGAGAGAGAGAGAGAACTGAAAACTGAAAAGGCGTAACGTGTAAAGCCAAATGATTGCGGGCATTGGGCACGGAGGAGAGTAACGGCTCGATTTGTATTCTTCATAACGAGGGATGTCATGTTGCCCGGGCAAGTCATGTTGCATTGCCCCGACGCGGGATTGCAGGGCTATCTCATGGGCCCACGCCCTCCCCCTCATAATTTATTCGTTCGATATGAGTAATATAATTTTTTTTATAATTTTTAAATAAATTACAATGGTTGGTTCTTTGTTTACAATTTTTGAAATTACAATATGACTGTGTAATTTTGTTTCACGTTTTTAAAAGTACTACAAACGTGACGTGTCTTCAATCAAGCGCTGAAGTTAGTTATTAAAAAATTTATATTAGCTATTATTTAATTTGTAACATAAAATAATATTAGTACCCAAATATTATTTTAAATATAAAACTGAGTATCTTTATTTACGTTAATTCATATAGCAAGCGTCCCTCCACGTAGGATATTGAATATTAATTTGAGCCGTTCATGTGGGCCCCACGACCACGAGCGTTCAAAGACCCACGCGTGAGGCAACGGCTAGATTCTGTTTCTCCTCCTCTTCAAAAGTTTACGACACTTGTTCTTTGGTTTGGTTTGGTTTTGCAGAAAAACTTTTTTTTTGTAATTAAATATGTCTTATAATTTTATGTTTAAAAAAGTTATAATATTTACCTTTTAAAAATATCAACAAATCTGTTCTTTAGTTCATAACATCAAGTCAAGAAATTAAAAAAAACTGAGTTTCTTATTATCTAATGAAAGATTTAATAATCTAATAAAAATTAAAAATAAAAATAAATGAAGCTAAAAACACTTTTGGAATTTAAAAATTAAAGGTTAATAATATGTCAATTCAATTAAGAATAATAATGGTAGGAGTTATGACTAATGAGTTATGCAATCCCTTTTTATTGGAGGAGATTAAGAAAATCATGCATTATTGTCTTTTCTATCTAACGTTTTCTCTAAAAATACTATATATAACTGATGATATTATTATTGTCACAATTCTTAATGTTGCTTTGATTTGGTGGAAGTGCTATCGCTAAATTTAAATCAGTAAATTAATGGGTTTTGGGGATGAGTGTTTTTAAAATATTTGTTTAGGTATATTTAATATATTTTATTTTATTTGTTTTAATATTTTTATTGATTACTAAAATAGTTTAAATTACAATATATTTATTACTAGTAATAGAAGGGTTTAAGAATAAAAATAAAATGCATTAAATATCTTTTAACGAGTACTTTTAGACATTTGTTAGTGAAATTTTAAATTAAAATGGGTAATGCTAATAATTATTTTTGAGACATTTATTAAATATACTTAATGCATTATATCCAAATAAGGAAAGTGATATTTGTATATCATTGTGTACATCTTGGGCTATGCAATGATGTACTAATGTCTAAAATACCTTAACCCAAGGCACTAAGTCGCAGTGAAGCACAATAAGACGAGGGGTATCTATGTCATTTATGTGTCTTGTGTAGCCCAAAGTGTACATAAATGATGTACAAATAGAGCATGACCCATTTCAAATAAAGTGTAATAATTATATTTTATTTAAATTGTTAAGTACTTCACCACCGAGTAATAGTAAATATATCGTGTTTTAAAATATTTTATTAATCAGTAAAAAATATTTAAGTGTTAAAAATAAGAGAGTTTTGCTAGATATTAGTTAAACGAATTTTATTTTTAACCTCCAAATGCTCTCGTTAATTAATAAAATACTTTAAAATATAATATATTTATTATTACTTAACAAAAATATTTAAATACTAAAAATAAAATGTATTGAATAGACGCCAATGAACGCCTGAGAACCCAAAACAATACACATTCTAGACAAAACAATAATGGAACATTACCCAATTAAAATTTTTAAGTCTCCCTCCACAATTCAATTTGGCCAATATGTCGAGTGAAGTAAATTATTCCCCAAACTTATATTTTTTCTCTTTTATTTTATATATTTTTTCATTTTTACAAGTATTCAAATTGTTCGTTAATTTTTTTTTTTATGACCTAAGTATTCGGGGTTCCCCCACTTAATTTTGAAGGAGATCGGTCTTTCCCTTGCTTCGGTGTCCGAATAAATTAAATGCGGTCGCAAACTTATATACTTCCAATCAGCCCCCACAAAATGGATCATTTTTATCTCTACCAAGAATTGATCTCCCATCACTCTCAAGGAAACTTGAAAGTTTTATCACTTGCGCTATGCCCTGGAAATAAATTTTGTTATTTTAATTACATTCATAGATTTGTATTTTAGACTCAATTTAATTCATGTACTTTGATATTTTTTTATGTGACAATTCAATTTTTTTATTATTTCAATTATACTCATGGACTTGCATTTTCGAGTTAATTTAATCCCCGCATTTTGACTTGAATATAATTTAACGTGTAATTTATCATTTTACTTTAACTTATTTTTATACATGAAATTATATAAATTAAATTTATTTGAAAATGCAGATTCAAGAATGTAATTGAGATAACAAAAAAGTTTGGATTGTCAAAAAAAAATTATATTATAAATATTAAATTAACTCAAAAATCAAATTTAAGCGTATAGTTGAAATAATGAAAAATTTAAATAATCAGATAAAAATAATGTGAAAACATATGAGTAAAATATGGAATTGGCATGCTTTAAGAGAAACAAGTTCACAACTGACCATATCTTTCATGTGAGTAACGCGTGCTCCTGCACAAATTTAAACTATTGTGTTAGATTAATATAAACATCAACAAAAAAGTTTTAAGGGATTAGGGATGGTGGTAGGTTTTCAATATCAAGTATTTGAATTAATCTCCAGATGCGATTTTCACTATTTGAATGAAGCCATTACGTTGTCATCGAGAAATAATGTGTTTTATTTAAGAATAATATATGACTAAGGGTGTGTTTGATTGGAGGTGGAAAGTAGGGTGGAATTCTAATTTCATAGAATTTCAATTCTCATCTCACTTCTTAGGAATTTTAATTTCTTGATTTTAAGAAAAATCTTCACTTTTTAAACTAAAATGTAATTCGAATTCTATGGAAAAAAATTGTTTGATAGAATTTTCTGAAATTTGGATGAAAAATGAATTTCACCATCATTTTCCACCCTTATCAAACGCACCCTAAGTGTTTGAACTAAATTTTTGTATTTCAAGATATACAAGTACCATCTATAGACTGTCAATATACCTATGAGTCTTAATTTATTGTTCGTGTTGGGCAATAATTATGTTGTTTAACACTGAATGTGACAACAAATTTAGCAATGTGTGTGGGACTCAATTGGGGCCCAGACCCTCTTGATCTGTTGCCACATCAATGCCGAGCCACATATTAATTTGGATTAAGCTACTTGTGAAGAAAGCTTCAAAAAAAATGTTTACTTAATTTGTTTAATTTATTTTTGATTTAATTTTTTATCTTTTTGCTTTTTGAATCTCTTCATCTCTCACATACACACACTCTCTCTCTCAAATCCATCACCTTCACGAGCACTGTTGTCGCCCCTTCTACTACCGTAAGCACCAATGAACAGAGAAAAGAATGAAGAGGAAAAGAGAGAGATAAGAGAGAGAAGGTAATGTAATATCCCGAAAATTGAAAAATAAATAAATGATTATTAATTTGGTCAGGAGTAATTAATAATTGTTAAATATTTTTGGGTTTAAGAGAAATATTGATTTAATTTTTATTTGTGGTGATTATTGAATATTTGTGGGTTAAGAAGAAATATTAATTTATTTGGAAAAATAATTATTTAATTGGGAGTATTTATAAAAATGGGAAAATAAACTAAATTAGTGCAATTTCTGAAATTTCGGGGTGCAAGTGTCAAAGTAAGGAAATATCGAGCCAAGGAGCGACGCGCACGCTGGGAAGAAAAATTAATTTTTGGGCAGCAGAGGCAGCCCAAAACGGTGCCGTTTTGGGCGCTAGTGCCAGCCCACTGCGCAGCCAGGTGGCGCACGCTGGCGCGCCCAGCGGCTGCCTCTTCCACGCCTCTGCCTTGCACGCAATTTAAGGCCAATTTGGCCAAGTATTTGGCCGATTTTTCTTGGGTATTGGCTGATAATTTTGCTGCTATAAATGCTTCTAATTGAAGCCAAAATGGGGTTAAAATAGTGAGCGAAGCAGAGAGCTCGGAAGAAGAAGAAGAAGAAGACGCTTTGAGACTGGAAATTAGGAGAAATTTTCGTGGTTTAGCTAGTTGGGTAAGTAAGTTATTATGTATTAATAATTTTATACGGTTAGATTTTAATTATAAGTTTGATTTTGTTAATTTTGGGTGATTATGCTGTGTTGGGTGTATTAATTTGGTGTACAAATATATATATACGTATACTAGTGCACTGTGTGCAAGAGTGGGCACTGTGTGTGTGAGAATTTATATTATTTTGTTTGTGAGAGTGGGTGTGTTGCTGTGAGAGTGTGCCGATATATATATTTATATATATATAAATATAAACGCAGTGAATCAGGTGGGTGAATAGCACTGTGTGTAAGTATATATATATGTGGAGGTGTGAGTTTTATCGTTCATTTAGTTGTGGAGTGTGGGCAGTAATTGAATTGGGCTTGATGGAATTAGACTTGATGAGGTGATAAGCAAATGAGTGTTATATATGTATATAAATATATTATGGATGAGGTAGCAGTGAGTTGTGGGGTGTCGCGAATGTAAGAGAATGGGTTTAATAATATATATAAGCGGAGTATATGTTTATTGATAATATATAATTGGGACTTATGATTTTATTAATTATCAGGAAATGTTTTACTTCGTAGCGGGAGTGCAAGAAGGGTCAAACACGGTCGTGAAAAGGCAAGCTCCTCACCCTCTCCTCGTGTTCTTCAATTCCCGTGAAAGACCCCTTGTTTTCTGTATTTTATCTTCTCCCTCACTCTAATTCGGCACCTAGCCTTATTTGTTGAGTTATTGTTCATTTGTTTTAATTTGAATTAAATCCGAGACTTCCAGAGTTTTGTTTGTTGAGTGCCTACGGGGGATTTGTACTGCCCCCACTCCTTTTGGGAATGATGCCGGACCCAACTTGAGAATTAGATTCTTAGAAGTGCGGATTTATTTAAGATTTTATTGGGTTTATTTACAGTTTTTCTTGAATTTATTTATGGTTCGGTTAGAGCATTGAGCAGTAGGGCAGGGGTCGGTTGTTGGTGACGTTGGGGTAGATTATTGTACGGCCCTAATGTGGACCGTCGGGTGGACACTCCTTGTCACTGATCGTTGACCGGTGCCGGGCACTGCTGACTAGCTTTGCCAGTATGTGATTTACTACACGTATAGATTTATTATATTGCTGTTCATGACTTGATATGTACATGGGTACGGGTTGCATATTGGGATATTCATTTACTGAGTATGCTTGGACACGGGCATGCTAGCTCGGTTAGGTTGCATCCAGCACGGGCATATGCATCGCGTGTGGTTTACTATGGCCTGATGCCTGGATGTATGGGCGCCTTGTATCACGTTGATGCTCACTTCGCTATTGCATTTTATGTGCATTGCATGGCTACTGGTAGTATTTAGTTATCGGATGGGAGTACCATTCCGAGGGAGCCTTTGGCTCGGCTGTTGGGAGTACCGGCAGGGATACGGGTGGCGGGAGTACCATCCCGGGACAACGCGCGCAGGTTTATTGCAGATACTTGTTGCCTTTCAGGGCAGTGGCAGATTTGTATGGGACTTGGGTGCCGTGTGTTTTGTGTGGGCCCCAAGGACCGGTATGTGCTTTTATTATGCTTTACTATTATATTGTAGCGTCTCATGACTTGTGTGTACCTGGGGTTTATTTTGGGGAGAGTTTTCTAGTTATGTTCTGCCTACAGCCTTTCTTTTCTTTATGTTTGCTGAGTCTCTCGACTCATTTTGCTTTCCATCATTCCAGGTAGTGCCAACGTGGGTCCGAGCAAGAGAGTCAGCGTCTAGCAGCAAAGTCGGTAGGGTGTACAGGCAGTCCCGTCAATCTCTGTCAACTCTGATGGTTGTGTAGGGTCTATTCTCTTATTGTTTGTACTGTGCCAGGTCATTTCTCGAGTTTCGTGTGTGTCGGTACAAGAGTTTGTATTCTTTTACTTATCTTGTGACTGCTGTGTTAGCGGGGTTACCCGTAGTGCATGCATGTGTTTAACTGCGCTTTCGTTGCTCTCATTTTTAAGTATGCATGTCAGGGTGGTCTTTGTCATGCGTGTTCACTCTCTCATTCCGTAGGCGCTTCCGTTCGGATAGTCCGAGTGGTTGGGGATATCCAGGCGGGGGTGCTTACAGGTAATACCGAGAGTGAAAGAATAAAATGAGTTAATATTTAAATCCCCTGAAAATGTTTTTTTATTTTAGAACTTGCAACTTTACCAATATTTTTATTACCCTTAGAAGTGTATTGATATGTTTTGCAAATTTTTCTTATAAAATTTGAACTTTAGATAGGTTTTTGTTAGATTAAAACAAAATTCAGGAATATTTCTATGAGATTAATTGAAAATTTAATAAAAGGTAGATATTATGGCAGATTATATTTATGGGCATGTTTATATATGTAATTATCCCATAAAGAAAAATATAGTATTTTATCTTTGCACAATTGGCTTGGGTGTTTAATTTTGGGTTCAAACCAACAAATTCAATCCCGCCCAAGATTAAATAAGTTATATCAAATCTTCAGTTAGAAATTTTGAAAAATAAATATTTAATCCAATCCAATCCTAATTTTGAAATGAAAACCGAATAGATATAAAGATACATAAAGCAATATGCATTTCGCTATCATATGCAACATGCGGCTTAATGCATTTTTTAATTCTTGGACTAATAAAAAAAATGACTTTAAGGATATCAACTAAATTAAATTTACTATTTATTTATAGACAAAATAATTTTATACATTTTTAGTCCCTGGCTTAACCAACGTTAACTTTGTCTCGTCACGCTGCCACATCACTAACACGCCACTCCTCAGTTGTTGGACCGAGAGATGCTATGACACACACCAAGAGGAGGGATGAATTGGTTATTTTAAAATTTTAGTTTGAAACTTGAAATCCTTTTAATGGAAATGCTAACAATGATAAACAAACTAAATAACATAAGCACAAGAGAATAACACAAAAGATTTATAGTGATTCGACTTAACCCAAACTTGATTCACTATCTTAACTCCTCATTAAGAATTTTTCAAACTATCCACTAAAATCCCCTATTTAAACCAAGTAGGTCCTATAGTTCGTGACTATAAAAATTACAAAACCTCTCACTTAAATGGGTCATCTACCTACACAAGATAGGAAAATAAAAAACAATATAAATAAAAGAGAGAAGCTAAGAGTTAACACTCTCAGGGTGCGTTTGATAGCATGAAAAATGTCATATCAAATGAATTGAATTCTATCTCTGATGTTTGACACATTATATTTTCCATAAAATTCAATTTTATAGTACAATCATTAAAGCATGTTTTTGACTATTTTCTATGAAAAATTCCATCTAGGGGGGAGATGGGTTTTGTTTTCCATGCAAGTTGGAAAATGCTTTCATTTCCAACTAAATGCTATCAAATACACCCCTTAGTTACAAGTTCTCTCACAATGAAAACAAGACTTAAGAATATATTAACAATAATAGAATGAAGCCTTGGAAAGAAAAATATAACAATGAAAACATAAAACACTGTAAGCTCGAATAAAATGATTTGTAATTTCTAGATCAACTCATTTTCGTCCATTAGCCTCCTCTTGATTTCATTGATTTGTATTTATAGACTTTCCAAAAGCTTTGCCCGAAACTAACTGTTGGAGAATGAGAAACTAGCTGTTGGAGATTGTCAGAGACATAAACTGTTGACAGACTAAATGTGTTAGCCGACTATATTTTTGAATAAAAATAAGACATAGTCGACAAAGCCAGACCAATAATCGACAGAACAAAAAATGTGAAGAAAATTTCCACTATCATACAAAAGGATAGTCGACAGAACAATTATAGCAGTCGATAGGATAAACAAGATAGTCGACAAATGCCCATGCATAGTCGACAATTGCAATGTATATAATCGACAGATGAGAAGACATAGTCGACAAAAGCAATAGAGATAGTCGAAAGAATAAAATATGCAGTCGTAGGTGAAGCTTGATGATACAAAACATTACAACATATTTACATAAATGTCCTTATTTTGTTTAATTTATATTTTACCTTCTATTTACTTTAATACATAAATGTAAATAAGAAAATATTCCCTATTTGGATTCAATAAAAATATCGAAAAAATCAAAATCCATAATAATAAGAAGAAAAAAAATTGGTTTTAGTATAAATTCAGAATTTAACAAATTTACCACCTCCAAAATATATACTTTTTATTTTATTAAAAATCATTTTATCACCAATGGATATTAGATATCAAAATACCGGAAGATAATTTTATAAAAAGAAAATATTTTCATATATGTCTTCTTATAAAGTGCTAACCTTCCAAACTTAGAAAAATATGACTTTAAAATCTCGATACTTGAAATTCATTTGGTTTTCATTCTCACAAAGTAATACTTGATATTGAAATTGATTTATATTGAAAACCACAACCTTTATTCATGATTTATGGATTAAATAAAATATTATTTTTCATTATCAAAATTAAGTATACAAAAGTAAAACAACAAGCACTGCAAAAAAAAATGACTTCAAGGATATCAACTAAATTGTTCTTACTATTCATCTTTGAACAAAATAATTTTATACACTTTTAGTCCCTGGCTTAATCAACGTTAACTAAAATGTTAACTTTGTTTCGTCACGCTGCCACGTCACTCATAATATCCACGTCTGCTGTCCATATATTTATATAAAAAAAAACGTCTACACACACCCAGCCATGGTTGTCTGCAGCCATGGGGAGCTTTTTTTCCCCCTTCTCCCTCTCTCCTTATTCTGGACCGCTCTTGCCTCTGCACCCGTCATCGATTCAGCCATTATCGGTCGCCTTGGAACGACTGGGGGTCGGGGATCCTAAACCCAGCGGTCGGGGAACAGCTAGGGGTCGGGGACCAAGGTTCTAGGGTTCCCCGAGCCCGAAGAGACAACAGCCTTGGCAGTTAGTCGCCCGACCACTAGGTTCTCGGTCCCAGCCACGGCTAGGTCGAGGAACCCAGCCTTCCCATGGTCGTGGTCAGGGAGCCCAACTGTGGAGACGTTGTTTTTTTTTTTTTTTTTTTATAAAAATATGGACAATTAACGTGGATATTATGAGTGATGTGGTAGAGACGTGGCAACGTGACGAGACAAAGTTAACGTCATAGTTAACGTCAGTTAAGACATGAACTAAAAGTGTATAAAATTATTTTATCCAGGGATGAATAGTGAGCACAGTTTAGTTGATATCTTTAAAGCCATTTTTTTTATTAGTTTAGGGACTAAAAAATGCATTAAGCCGTAGTGATGTGGCAATACTGAGGAGTGACGTGTTAATAATGTGGCAACGTGACGAGGCAAAGTTAACGTCGGTTAAATCAGGGACTAAAAGTGTGTAAAATTATTTTGTCAAATGATGAATAGTGAGCACAATTTAGTTGATATTGTTAAAGCCATTTTTTTTATTAGTCTATGGACTAAAAAATGCATTAAGCCATAGTGACGTGGCAGTGCTGAAGAGTGACGTGGTAGCGTGACGAGACGAAGTTAACGTCTTAGTTAACGTTGGTTAAGTCATAGACTAAAGTGTATAAAATTATTTTGTTCAGAGATTAATAATGAGCACAATTTAGTTGATATCCTTAAAACCATTTTTTTTAATAGTATATGGACTAAAAAATGTATTAAGCCTGCAGTATGCTGCATGAATATTGCATTAGCATGCATGTAGGATTTGGTATACATGTACATTGCATACAACACTAATGCAGGTCTTATCGCTATTTTAAAATTGACACTTCCAGTTATTTGCCTATAAGGCCCGCTTCTAAATATTCCCGCTTAGCATAGGATATTAGAATGAGGTGATTACAGAGATGATATAGAACAAAACTGAACTCAAATAACAACTCATTTCATTTATAGCAACGAAAATTAAATTAAGGTTCAATTACATTCTCAATATCTCATAACTTTAGGCTCAATAGCCATACCAAATAATAAGAGGCTCAAATGCCAATAATATAATAAATTCTCATTATTACAAATCTCAACAAATCACTAACTAGGATCTTTAAAGTTATGATGCCTCTCCATACACCACTATCCCTGGGCTGCAGTCCTATTGGACTCGCCCCCAATAACAGTCTTTTATTTACTTAGAATGACAAAGAAGATTAAGTGAGCCGCAAGACTTAACAAGTTCGAGAAACAATGAACAATATATAGGATCCAAAAACATTATGACACCAAGAAGAGTAATCAAACACTTCTTAATTATATACAAGATTCATAATTCATGAATTTATCAATTCAACTGAATATATCATGTCATCATGTTTTACTATGCAAATGTGCATAAAATTTCAATGTCATTATCAATTCTCACAGTATATGCAAGAATGCATCAGCTCATTATCATTATTAATCTCCCTGGCTCTCAAGCCATAAATCAATGTATGCAAAAATGCATAAGTTCCATAAAACTTCACAAATAAATATGAAGTCAACCTGTTGGGCTATGGCCACCTCATTTCGCGTCAGGTGTTTTAGGGTACATTTTCTCCCTCCGCGCAAAATAATAGGTTCACAAAACATATATATATGTAACATGTACATGTATGCATTTGTCAACCACATATATTTAAATTTCTTATTTTCGCGATATTCATACTTTCAACATCACTTACCCATACCGGGTTTTTTTTCCATCATCAGATAAATTTAACATATCTTACTTCACAACATTACTACATTCAAGATATAATTTATGACACATAAATACTTGATGTAATTTAGAATACATGAATAATTTTTGAGAGATCCTATTTAATATTAAATCTCGATTCACCAGCTGAGGAGTATTATAAATTTAATAACTAATTTTCTCATCATATGATTGTTATGATTTCATTTAACCAGTAACAATATGCATTTACTTGCATTCGTGCTCATAGCTTAATTCATGATTAGTCCCCATGCAATCAGAATGACCACACCATGCGAAATTGCTGGTCAAAATAAATCTAAATTTTTTTTAAGGCGAAGGACCAATTAGAACATATTTTTGTAAATGTCTTCATTTTGAAAAACTAACTCCCAGTATTTTTATGACTAACATTCATTATTGTAAGAATGAATTTTTCAATAAATAGAAGTTATGTATTTCGATGGTGGTAAAATCGCAAGTTCTTGAGTTTGTACTAAAACCAAAATTCTATTTTTTTATTGTTATGGATTTTAAATTTTTAGATATTTTTATTGAATCCAAATAGGAGATACTTTCTTATTTACATTTATGTATTAAAGTAAATGAAAGGTAAAATATAAATTAAAGAAAATGAATGTAAATGGATGGGGTGTGAGGATAGAGTTCGCAATCAAAGGCTTATGGAAAAAGCTCGAGGCGAGCTCGAGGTCATGAGTTTGCGGCATATGGGGAGAGCTCAAAAACCCATTCTAGCTCATTAACTTGATTTATATAGAGGATCAAACAAAAGAATAAGGGAAAAAAAATTCATCCCTAATCTATACCAGTCCCTAATTAATCAATCCCTAATTTGCAGTCAATCAACAATCCCTAATTTACAACAATCATAAATCAATAATCAATCCCTAATTTATAGCAATGCATAATTAATCACCAATCTCTAATTTAAAACAATTAGGAATAAATTACCAACCCCTAATTTGCACCTTATTACATGTTTCCTTCAATATTTTTTGCTTGATAAATACAGCTGAGCCTTCTTTTAAACAAAATGTAAAAATGATTTATTTTAACCTTCCTAATATTTAATAATAGTTTTTTTGGGTAAGGATTTCATACAAGTAGCCACACTATTGCAAAAATTTAAACAAATTCAACCATTCATATTGTTTGGAAAAAAAAAAAAAACCAAGTGTATTTCTAAAGCACAATTTTTGTGCTTTGAAGCTTAGCTAAAAATGCAACTTAAGCTCGCTTCAATTGTGCTCAGCTAAATTCGCTGAGCTTCACACAAAAAATGCCCCAAGAATGTTGCTATTTGCTCTTAAAGCATGCTTAAGAGGTGAACAAGAGTTTGCTGAATGAGCTCATAGTCAAGGGGTTGAGCAAGGACTTACTGGAAAGAGCTCAGGCCAAGAGCTTGAGGTCAGGTGCGCGATAAGAGCTCGTGGCCAAGAACTTGAGAAATGAACTCGCAGGAAAGAGATCGCGATTAAGCTTATGGTCAGAGGGCATAGACATGAGCTCGCAGCAAAGAGCTCGCGGGTAAGGCTAATAGCTAGATATACGTTAGCTATTTAAAACATAAGGTATCTATACCAAGCTGTTCGTAGCGTATACAATATATACATGTGAAGGTTTATTCAAGACCAGGAAGTATACCAACGATCTGTCTGCCTCTTATAAGGGCTATTTGAGTAGGCTTTTTATTCGTACATTTGCATACAACCGATAGCTCGATACAGAGGTGAACAGAACCTCTGTATCTAAACTGAAACCAAACATATGCCATTCGCAGAAAACAAATCTGGGGTAAAACAATCCTCATTAGAAACATCAAAGGGATCTTAATGTACTTAGTAAGGAGATTCAAAAGAAAATGATGTTGTAATTGGAGAAGAAGAAATTATACGCAAAAAGAGATATATATATATATATTTATACATTCACAGTCATCACAGTACGACAAAATGAATACAGAAATTACATCAGTTAGCTCGCACAAGAATATAAGAGGATGTATAAGAGAACTTGCACTATAAATCAAAGGGAAGTGCAAGAAGAACTTGCAGAACAATAAAATGAGAAAACATGAAATCAAGGAAGTGAAATACATGATGTATAATCGAGCTTACATTGAAAATAAAGAGGGAGTGCAAGAAGAACTTGCCTGATGACTTCGCTATGCAAAAAAATCCTCCATTCTTGAAACTGCTATCATCCTAGACGAAAATACGAGCAGCAAAGAGGGAAGAGAATAAATAAGAAGAAGAAGTTTCGGATGGGAAAGAAGAGTATGCACAGGAGAAAGGTCGCCGATGCAGATGAAGCATGAAGAGGAAAATGCACAGTCTATACCTGTAACTTGGTCGAAATGACCTGATTGCCCTTCACCTTTACAATGGTCAAATGGATGACCACGGGCACTATTGACATTTGATGACCAATTTATTTTATTATAATTTTCCTTTAAGAATCTCAAATCTCATTTCTCAATTGGACTCAGCCTGGCCATTCCATGGCCCAACTCACTAACCCAAATAAATTCTCATCATCCAAGCCCGTTCATAATAATATAATTTATTCCAAACACATCTCAATGGCCCAATCTATTTAGACCTTCCCCACATTTTGAAACCCAATTGGATGGGCTACCAAATTCTTATTTCCACTTACACTTTATAACATAAAAAAATATTTTCAATCCCCAATTAATTAAATAAATAAAATTGAGCCTAAAATAAAATATCCGAAAACGTCTAGACCCTTTAATAGGTCGTTACATTGCCGGTTCGATTTTGGTTTCTAACAATTTTGATTCTGGTTTGAATCGATTTAATTAAAAAAGAAATTAAACTTAATTTATATCAATTAAGTTACTATTCGAATCTAAGTATATTTTTAGGATTTAAAGGAATTAAAACTCACGTAGTTCACTTACTATTCGAATTTATAACTCCCTTAGTTTAATCGAAATTATTTTCAAAAGTACTATTTATTGTATATTGTACTTTTTTAAACACTGATTGAAAAAGAGTTACGTTAAAAAAACTTGTGAAAATTTTATTTAAGTCTGAAATGATCAATTTTCTTCTTTCACCACTATCTCATGAAACATTTCCATATGAAGATGATGTTGGAACTTTAACTCACCATTCCCTTGATAGAGAGTTGAGTCAAGAAGGGCATTTAGTGAAAAAAAATTTCACATTATTTTGTTTGCATGGATTTGTATTGTTAATGTGACATTTAGAAGTCAATTGATATTATGAATGCCATGCAAACTGTCCCTAACTTGATTAGGGTAAGATGCAGATGATGATGAAGTTTGAAATAACCATGCATGCGCTGTGAAACTTGTTTAGAATGAAAATATGTTGATTTATTATTAAGAAAGTTATTATATTTTCACTTATTATATTACTGCAGAGCTTGCCATTCATTGGGCTGTGAGTTCATTCTATAACTTACCATTTCAGGTTAACAGTGAGTATTATTGAAGACTCCTGGAGTTGGGGATCCACTGACATGACCTCGTAGTGAAACTTGTGAGTGTGTGTAGTATTTATTTTGGTACCAGTGGTTGAGATTGCATTGGCAAATTTTGTAATGTATAGCTGGAACTACATTATAATATTTTATGTAATGTCAAACACATTTTTAAATGAAAAAATTATGCTTATGATAAATGTCCAGGTGTTAAGGTTTATGTGTTACTTAAGGTCAAGGCTTGCGTTTCAAGGCTGATGCCACTCTTGAGAGAGTGTGTGACAAAGAGAGATAGAGAGTAGGAGAAAATAGAATAGAGAGGAGCAGACATCTACTAAGAGATTAAGAGTGGTCAACAGAGAAAGAGGAGTAAAGGTGCTGCTGATCTGAGGTAATGATCTCCCCTGCCTGAGGGGGGGAGTTGAGTTTTATCTAGACATAGGTTGGTGGCTATGAGTGATTGTTTCTCTCTATTCTAATTCCCTAGTTTGTTGCCATTGGAAGTTTGGTTTCATGACACCCTTCTTCGACTTACCACATTCTCATTTGAGGATAAGGTGGAGAAAATAGATTTTTCTATTTATTTATGATATGAGACTTTTTGCAGCAAAGGGAAAGATAATATTTGTTCAAGAATTTTGTGGGGGAAGAGGGTGCCTTGGTGTAGCTCTTTTTTTTTTGGAGATTCTCATTTGGTGTCCCATTCTTATTTTTAATAACCCAAGGTAGTTGGATTAGGTTTGTGATTGATTAGTACTACCAGTGCTAAAGGGAAGGCCACCATATAATGATTTATGGAATTTAGAGTCTATCAGTTTTTCTGTGAGAGTTTTTATGGTCATGGAGGCTGGTGTTTCTAGGTCAGAGGTAGAGTTAGTTTGGAGGATTATTGCTTTGTCATCGTTGGAGAGGAATTTGAGAGGTTTTGGGAGTATTGAAAGTTTATCCTTCTCATTTTTTGTGGGCTAAGGAGTTACTTCCTTCCAGTTAAGAGTCATCTGTGCTTCTTTTAGATGATTTATGTTTATATGTAGTTTTTAGATTTCTCCTTTCTGCATGGTACACTCTTACATGGCTGTTTCTTTTGTGTAGTTGTGTATCAAAAGGAAAAAGAAAAAAAAAGTAAAAGATAAACAGAACAAACATAGACCATCTATCATCTGTATATTCTGCTATCCTTACGACAAATAAGAGGAAGTGGAAGCATTGGTCTTCCTGTTTTATTAATTATTTTATATTTTTTGTGTTATTCATATAATATTTTTTAAGATTTTCAATTTATAACATTCAACTTAATAACATCCAATCACTTGAGTTGGTTTTTGGTATTGGACTAGTCTTATATTCGATTGGTATCGAGATTGGACCATTTAATAGCTAATTTGGATTAATTTTTTAATTTAGACTAAAATTTAAACACTCCAATATATAAGGCCAACATTTAATATTTTTAAGAAAATTCGACTTATTGAAAAAAATAATATCTTAAACTTAATTTTTTTGTGAATCTTTATGTAGTATAATTTATTAAAAATGGGGAAATATTTGTATTATATTATTAGTTAGACATTAAATTAATTAAAAATATTTAAATTAATAATGCAATCTTATTATTTAAAAAACTAAAAAAATATTAAATTAAAGTAGTTATTCATAATTAGGTCAAATTAAAGTAATTATTCATTATTAGATATCTATATTACTAATAAGATTTTCATATTAGATATCTATATTACTAATTTAAATTTTTATATAAAAATCAATTTTTAAGAAAATATATTCAATAGTATCATATTCTAACCATATATTGTTATAAATGCTAATATTGAATGCATGACTTCATGGATTATTTTGTATTTCTAAATTTATCAAAAATTACTCAATATCACATATCATCATTAAAAGAAGTAGGAATCAGTTGCATGGGCTAGGCTAAAAATGGGCCGAGCCTATGGGCCCATTGGTTGCCATGCCTATAAATACCATGAGCGAAACAACAAACTGAGATCGAGAGAGGAGAGAGAGAGAGGGCGGACCGATACTGATACAAGGAGCTCGAGTAATTGCCCCCAGCCCCAGAAAGCAACCTCTACCAGCAAGGGCACCTAGGGCTTTTTGGCACGATGCAGGAAGAGAGAGAAGAAAGGGAGAGAGTGAAATTGCGAGGCAGGGAAACAAACTGAGGCGAGTGAGATAGCTCGATCGGTCGCAAGACTCTCGAAGCTGAAGGTGGTGGCTGGACGTGATCGCTCTATTTGTTTTCTCCTTTTTGCGCTCAACGAGGTTAGAATTCGATTTTTCGATTTTTCTCTATTCTATGTTTTTACCTCTCCGTTGAAGCTTAGGGCAACCCTATCCTTGATTTTTTTTTTCTTTCTTTCTTTCTGGCAAAGATCAAAACAAATAAAAATCTCAAGATTTTGGCTGTTCAGCAGAGAACAGAGTTTCTGGAAAACTCGGTGTGTACAATTATTTCAGCTGGAACAATTAGTGCACGTGGTGGTTTATGAAGCATTTGATGCTGATGGGGCTGTTGTCATAACCAAAATAAAAATTTGTATTTTAAGCTGGTACCGGAGATTAGGCGTTCCTTTATGATAAAATTTAGGTTACAATATACAATTGTATAACAGTCAGGAGGTTAGTCAAAAGTGTTGATATTACCATCATAAGCAGGAAGTCTTAGTAATTGATGATGAGCATGACACTCTTATAGAGGATCAGATGGGGAACTTTCTGAGTGACGACAACAATGGGGAATCATTATGATTGTCAAATTTCGAATTTTGTGATTCATTAAACCAATTGTCATTTGAATTAATAATGGATCCTGAATAAAATTGCAAAAGAAAAGTGAAGGCAAGATGAGTTATTTTTTAGATGGAGTAAGTGTTACGACCCTAGGGTTTGGCTAGGGATTAGGAAGTAAATTGGTAAGAACTAGAGGAAGGAAGAGCAGAAAGGGAGGGAAAGAGAGAACAAAACAGAAAGAATTGTGGGAGAAGAGAGATAATCGAGGGAAAGCTAGGAGAATTGAGAGAGGGAAATAGAATTCAATTGTTATTCAAATCATGCCTTTCTCTAACTGTGCTAGCCTCTTTATAGGCTTACAATTGAAGGAAATAACAGAAAATACAACCAACTAACTACTATAACAGCCTTGTTAACTGTTTATACAAGAGTTAGTTATTCTCGCCTAACCTCTAAACTTCTACAATTAGGTCTACAACTTATACATCATAGATTTCCCCCCAATTACAATCATATTCTTAGGGTCATGACAATCTCCACCCCTTCAAACAATTCTTGTCACCAAGAATTGACAACTGTTAACCTGTTCTTCATCAAATACCGGCCTTAACAATCTGATTTCTTCTTCGCCTTTTCTTGTACTTATCTCGTATCCTTTTCTTTTGCCTTTCCACAATATCAAAACTCCCGAACCAAATGGTTGCAACATGTTCTTCCTTCATCATCTGAATTTGGTTCACACTAGGTGAAATGACAGCAATATTGTCATACGGCTCGGGATCAAAATACCTCAAAAGGGTAAGGTTAGTTTCTTCGGCTGGAATTTCCTTGACCTGTGACTCCTCAACAGTAATAGTACTATTACTTGCTACAACACCAAATCCAACCTTCGAAGCTCCTTCCTCATCTTCAATAGGGACCTCCTCAAGTGGAGAGACTTTTACTTGCTGATTGCTGGAGTACACCAAAGGTTCACTGTCAGCAGATTTTTCCTCAAGTGGAACCTCAATCTCTTCTTCATCAATTGCCTTTCCTTTCTTGTCGTTTTGAATTGCCTGATCCAATTCAAGTTTTTCCTCATTCTTTGTCGTTACCATTCCCATTTTTAGGACCTCCTCGCCCTCATACTTCTCATCAGCTTCATGAACTCTTTCTTCCTCTTCCACTGCTACTTCATCAGCTTCTTGCATTACTTGATTAGCAGCCTTAGAAGTTCCTTTGATCTGTTGGCTGCTCTTAGGGTAACCATTAGGCCACAGCCGATGCTTTTGGTATATGGCTTCTAGCGCCAACTCTTGCATCCTAGCCTTCTCGGCTGCTTGCTGTATTGTGGCCGGAAACATCATTCTCACCATAGGCCTTAGCGTATCGTTAAGGCCATTAATGAATCTTGATAAAAAATAAGACTCAGTCAAAGTTGGATGGAAATTGAGCGCAAGTGCTTTCAATTTCTCAAACCTGACCAGGTATTCCATAACCGAGCCCTCTTGTTTCAGCTTGTTGAGCTCCTCTTTATAGCTCTCATCTCCGATCTGATTGAAGGAAGCAGAGTATTCCCTAGAAAAGCATTCTATCGGAATACTAACTTGAAATTTATGTGTAAATAGAATAAAAAAGTCGTCCAATTGTCTACTGAGGTCCTTGATTCCTTCCCTTGTTGCAGCACATAGTCCTTCAGCCATTTCCTCTGTTCAATTCCTTGAAAATTCACTGTTAACAACTTCTTGCTCAACTTCTAAGGACCTCTTTGGAAATTTATTCTGACACTAAAATTCAGCAACCCAAGCCAATGCAATTGCTGCTTCCAATTTAGCAACCTTAATCTGCTTCAGACATTGCCCTAGCAGTAGCCTAGATCTGAATCATCTTTTTAGCTGCTGTTGAATGGCCGCCAAATCAATTTCCAAAATTTGATCGAGTTTGTTCGGCCTTCAAGTCAGCCTACTATCAGCTTCCAATTCACCCTAAACCACCGCCTAAGTTACGATGGAGTGGCTAAGGATTGTCGCCTCCCAAATTTCAACTTATTAAGAGTTTGATTGGCTCTCGTTGCAACTTCTTGTGAATTGCCGACTCTCACTTTCCCAAGTCACCGAAATTCCGTCCGAAATCACCTCACAATAGTTGCCTAGGAGAATCACCCTGATCTAGTTGCTCGGAATTCCCTTATGGACCATTGTCACGCAGGGAGCTACTTGGATAGATTTTTAATTTTTGCTTCTTAATGTAATTCCCTCCAGCTGTAGCAGTAGGCCATAGCAGGAGCAATAGGTTGTTAGAATATTTTGTTACACGGTTAAGGGAGAGGGCCCCACTGTCAGGGAATGATTTCCCATACGCCCTTATATAGGATCCCTCTATGCAGTGTAACGGTATGGAAAAAGACAATCAAGAATATTCTCTTCCAGTCTTCTTCTTCTCCTCTCTCTCTATCTCGACTACTCTCCCTCGCATTCTCGTCTTCTCCATTGCAATCCTCTCGGAATTGCGGCAAACCCAGTGTTGTAACATTTGTATTAGATTAGATTAAATGTAATCATGTATTTTTGTATTGCTGCATATCTTTAATTCCTGATTTAGTGTTAGATTTAATTGTTCTTCTAGAAGGTCTGTTTCTAGAAGAAGGCTGCCAGCTTTATGTGTTAGTTATTCGGTTAGGCTGTTAGTTAGTTTTATTCCTTGTGCTCAACCACCCCTATATCCTATAAATAGGGGTCGTGGATAGGTTTGTAAGTGAGAGAGTCTTAGTGTGCCAGAAATCGTGAAGGATTGTTTCAGTTTTACTGTCTTAAGTTGGGATTGAGTGCGAGAGGTTGGGAGTGGCTGGTTCTAGCTTGTATTTCCTATAATCCCAATAGCTTTCAGTGTATATGGGCGGGAGGGATTAAGCTCTCATTGTAATCATCCTTGGTGACTTCAAGATAGTGGATTTCAGTGGCTCCTAAGCAGTCTGGATGTAGGTCTTGGATTTCAAGACCGAACCAGGATAAATCTTGCTGTTGTCTCGTGTGGTTGTGTTGTTCTCTTTTCTGTTCTTTGTTATCAATATATTCTTGTGGTAGGAAGCTGGTTGGGTTGAGAGAATAGAGTGGAAAGCTGTGAGATACTCTAACAACTTGGTATCAGAGCCAAGAAGTGTTCTTCGGCAATCAAGATTCTCAAGAAACTCAAGGAATCTCGCTTCCTTCAAGAATCTGATATGGCTCCCTCAGCCTCCAGATTTGACGTCGAAAAATTCGATGGATCAAATGATTTCAGCCTATGGAGGATAAAGATGGAGGCGCTCCTCTGCAGTCAAGGACTCGAAGGAGCCCTGGAGCAAGAAGTAAAAGCTACAGACGCATCCACTGGAAAAGAAGTTCCAGTGCTGACGGAGGAACAAGAAACAGCCAAGAAAGAGATTAACAAAAAGGCCTACAGCGTTCTGATCCTAAGTCTAGGCGATAAAGTCCTTAGGGAAGTCTCTAAATGGAAGACAGCCGCGGAAATTTGGAAAAAGCTTGAAGACTTATACCTCCAAAGATCGCTATCCAGTCGCCTCTTCTTAAAGGCCAGGTTCTTTAATTTCAAAATGCAAGAATCAAATAAATTGCTTGACCACATAGATGACTTTAATAAACTGTGCCTAGACTTAGAAAATATAGGAGTTAAGTATGAAGAGGAAGACAAGGCCCTAGTTCTCCTATATTCCCTGCCAAAATCCTTCGAAAATTTTGTAGACATTCTTCAACATGGTAGAGATAAACTTTCATTAGAAGATGTTATAGGAGCCTTAAATTCAAAAGAACTTAGGTTCAAAATGAATGAGAAAACCACTTCAGGAGATGCATTATCAGTAAGGTCTAGAGGCTCTAAAAGGGAAACCAAGAAGAGGGGTAAATCTAGGTCTAAGTCTAGAAATGGGAAAGGCCCGATAAAGTGTTATTACTGCCAAGAAGAAGGACACATCAAACGGCTATGCCCAAAGAGAAAGAAAGACTTAGCTGTCAAGGAAAAATTAGGAGATGGTGGAGCAAACTGTTGTGACTCAGGTTATGACAGTTCCGAAGCTTTAATAGTTAGTGAGTTTGCAGACAGCCAAGAATGGGTGTTAGACTCTGGCTGTTCTTTCCACATGACTCCAAGAAGACTGTGGTTGCAAAATTTCAGAGAAGTTAATGGTGGAAAGGTCTTGCTCGGCAATGACCATGAATGTAAGGTTCAAGGAGTGGGAGACATTAGATTAAAACTTCATAATGGCTCCACAAAAACTCTCACCTCAGTCAGATACGTCCCAGATTTAAAGAGAAACTTAGTTTCTCTTGGAGAACTAGATAGAAATGGTTATAAGTTTAAAGGAGATGGAGGATCTTTTCAGATTTCTAAGGGATCGTTAATATGCATGAAGGCAGTTTTAAAGAATGGGATTTATCTATTGCAGGCCACCACCTTATGTGGTGAAGTTTCAGCAGCCAGCAACAATCCCAGATCCAAAGCAAGTTTGTGGCATTTAAGAATGTCACATATAAGTGAGCAAGGGCTCAAGGAACTTGCTAGTCAAGGTATATTAGACATTGGACAGTCTCTAGAACTATCTAAATGTGAATCCTGCATTCTAGGTAAATCAGCAAAAGTAAAATTCAACAAAACTGCAATCCACTCCTCAAAAGCCCCCTTAGATTACATACATTCTGATTTATGGGGTCCAGCTCAAACTGAATCCAATGGAGGTTCTAAATATTTCCTATCTATAATAGATGATTTTTCAAGGATGTTGTGGGTGTATATCCTAAAATCAAAAGATAACACTTTTGAAACCTTTAAATCATGGAAAAATATGGTAGAAAATCAGAAGGGTAGATCAGTTAAGGTTATTAGAACCGATAATGGATTGGAATTTTGCAATAAGGAGTTTGATCAAATGTGCAAAGAAGGTGGTATAATTAGGCATCTTACAGCTCCCGGAAATCCCAAGCAAAATGGGATTGCCGAAAGAATGAATAGAACCCTTCTGGAAAGGGTAAGATGTATGCTATTCCATGCCCAACTACCCAAGTCCTTTTGGGGAGAAGCAGTAGCTGCTGCTGCCCATGTTCTTAATAGGACACCCTCAAAAGCTATCAGCCTTCAAACTCCCTATGAAAAATGGACCGGCCATAAACCTAGCTTAGCCCATCTTAGAGTATTCGGGTGTCTAGCATATGCTCATGTAAAGCAAGGTAAGCTAGAACCTAGGGCTAAGAAATGCATTTTTATTGGTTATCCATCAGGTGTCAAAGGCTACAAACTATGGAATCTAGAATTAGATGGCCCTAGAACCATAGTTTCAAGAGATGTAACCTTTGATGAAGAGTCTACCATAAAAATAGGAAGCAATGAACCTCAACAAAATCAGATAGAACTTGACAGATCAGTTCAGGTGGAGATCCCAAGTAAAATTCCAAATCCGGTTCAGGAAACCTCAGATTATGAACAGATTGATCATGAACCTTTAAATAACCAAGATCTAGATCAAGGATCCCCTCAAATAGAAGAAGAAGAATGTGACAGTGAAGTAGATTCAAGCCTTAGAGATACTGCAAACCCTGACAGATACAATGTGGCTCGAGATAGGCAACCTAGATCCCGTAGACCACCCCAAAGGTATGGTTTTTCAGATCTGGTAGCCTATGCCTTTAACAGTGCAGCTGAAACCATAGGAGAAGAACCCCTTACCTATGAAGAAGCAATGGATTCTAAAGATGCAGAAAAATGGCAGGAAGCCATGAGATCCGAAATTGCATCTTTAAACAAGAACCACACCTGGAAATTGGTTGAAAAACCAAAAGGGCAGCGAGTGGTAGGTTGTAAATGGCTGTACAAAATTAAAGAAGGATCAGGAGATCAATCCAAACCTAGGTACAAGGCTAGGCTAGTGGCTAGGGGATTCACTCAAGTTCAGGGAGTTGATTTTAATGAAGTATTCTCCCCAGTTGTGAGGCATACTTCTATAAGAATACTCCTTGCTATCACTGCTCAAATGAACTTGTATCTTGAGCAAATGGATGTCACCACAGCCTTCCTCCATGGGGACCTAGAAGAAAGGATTTTTATGAGCCAACCGAAAGGTTTTGAAGCTAAGGGAGCGGTGGAGAAAGTATGCTTGCTCAAAAAGTCCTTATATGGACTTAAGCAGTCCCCAAGGCAATGGTACCGAAAATTTGACTCGGTTATGTTAGGCCAAGGGTATTTTAGGAGTTCCTATGATTGTTGCATCTACTTCAAGCACCTATCTGCTAGTATTTCCATATACTTATTGCTCTATGTAGATGACATGCTCATAGCAAGTCAATCTTCTCAAGAAATCCAGCTCCTCAAGAGTAAATTGAGAGCTGAATTTGAAATGAAAGAGCTGGGTGAGGCTAGAAAAATTCTAGGAATGGAAATTACAAGAGATAAGCCTCATAGGAAGATATACCTTTCTCAGAAATCCTACTTAGAAAAGCTCCTAGTTAGGTTTGGTATGGCTGAAGTTAAAACTGTTAGCCTACCTTTTGCAGCACACTTCAAATTATCCTCAGATCAGTCTCCTAATCTTGAGGAAGAAAGAAGGGAAATGGATCGCATTCCATATGCTAGTGCTGTAGGCAGTATTATGTATAGCATGGTGTGTACCCGCCCTGATCTAGCCCACGGAATGAGTGTCATTAGCAGATTTATGGCAAATCCAGGGAGATCTCACTGGGTGGCAGTGAAATGGATGTTTAGGTATATTAAAGGATCTATAAGAAATGCTCTAACCTATGGTGGAGCCAAATTAGGAGATGAAGCCAGCATCCTAGGATTCTCAGATGCTGACTATGCTGCAGACCTAGACAAAAGAAGATCAACAACCGGCTATGTCTTCCAACTGTGGAATTCAACTATAAGCTGGAAATCAGGTTTACAGCATGTAGTAGCCCTGTCCACTACAGAGGCTGAATACATAGCTGTAGCTGATGCCTTAAAAGAAGCTATATGGCTTAAGGGTCTAGTTAGTGAGCTCCTAGGTATAGATGTCAAAGCAACTTTGATGTGTGACAGTCAAAGTGCAATACATTTGTCTAAAAACCAAGCCCATCATGAAAGAACTAAGCACATAGATGTAAGGCATCATTTCATAAGACAAATTGTTGAAGATAAAACTGTTTTTCTAACCAAGATTGCAGGAGAAGACAATGCAGCAGATATGTTTACTAAACCAGTGCCTTCAGCAAAGCTTAATCACTGCATGAAGATCCTTCAGATAGATCCAGGAGGGCAGTGTTGATTCAAGGCAGAAGATGAAGTCTAATCGAAGTACAAATGGGTGGAGAATTTGTTGTAACATTTGTATTAGATTAGATTAAATGTAATCATGTATTTTTGTATTGCTGCATATCTTTAATTCCTGATTTAGTGTTAGATTTAATTGTTCTTCTAGAAGGTCTGTTTCTAGAAGAAGGCTGCCAGCTTTATGTGTTAGTTATTCGGTTAGGCTGTTAGTTAGTTTTATTCCTTGTGCTCAACCACCCCTATATCCTATAAATAGGGGTCGTGGATAGGTTTGTAAGTGAGAGAGTCTTAGTGTGCCAGAAATCGTGAAGGATTGTTTCAGTTTTACTGTCTTAAGTTGGGATTGAGTGCGAGAGGTTGGGAGTGGCTGGTTCTAGCTTGTATTTCCTATAATCCCAATAGCTTTCAGTGTATATGGGCGGGAGGGATTAAGCTCTCATTGTAATCATCCTTGGTGACTTCAAGATAGTGGATTTCAGTGGCTCCTAAGCAGTCTGGATGTAGGTCTTGGATTTCAAGACCGAACCAGGATAAATCTTGCTGTTGTCTCGTGTGGTTGTGTTGTTCTCTTTTCTGTTCTTTGTTATCAATATATTCTTGTGGTAGGAAGCTGGTTGGGTTGAGAGAATAGAGTGGAAAGCTGTGAGATACTCTAACACCCAGCTATCTTCTAGTGGGGTTGTGACATATTGGTACCAGAGCACTGTTCTGGTCGAGTGGGTGAGAATGTCTAGCGATGGCCGAGGGAATGCGTATGAAGAATTTTGAAACACAGTTGCAACAAACTGGGGTGATGGTGGCGGAATGTCAAAGTAAGATGGAGCAAATGGAGTTGGGAACGACTCGGAATCAGGAGGCTATCCTTGCACTGGATCACCGGGTGGAGAGCGCCATGGATGGAATGGAAAGGAGGTTGGACGAGTCCATTACACGGGTTCGGGAAGAACTAGCTGCACAAATGTAGCAATACATGGCCATGTTAGGCCGACAACAACCGATAAGGTTAGCACCTGAATTTCCTCCGAGAGAAGGGATAGACCCTGTTCCCCAAAGGGATAGAGCTGGTCGGGAGCTAGAAATACATGAGGAGGAGCTTACCCAGGGTGGCCGAGAAGAAGGAATACTGGGAAGAGGGCTAGTAGGCCTGGTGAACCATTATCCACAAGGGTTCCTTCTCCCTAAGATGGACATTCCAGTGTTGAAAGGGGTTAATCCACGATGGTGGATAAGGAAGTGTGAAAGGCTGTTTGAATGGCATAACATTCCAGAGCTGCAGAAGGTGTCTCTGGTGGCAGCCTACTTCAACGAAGAGGTCGATGCTTGGTATCAAGGAGTCATACGGCTAAGGAGAAACCCGACATGGGGGGAGTTCACAGAGGCTCTATGTGGAAGGTTTGGAGAAAAAAGTATGGTCGACATTGTGGAAGAGTTCAACAAGCTTAAACAGTTAGGAAGTGTAGAGATGTACCAAAAACGCTTCGAGGAGCTGAGGTCTTACATGATCCAATACAACCCCTATCTCACCGAAGCCTATTTTGTATCAAGTTACTTAAGTGGCCTCAATGATGAATTAAGGCCAATGGTTAAGGTGCTTAGGCCATAGACAGTAGCTCAAGCATCGGAAGATGCTCGACTACAGGAGCTAGCAGTAGAGGCCTTGCTAAAGAGGCTGAGGCAGCAGACAAGGGGAATGGTGATAGGGACCCAAAATGGGGTTGGAAGGCATTTTAACCGGGAAGTAGGCAAGTGGATCGGCGGGGCAAGAGGAGTTGTGGGTCAAGGCGTAGCACCCCCTGGAGATCCGTTGAGGGAGCAAAGGAGACTGGCAGGACTATGCTTCCGGTGTGGGGACAAGTACCACCCGGGGCAGTCGTGCAAAAGGCAGATTCTGCTGTTAGAAGGGGATGAAGGAGGTGACTGGGAGGTGGAGGAAGAAATAGAGGAGGATTACGGGGGCTTGGAAGACAATGGAGAAATATCCATTCATGCCTTGAAGGGGGTGGCCAATAACAAAATTATCAAAGTAGGAGGCCAGGCCAAGGGAAGTACTCTGATGATCCCGATCGACAGTGGGAGTACCCATAGTTTTATTGATGAGCACACGGCAAGAAGGCTAAATTGCCAGCTGACAGGAACGCCACCCCTAAGCGTAACAATGGCCAATGGACAGAAGGTGTTGAGTACCTCGGCCTGCAATGGGTTTTTGTGGGAAATGCAAGGGGAGAAATTTGTAACCAATTTAAGGCTACTGCAGTTGGGAGGCTGCAATATGGTCTTGGGGGTGGATTGGATGAAAGGAGTAAGCCCAATTAGCTTTCATTTTAACCGTATGGAAGTGTCTTTTGAGAAGGAGGGCAAGAGAATGGCCATCAAGAGCAAGAAAGAAGCTGGGGTGTGCAAGCTGATGTCTGGAAAGGTTTTGAAGAGAGTCATGAAAGGGAAGTGGGTTCAATGGGCACAACTCTTCTCAATAGTAGCCATAAAGGACGCACCCGAGGAACAAGAAGGGCTGGGGCAGTTTTTCTTAACAGTCAGCAATTGGGAGGACCCCCCTGATCAGGTAACACACTTGGCTTTACTTGATGAATTATTGGTGAAGTATGAGGACCTATTTGCAGAACCCAGATCCTTACCCCCTAACCGACTGTTTAACCACTCTATCACCCTCAAGCCAAACACCGAACTAGTTAATATCCGAGCCTACCGATACCCCCCTATCCAGAAGAATGAGATTGAGAGGATGGTTAGGGATATGCTACAACAATCCATTATCAAACCAAGCCAAAGTCTCTTTGCTTCCCCTATTTTATTAGTGAAAAAGAAGGATGTCAGATCTGGGATCTGTCGGGTTGTGTTTCTGGGATTTTAGGAATGAATAATGGGCGGGAAAGGAGATATGAGCGAGAGGGAGAGAGAAAGAATGAGATAGAGTTAGAGAATTGAGATTGAATGGGAGGGAAAGGATTTGTGGAATAATCTTCACATATCCCCATCCTCATGAGCAGCTTCTTATTTATAGAAGTTGGTTACAATAGAGGCTCCTTCTAACTAACTCTCTAGAATCTCCAAGTGGCCATGTGCCAACTAGGCTGCCATGCCAAGTGGGTTATTACAGTTATAACAACCTACAATAGCCTGCCATACCCTTCTAATAACCATCTAATTACATGTTAACCCTTGGGCCGAGACACTCCCCGCCCCTTAAAATATTTCTTGCCCTCAAGAAATTATAGAAGGCTAGTCATCCTGGGGTAACGCTGAAGTAGCTCCGACAAGTATTCCCAGGTGGAATTGTCCGGATGTAGGTGTGTCCATTGAACTAGGACCTGAGTGATGGGCAAGGAATCCCTGTAAATGACCCGCCGATCAATCACAGCCTTAGGTTCACCGTCCATACCTGCATCATCAGATAGCTCGGGTAGATCCTGGCTAACAACAGCTACAGTGCCGACTACCTTCTTGAGGAGTGAGACATGAAATACTGGATGTAGCCCCACACCATCTGGTAATTGCAGTTTATAGGCGACGGTGCCTATCTTATCCAATATTTTGAAGGGACCATAGTACTTTGGGCTAATTTTAGAGATAGGTCCCTTGTGAAACAAATGCTGTTGGAACCGTTTGACCTTCAGAAATACTTCGTCACCCACCTCAAAGGTCCGATCAGCTCGGTGTTTGTCAGCCTGATGTTTCATCTTTTGTTGAGCCAAGCTGAGTTCCCTCTTTATCATCTGAAGGGCATCCTGTCGTGCCTGGAGATAGTGGTCTGCTGATACTTCTGCTGAAGTGTAGTGCATCACGGCAGGAATGATAGGGGGAGGATAGCCGAATAAGGCCTCAAATGGAGTTCTTTTGTGTGCGGTATGGAAGTTGGTGTTATACCACCATTGTGCCAATGATAACCAACGGCTCCAACTTCGGGGTTTGGTAAAACATAGGCACCAGAGGTAGGTCTCTAGACACTGGTTGACGCGTTTAGTTTGGCTGTCGGTCTCCGGATGGTAGGCAGATGACATTTGCAGTCCGATGCCCAGCCCCTGGCATAATGTTTTCCAGAATTGGCTTGTAAATATTTTATCTCGATCTGAAATCATAGCTTTCGGCATCCCATGAACCTTAAAGACGCTATCCATCAATTTTCTGGCTACTTCAGTGGCTGTAAAAGGGTGAGTGAGGAGGATGAAGTGACTGAACTTAGTTAGGCGATCTACGACTACCAGGATGGTGTCAAATCCTTCCGATTTAGGGAGAGCTTCAATGAAGTCCATGGAGATCTGTTCCCAAGCTTGGGCTGAGATCTCCAATGGTTGTAGAAGGCCAGGATATGGGACCTGCCCATGCTTGCACCTTTGACAGGTGGTGCATTGCAACACATATTGAGTGGTGTCCTTTTTGAGACCCGGCCAATAGAATATCTGTCTTACTCGTCGGTATGTAACCTGTAATCCCGAATGGCCCCTTATAGGAGAATCATGCAAAGCTCGCAATATTCGGCTCCTCAACTGCTCGTTGTCGCCGATGACCACTCGGCCTTGATACTTCAGCAAGCCACCCTGGAAGGTGTATCTTGTGTCCCCTTGAGGTTGGACTGTCAGCTCAGTGATTTTGTCCTTAACCCAAGCCGTGTTCTCATAACTGTTAGATATCTCCTGCACCCAATCGGGTACCAAAACTGAGATGGCATGGCAAATGCCCGATTCTGCCTTTCTGGATAATGCATCTGCCACCAAATTTTCTTTTCCTTTTCTATATTGGATGAGATAGTCATAGCCCATCAGTTTAGTAATCCCTTTGCGTTGAAGTTGATTGTTCACCCTTTGCTGCGATAAGAACTTCAAGCTTTCATGGTCTGTTCGAATGATGAATCGCTTGCCCTCTAGATAGTACCTCTACTTATCTATTGCCATCAGAACCACTAGTAGCTCTTTGTCGTATATGCAGAGGCCTAAATGCCGGGTTGCAAGGGCTTGGCTCAAGTACGATATTGGTCTGCCCTCTTAACTTAGAACAACACCTACTCCTACGTCACAGGCATCCGTTTCTAGTACAAATTCCTTCGAAAAATCGGGGAGGGCCAGTACTGGAGCTTGAGTCATGGCGACCTTTAAAGCTGCAAAAGCCTCATCTGCCTCCTGGCCCCAATGGAAATTATTCTTTTTTAGCAAAACAGTTAGAGGTTTGCTCAATACCCCATAGCTTCTGATGAATCGCCGATAATAACCAGTGAGCCCTAAGAAACCCCTCAATTCCTTCAGTGATTTAGGTTTAGGCCAGTTCTCCATGGCAGCTACCTTCTGTGGGTTTGTACTGACCCCTTGGCCAGTAATTATATGGCCTAGGTATTCCACTCTTGGCTCTGCAAATGTACATTTAGACTTTTTCACAAAGAGTTGATGTTTTTTGAGGATTTCAAATGCTGTTCGTAGGTGGTTGAGGTGCTGGTGTAGGCTGGGGCTGTATATTAAAATGTCATCAAAGAAAACCAACACAAATTTTCGAAGGTAGGGAGCAAAAATGTGATTCATAAGAGCTTGGAATGTGACTGGGGCATTAGTAAGGCCAAAAGGCATTACCAAGAACTCATAGTGTCCCTGGTGTGTCCTAAAGGCGGTCTTGTAACAGTCTTGTGGGTTCATTCTGATTTGGTGGTAACCGGAGGTGAGATCTAGTTTGGAAAAGATGGCTGCTCCGGTTAGTTCGACCAAAAGATCCTCAATGATGGGAATGGGAAATTTATTCTTGATGGTGAGGGAGTTTAGTTGCCGATAATCGACACAAAACCTCCATGTACCGTATTTTTTCTTTACTAATAGTACTGGAGAGGCAAAGGGACTCTGGCTGGGTTGAATGAGGGATTTATTGAGCATGTCTTTGATGAGGCTCTCAATTTCTGCCTTTTTGGATAGGTGAATAACGGTAGGCTCTTAGGTTAACTGGTTCAATATTGGGTTTAAGATGGATGGAATGATCAAGGAATCGTTGTGGGGGTAGGTTAGTCGGAACAACAAACAAATCCTCAAATTCCATCAACAATGTGTGGACAGGGTCAAAGAGTGTACCTGCTTGAGATAGGGATCAGTTGAGTGTGTGGTAAGTTGGTCTCTGGTTCTTAGCTTGCCTTCTCCGACGTAGTTGCCCCTTTCCAAGGCATATAATGAATGTAGCTGCCCTACCAGTGTTTCCCCTTGATCCAGCAACTTCTGTAATCGTTTACCCGATACCGCTTTGCACTCCCCTGTCTCCTGGCACCCTTTTAGGGTGATTTTGCAGCCCTCTTTATCAAAGGTGACTTCTAGTGTGTTGAAGTCAAATACTAGAGGGCTTACCGTCCTCATCCAATCTACTCCCAACACAATGTGGCATCCCCCGAGCCGAAGAATCCTCAAATCTACTGCAAACTCAAGACCCCCCATCTGCCATTTGAACTCCCTGCATTTGTAGTGACTTACCATTTTGCTTCCATTTGCAATCATTACTGACAGAGGAGTAGTTGCCAGCAGTTCACACTGGAGGGTGGAGGCTGTTTCCTCATCAAGGAAACTGTGGTGCTGCCGCTGTCAATGAGTACTACCAGGTTCCTTTTTCCTGTTGTTCCCCGTACCTTTAATACTCGGCCTGATGCATGATCTTGCAATGCATGCATTGAGATCTCCCCTCCTTCGTCGTCTTCCTCTTGTGCCCCAAGGTCCTCCCCTTCATCTTGTTCCGTCTCTTCATTCTGGAGTCCTTCCATCGTAAGTAACATACGTTTGCATTGGTGTCCTGGGCCGAACTTCTCACCACAACGAAAACATAATCTCAGTTGTCGCTTCTGATCTAGCGTGAGATCTTTAGCTAGATTTGGCGCTGGGGGAGGTCTTCCTGCCATCCCATTCTTTGACCATGGTGGATTGCTACCCTTACTGGAAGTCCCATATGGATTCTCCTCCCTACTCCCTTTAGGAAATAATCGATGCCTCTTGACAAAAGCGTCCAACGCCATCTCATGCAAGTATGCTTGTTTAGCGGCTTGTTCCACCGAAGTTGGATAGAGCATCTTAACTGTGGGTCGGATTTGTTCATCCAACCTGCTGATGAAGCTGGACACGAAATAAGCTTCGTCCAAGGATGGATGAGCTAAGGCTAACAACGATCTTAGCTCCTCAAATTTCATTAAGTATTCCTTCACCGATCCCTTTTGCTTGAGTTTGTTGAATTCTTCTATGACGTTAGTCCTTGTCTTCTCTCTAAACCGATTGCATATGTCATTCACAAATCTAGGCCAACTCAGCTCCTCTCTGCCCCTGCTCCAATTCTAGAACCAGGCATTGGCCACATCATCCAAGTAAGTTGCCGCCATATTTACCTTATCACCCTCCACCACTCGGTACTGGTAGAAGACCCTTTCACAACGTCGTACCCACTATCGAGGACGATCACGCTCGAACAGCGGAATGTCCATCTGCGACCCTTGAGGATGGGAGTGGTTGATTCGCCCGCCTCGGTTCATGAGATCGTCCTCTATTTCCTCCCGATTTCTGATCTCCACTGGGTCATCCATCCCTTGCCGTGCTCGCGGTGTAGTCAAAATTGGCGCCGACGAGGCCCTTGGGGGAAAGTCAGTTGGCAGACTGGCTTGGGGTTGCCGAGCAAATATTCCCAAAGCCGCACTCAGCTGCTGACTAAGCTGTTGGTTTAAACCGGCGAATTCGTCCCTGATCCCGTTAATAGCTCTATCGAAATTGGCCGCATATCCCGCGAATTCCGATCTAATTCCACTCGCTACCCGGTCCAAATTGGACGTATATTCCGATCGACTTCGATTAATCTCTTCTTGCGTATTCCGTATTCCTAACTCTAAGATTTCCAGGCGATCCTCTACTTGAGCCTGATTCTGACGCAACTCGGCTTCCATGGCATCCACCCGTGCCTTCGCCTGCTTCCCTCGCGTTCCGTCGGCCATACTACCCTCCGCTAGGTCGCTGGCTCTGATACCAAATGTCAGATCTGGGATTTGTCGGGTTGTGTTTCTAGGATTTTAGGAATGAATAATGGGCGGGAAAGGAGATATGAGCGAGAGGGAGAGAGAAAGAATGAGATAGAGTTAGAGAATTGAGATTGAATGGGAGGGAAAGGACTTGTGGAATAATCTTCACAGATCCCCATTCTCATGAGCTGCTTCTTATTTATAGGAGTTGGTTACAATAGAGGCTCCTTCTAACTAACTCTCTAGAATTTCCAAGTGGCCATGTGCCAACTAGGCTGCCATGCCAAGTGGGTTATTACAGTTATAACAACTTACAATAGCCTGCCATACCCTTCTAATAACCATCTAATTACATGTTAACCCTTGGGCCGTGATAGGATGGAACATGGAGGTTTTGTGTAGACTATTGCCACTTGAATTCCATCACAATCAAGGATAAATTTCCCATACCTTTAGTGGAAGATCTGTTAGACGAACTCCACAATGCCAAGTTCTTTTCCAAGCTTGATTTACGCTTGGGTTATCATCAAATTAGGATGAAACCCAAGGATACTCCTAAGACTGCATTCAAACCCACCATGGCCACTTTGAATTTTTGGTAATGCCATTTGGGCTTACCAACGCTCTAGCCACCTTTCAATCACTCATGAACCACATCTTCGAAACCCACTTGCGGAAATTCATTTTAGTTTTCTTTGATGACATCCTTATCTATAGCCCCACCTTCGAACAACACCTATTGCACTTGCAAACCACCCTAGACATCCTCCGGAACCACCAATTATTCATCAAGAAATCCAAATGCGAGTTTGGTCAGGGGCAGGTGGAGTATTTGGGGCACATAATCTTTGAAGGGAAGGTGAGCACTAATCCTAGGAAGATCGAAGCTATGGTGGCTTGGCCGAGGCCCACAACCGTGAGGGCCCTAAGGGGATTTCTTGGGTTAACAGGCTATTACTGGCGGTTTGTTAAGAACTATGGGATCATCAGCCGACCATTGACGGAGCTGTTAAAAAAGGGAGAGTTTCATTGGGGTCCCAAGGCAGAAACGACATTCAACAAGGTGAAGGAGGTAATGAGCAGGGTGTCGGAGTTGAAGCTGCCAGATTTTGAGAAGCCTTTCACCCCGGAGATTGATGCGTGTGGCACTGGCATTGGGGCAGTGCTAGCACAAGAGGGAAGACCAATTGCCTTCCTAAGCCAAGTGTTAGGTCCCAGACATTCTGGGTTAAGCATCTATGAGAAGGAGTTTTTGGCAGTCCTAATGGCCGTGGATCGATGGAGGCATTACTTGGAAGGGGGCGGTTCATCATTAAAACAGACCATGAAAGTCTAAAACACCTTTTGCAGCAAAGACTTCAAATGCAGCTACATCGCAAGGGAATGGCTAAGCTCATGGGGCTGGATTACACGATACAGTACAAAAAGGGAAAGAAAACATAGCTGTGGATGCCCTATCCCGGTGCCACGAAGAAGGAAACCTTGCAGCAGTAACAATAGTGACTTCACAGTGGTACGAGGAAGTAATCAACAGCTATGGGAACGACTCAAGGATCATTGCCTTGCTAGAGGAACTGACGGTGAAGCAGGAAGAGGTGGAGGGATATACTCTGAAAGGTGGAATGCTGAGGTATCAAGGACGAATAGTGATCGGGAACCAGGTTGAGCTAAAAAGGAATATCATGCAGGCCTTGCATGAGTCACCTTTGGGAGGCCATTCCGGCGAACATAATACGTATGTAAGGGTTAAAGGGATATTTTACTGGCCAAGGATGAAGACGGAGGTAAAGGAGTTTGTGAAGAGTTGTGATGTTTGCAAAAAGTGCAAAACGGAGCGGGTACCTTACCCCAGACTGCTGCAACCCCTCCCCATTCTGGATCAGGCTTGGTCCAGTGTGTCGATGGATTTCGTGGATGGCTTACCCAGATTAGGGGGGAAAGATAGTGTCCTAGTGGTAGTGGATAGGTTCACGAAATTCGCCCACTTCATCGGGTTATCCCATCCTTACACAGCTTAGGAGGTGGCGAGAGCCTTCTTGGACTGTGTGATCCAGCTGCATGGGGTCCCTCAAAATATAGTCTCCGATAGGGATAGCATGTTCACCAGCCTATTTTGGCAGGAATTGATGAAGTCTCTGGGAACGAACCTAAGGTTGTCTATGGCCTACCACCCCCAAACGGACGGCCAAACAGAGAGGGTAAATCAAAGCCTCGAGACTTATCTAAGGTGCGTATGCCTATTGTGACCCAAGGAATGGCATAAGTGGTTGTCCCTGGCGCAGTGGTGGTATAACACCACCTGACACTCAGCTATTAGGACAACCCCCTTTGAAGCTCTGTTCGGTTACAAACCCCCCGTGCTATCGGCAATAGGAGGAGGATCAGACACAGCCACAGTAGAAGAATACTTACAGAAAAAGAGAGAAGTGACACGGCAAATAAAACAAGAGCTGGCCTCCGCTCAGCACCGTATGAAGCAGTACGCGGATAGGAGGAGGACGGAAAGGGAGTTTGAGGTCGGGGATGAAGTGTATCTAAGATTGAAACAGTCGCACCTGAGATCACTGACACAAGGGAAAGCTACTAAGCTCAATCCCAGGTATTTCGGGCCTTTCCCTATAACTAACAAGGTAGGGAAGGTGGCGTATCGATTGCAATTACCGTTCGACACCCACATCCACCCCGTATTTCACGTTTTGCTATTGAAGAGGTTAATTGGGGGTCAGCCAGCAAATGCCACACTATCACCTTTGCCTAAGGAGAGTGAGCAAGCGGTAGAACCAGAAGCCATACTCGGAAGACGAGTGATCCAGCAAGGAGGAGTGCCCTTAATCCAAGTCTTGGTCAAATGGCAAGGGAGCACTAAGGAAGGAAACACTTGGGAATACCTACCTGAACTGCTTCAGAAATTCCCTCGCGCGGTTAGCCTAATCAATCTTCCTTGAGGACAAGGAAGCACTCAAGAGGGGAGCAGTGTCATGCAGGGAGCTACTCGGATAGATTTTTAATTTTTGCTTCTTAATGTAATTCCCTCCAGCTATAGTAGTAGGCCATAGCAGGAGCACTTGGTTGTTAGAATATTCTGTTACACGGTTAAGGGAGAGGGCCCCACTGTCAGGGAATGATTTCCCAAACGCCCTTATATAGGATCCCTCTATGCAGTGTAACGGTATGGAAAAAGACAATCAAGAATATTCTCTTCCAGTCTTCTTCTTCTCTCTCTCTCTCTCTCGACTACTCTCCCTCACATTCTCTTTTTCTCCATTGCAATCCTCTCGGAATTGCGGCAAACCCAGCTATCTTCCAGTGGGGTTGTGACAACCATTTCTGATTGCAGGTTCCTTCTCTCCTTAACTTCAATTCCGCAATCGAAGATCGAATTTGTTCGGCCTTCCAGTTCACCTACTCACAGCTTCCAACTTCACCAGAATTTCCGTCACTAGAACCTCACGAAGCAGCCTCGATTAGCCCTATCCTGATTCGCTTAACTCACAAGCATCAATTGAGATCTGAATTTCCGCTCCTGATCGCACCTGCCTTCTCCACCCAATCACTGTCCAATGTCTTTGGAATCCCCGGAATTTGCTGCTCCTTGAATCGCCTAACTAAATGAATGTCGGAATTGGCCTTCCCATTCCACTGAATTTGCTTCGCCCTTCCACCTTGAGCAAGACTTACCGAAATTCGCGGTCGGACATCTTCCTCTTGCTTCGCCTTCCAAGATCGACTGATAGTTGCTTGCTTGCTTGGTTACAATTGGCCCTTGGTTCCTTCGGAATTGGATCGGAAATGTTGGCCGATTTGATTCGTTGAAGCTCCTCGAGAGTTTGACTGTATCACTGGAAATTCACGGCTAAGGATTGATCGACCTTCTTCGCCTTCAATTCCAAGCCAACACTCACCTCCTCGTGCGTCAGAATCAAATTCCGAGATTCAACTGGAAGTCGGAATTGCCTAGCTAAGTCGCCTTCAAATCTTAAACTAGAATTATAGCTAATAGTCCGGAATTCACCAGCGGATCTCGGTTTCGATCAATCCTTGTTTCCTTCCTACTTAGATCTGAAATGCGGACAAAATTGCTACTTGAACTACCGGTTTTTGTAATCGCTTCTGCCTCGTCTTCGCGTTTAGATTGATTGAAATCACAACCGAGAAACAACGTCTCTGATACCAAATGTTACAACTCTAGGGTTTGGCTAGGGATTAGGAAGTAAATTGGTAAGAATTAGAGGAAGGAAGAGAAGAAAGGGAGGGAAAGAGAGAACATAACAGAAAGAATTGCGGGATAAGAGAGATAACCGAGGGAAAGCTAGGAGAATTGAGAGAGGAAAATGGAATTCAATTGTTATTCAAATCATGCCTTTCTCTAACTATGCCAGCCTCTTTATAGACTTACAATTGAAGGAAATAATAGAAAATACAATCAACTAACTACCATAATAGTCTTGCTGACTGTTTATACAAGAGTTAGTTATTCTCGCCTAACCTCTAAACTTCTACAATTAGGTCTACAACTTATACACCATGGATTTCCCCCCAATTACAATCATATCCTTAGCGTCATGATAGTAAGGTTGATGCGGTCACCAATCAAGACCCGACCCAAGACCGACCCGACCAAACCGGAACAATATCACTGGAATAGTAGCGCCAGAATAATATTTTAATATTTCATATGTTTTAAAATTGTACTTGATTTAGGATTCTAATTCATGTTTCTACTTGATTTAGGATTCTATTTTATGTTTGATTATGATTTATTTCTATTAGGATTCTAGTTGAATTTTATTTACAAATGTTAGATGGATTTGGATTAGCCAAACACTATAAATATACCTAGAAGTTAGGGGTTGTAATCAAGTTTTCACAATACAAATTTCAGCAATTTATTTGGGTCTTCTTAGCAAAACAGTCTTGTTTTTGAGTTTTCTTGAAAGCCAAGCTTCGGCTATTGAAGTTTGTTCTTTTAAGGGTTTATTTTGGTGTGTTTTTTTCACACTCGCGTTGCACGCTGCGTCAAAGGTGCATGTGGAAGCAAGAGGAATTAGTTTGGAATCCGAATGCCTAAGCCAGAGCAACATTCCTGGGGAAATTGACATGAAAGAAAAGAAGAGAAGAGAAGACAAGAATTGGAAAATAAAAATACAACCTAGAAATAAAGAGAAAAAAAAAAGACAAGAGACCGAAATAAAGAAAAATAATAATAAACAGGTGAGTGTAATTTAGATAGTTAGGAAATTGACATGAATCATGTTGAGAAAAAGATAAAATGCACTTTTAAGACTTGATGAGAAAGAGAGCAGGTGAATGGTGTCAGGTCCTCAGATCTGACAAGGTCAATTCTCAGCTAAGTGAGAGAATTAGGGCAGAATTTAGGGAGAAATGAGAGGAAAATTCAGAGAATGAGAGGGAAACAGAAAGAGACGAGAGAGAGAGAGAAACAGAATTCTTTGGAAAAATGCTTCGATCGTTTGCATTCTGCTGGATTAGGTTTATATACTAAGCCAGGCAGTTAATTTTGGTGCCTACAAGGCTGCCAAGACAAAGCTCAAAGTGCAACTATGAGCAGCTAGTCAAAGTACAACTGCTGTAAAATACCAATAAACCTTTGCAAACATTAGGTGCATGACACATGGTTTTGCCTTGCTATATTTGTTCTTTTGAGAAATAAAATCCTATGCATGATTTCTTGTACCACTTTTTATATGTGTGGTAATACTTGATGGAATGTTAAACTTATGTTATTGTAAGCCAAGAAATGTGATCTTTAAACATGTTGCGATTTGAGAAAGAAATTTAGAAATGCTATGAGAAAGACTATGAAAGCAGGTTTTAGAAAATGGATTGAAAAGTCCATTTCAGAAACATTTTACTTAATGGTGTAACTGTAAGAGGAAATGGACAATATTAGATGAAGTCCAAGGAAAAGACTTGTTTATTACAGTGGAGTCTAGGTGACTTCAGCAATTAGAGGCATTATCATAGTTTCTCAATGGTTAGAGGAGAAAGAATTTCATCTGGATAAGATATAAAAATTTGCTGCTACAGTGGCAATAAGTCCAGGGAATAGATTCATCTGCAGTAGCGGAGTTAGGATGATTTTGGCAGTTAGAGGGTTAGCTGTACTTCTCTATGGTTAAGAGATTTCTATTGCTACGGTGGTATGTTACTCAACTTACTCCTAATTGGATTGGCTTAGGAAATATTCCCAAGCACCATCTTGAGGTTAACAAAAATACAATATGGATCCCTTGAGCCTATCATTGCCCAAAAGAGAAGGCAATTGACATTAAGAGATTGAGAAAATTATTGAGATTTTGTTGTTACTTGCTACATCATTACTCGAGAAGAGTCACATGAGAAAAATTTATTGAAAATAGTGTTTTGAAAAGCACTAAGTGCACTTAAGCATAGAAGGCTTATGGAGCTTAAGCATAACGCGCAAAGCAAAGCAAAGCACATGCATAAGCAAAGTGAAGCGCATTTAAATGAAATAAAGAGTATAAAGTTCTATAAGCATAAAAAATATAAACTATTAAAAAAGCAACATTAAAAAAAACTAAATAGGAATGACCATTGCAAATTTAACAAAAGATAATATGCCATTTTTCATTTATATTTTATATCAGTTTGCAAGTTCATGTAACCATAGCAAAAATGCATAGGGGACATGTAAAAGGATACAATCTGATCAGTTGCTGGTCTTGATGGAATTTGGAAGACAAATTGGTTAGGGCTCTTAGTTGAAAGGATTTGAATATGCTAAGGCTTCTTTTTTTATTTTTCATTTTTTTTTATTTTGGTGAGTCTTCTTTTGTTTCTTGTAAAAGTTTGACAAAAAAACCCATTCTAGTTCATTAACATGATTTATACAGAGGATCAAACAAAAGAATAAGGAAAAAAAATTTCATCCCTAATCTATAGCAGTCCCTAATTAATCAATCCCTAATTTGCAGTCAATCAACAATCCCTAATTTACAACAATCATGAATCAATCATCAATCTTTAATTTATAGCAATGCGGAATTAATCACTAATCTCTAATTTACAACAATTAGGAATAAATTAGCAACCCCTAATTTGCACCTCATTACATGTTTCCTTTAATATTTTTTGCTTGGTAAATACAGTTGAGCCTTCTTTTAAAAAAAATGTAAAAATGATTTATTTTGACCTTCCTAATATTTAATAATAGTTTTTTTTGGGTAAGGATTTCATACAAGCAGCCACACTATTGCAAAAATTTAAACAAATCCAACCATTCATATTGTTTGGAAAAAAAAAAAAAAAAACCAAGTGTATTTCTAAAGCACACTTTTTGTGCTTTGAAGCTTAGCTAAAAACGCAACTTAAGCTCGCTTTAATTGTGCTCAGCTAAAGTTGCTGAGCTTCACACAAAAAATGCCCCAGGAATGTTGCTCTTTGCTCTTAAAGCATGCTTAAGTGCACTTTTTTAAACATTGATTGAAAAAGAGTTACGTTAAAAAAACTTGTGAAAAATTTATTCAAGTCTGAAATGATCAATTTTCTTTTTTCACCACTATCTCATGAAACATTTCCATATGAAGATGATGCTGGAACTTTAGCTCACCATTCCCTTGATAGAGAGTTGAGTCAAGAAGGGCATTTAGTGTAAAAATTTTTCACATTGTTTTTTTGCATGGATTTGTATTGTTAATGTGACATTTAGAAGTCAATTGATATTATGAATGCCATGCAAACTGTCCCTAACTTGATTAGGGTAAGATGCAGATGATGATGATGATGTTTGAAATAACCATGCATGCGCTGTGAAACTTGTTTAGAATGAAAATGTGTTGATTTATTTTTAAGAAAGTTATTATATTTTCACTTATTATATTACTGCAAAGCTTCCCATTCATTGGGCTGTGAGTTCATTCTATAACTTACCATTTCAGGTTAACAGTGAGTATTATTGAAGACTCCTGGAGTTGGGGAAACAGTGAGTATTATTGAAGACTCCTGGAGTTGGGGATCCACTGACATGACCTCGTAGTGAAACTTGTGAGTGTGTGTAGTATTTATTTTGGTACCAGTGGCTGAGATTGCATTGGCAAATTTTGTAGTGTATAGCTGGAACTACATTGTGATATTTTATGTAATGTCAAACACATTTTTAAATGAAAAAATTCTGCTTATGATAAATGTCCAGGTGTTAAGGTTTATGTGTTACTTAAGGTCAAGGCTTGCGTTTCAAGGCTGATGCCACTCTTGAGAGGGTGTGTGACAAAGAGAGATAGAGAGTAGGAGAAAAGAGAGTAGAGAGGAGCAGATATCTACTAAGAGATTGAGAGTGGTCAACAGAGAAAGAGGAGTAAAGCTGTAAAGGTGCTGCTGATATGAGGTAATGATCTCCCCCGCCCGAGGGGGGGGGGGGGGGGGGTTGAGTTTTATCTAGACATAGGTTGGTGGCTATGAGTGATTGTTTTTCTCTATTCTAATTCCCTAGTTTGTTGCCATTGGAAGTTTGGTTTCATGACACCCTTCTTCGACTTACCACATTCTCATTTGAGGATAAGGTGGAGAAAAGAGATTTTTCTGTTCATTTATGATATGAGGCTTTTTGCAACAAAGGGAAAGATAATTTTTGTCCAAAGATTTTGTGGGGGAAGAGGGTGTCCTGGTGTAGCTCTTTTTTTTTGGAGATTCTCATTTGGTGTCCCATTCTTATTTTTAATAACTCGAGGTAGTTGGATTAGGTTTGTGATTGATTGGTACTACCAGTGCTAAAAGGGAAGGCCACCATACAATGATTTGTGGAATTTAGAGTCTACCATTTCTTCTGTGAGAGTTTTTGTGGTCATGGAGGCTGGTGTTTCTGGGTCAGAGGTAGAGTTAGTTTGGAGAATTATTGCTTTGTCATCGTTGGAGAGGAATTTGAGAGGTTTTGGGAGTATTGAAAGTTTATCCTTCTCATTTTTTGTGGGTTAAGGAGTTACTTCCTTCCAGTTAAGAGTCATCTGTGCTTCTTTTAGATGATTTATATTTATATGTAGTTTTTAGATTTCTCCTTTCTGCATGGTACACTCTCACATGGCTGTTTCTTTTGTATAGTTGCGTATCAAGGGGAAAAAAAAAAAAAGTAGAAGATAAGCAGAACAAACATAGACCATCTATCATCTGTATATTCTGCTATCCTTACGGCAGATAGGAGGAAGTGGAAGCATTGGTCTTCCTGTTTTATTAATTATTTTATATTTTTTGTGTTATTCACATAAATGGTGCATGTAATTCTTGATTTTGTATTGTTTATCTTATTTCGTGCATGGTGCAGAGTTGTCGATACACATGGGATTTGAGTCAGCTAGCACTTCCCAGGATGGTCGTGATGAAGGTAATTTAATTTTTTTAGCTTGCAAATAGAACGCTTACTTTCATTTTAAATGTTTCTTGCAAGGATTAATTTTTTATTTTGTTTATAGTTGCTAAATAATGTTAGATTTGTAGAATATAGCCACATCCTCAATTGGAGGTTCTGAGAGTTTTTTTATGTGAGAGGGAATAAGTGATGTTTTTATTCCATGATTAAAGTTATGACTAGCCATACAGAATTCCCTTCCCCCCCCCCCCCCTTCTCTCTTTAGGGTAAGAATGTATTTAAAGTCTTGTGATTGTTTTTGTAACTATAAGAAAAGAATTTAGGCGAGTTATTGGGTTATATGTGCAAAACACACACTTTCAGCAATAGGTCTTATAATGTATGTTACATGGAGTTGGGAAGACCAATTAGGTGCAGATACTGCCTAAGGGTTGAGTGTACCTTATTTTCATACTCAAGTACAGATTGTTACTTGCTAGAGCAAAATACTTGCCAAGAATGCCCAATACACATCTAGAGCAGTCGATACCTAATCTGGAATGGGAGGAACACCAGGAATAGCAGGCCTAACCCAGGATCCCACGGGCCATGGCCAATTGAGGTCAGCCACAGTGAGATCTGGGTTGGAAGGAGACCCTGAGCAGTAGCAACAACAGATGCGGGTTGAAAAATGGTGACCAAAAGCTTCTTCGCAAATGGTGACTGCGACCCTGAGTGACCAGATCTGACCAAATGCAACTCGACAAACAGCTACCAGGTGCGACCTCATGCACTGCAACAGGAAATGGTCTGACCAGAGGTAAGTGGTGAAATCGAGTGGTGAGATTAGGCAACATCCATCCCTGTCGTCTAAGAACAAAGAGACTTTTTCTTGTTCTAGTTCTGGGCCTTGCAGAGATCTGTGTATGGAGGCTTGATCAGGAGTTATTGGAGATTTGAGGGGGGCTATTAACAGAGGTGAGGGAAGGGGAAGAACTTTGGAGGTTGAAGGCGAATAGAACTCAAGATGGGGGGAATTGGTTGTGGCAAAACAGGGGCAGGCAAGTGGGCTACCAGAGCCAAAGCAAATGCATGTGACAGAGGAAGGTGGTAAGAAGCTGTAGGGGCCGACAAACAGTGGTAAGAGGCAGTGGGGGCTGGCAAACAGGAAAAGGCAGCAAGGAGGGCGAATGGGGAAGGCGCAGTCATTGACAGGAAGTGGTTGGTTAGTGGGGAGTCCATAGCAACATTGCATTGGTGGTCGGTGGTGGTGGCACATTCAACATTAGAAAACCTAGGGATTCTGGAGACCTTGGGCAACTAGGTAGATTTTTTTTTTTTTGTATGGCATTACCCTATGTGAGATTTTTTAAGGCTTGATATGGTATTATTGTAATTATTGTTTGGCAAAAAGTCGCATGTACATGACACTTTTACCTCTGTGTGCGCTTTATTAGCTTGATGATGAAGAAATATTTGCCGCGTGTTTATATTGTTGGTCATTTAGTTGCCACAATTTGTATTCTGCCTTCTTAATTATAAATTACTTGAATAGAACCTTAGATGGCATACCTTAGGCCTTAAAGTTAATAAACTTCCAACAAAACTCTTTTGGAAGCTTTCCATTTATTTATTTTTTTCTTTTCTTTTTTAACTATTATGTACCTAGTTGACACTAAAAGGAATATTGTCCTGTGTTCAGCTTTACCTTTTCCAGAAAGTATATAAACAAAAGTTGAGTCCTGATTTTGTTAATCAAATTTCAAGTTTTTTAAAAAATTTAAAACTATTCTAAAAAAATTGACAAAATGAAACCCAAACAAAATTAATTCCTACACCATACTCTTGGTCAAATCCTTCAAACATCAAGTTGGGAAGACAAAACAGAAGAACTGTTAATTTAAACCACAAGACAGTTTAAACTAAAACAGTAAGGGCTGTTTCAGCTTGTGGTGCTGAAACCACCTTTCTTTCATTGAGGTTTCAGCTCAGCAAGGCTTAGTGAATTCGGCCTCAAACTGCATTTGAGCCCTTGGTTTCATCTTTGAGCTGAAACTACAAGGCTTTGTGCTGTTCCAGCTGAAACGGGCATCGCAGATTCGTTGCTATTTCAGCTATGTGATTTTGATTTTTGTCAGGATGTGATTAATTTGACAAGAGTTTTAGTGTGGGCATCGTTGTTGCGTGAGTTTTAATTTGTCAATTTTTTTAATGATAGATTTAAATTTAAAAAAGGAACTCCTAATTTCCAGAAAGTTCAACTGAATGTTCGATTGTGATAATGCCCGAACTTGGGATTTATCCACAATGATTAGCTTTCAGTCCCTAGAAATTCAATTCTTTAACTTCATGATCAAAAGGTTATGCTATATTTAAGCATATAGAATTTCCACTGGATGCATGTATATAGGTACTGTGTCAACAATTCTTATTATTTGATGTTTGTTGATAGGGTACATTATTTTTTCACCATCTCAACTTTAGAATTATTTAACTTGTCAGATGATGAGGACGAGTATGAGGAGTCAGGTGGGGGTAACCGCCTTCTGGGATTCATGTTCGGGAATGTTGATGACTCGGGTGATCTCGATGTTGATTATCTTGATGAGGTAACCATTCTTTGTTATATTTAAGATGGGCTTGCAGGGAGTTTTATGCAGACACATCCAACCATGCAGTTGTATACATGTATTCATGTTTGGTGCATTGCCTACATCCAACCATGAAGTTGTATGCATGTATTTATGTGTATTCGTGGTCTTTTTCTTTCTTATGAATTTGAAATTCCATAAAGCAATGCATTAATATGTTTGGACAAGTTATACATTTATGTGCCCAAATGCATGCATCTGTCTATCATTTTGAAAGAATTATGATATCACTTTATGTATCTGCAGTGAACAGGAACATCTGTGAGTTAAAATGGAGTAATGCACAACATTTGATTTTGATATGCAATTAATTGATATCTTACTGAATTCTTAGTCTCTTACACATGGTTCTATTGCATTTTTTATGTATACAAGGTTCTGTTAATTTTCCATTGGTGAAATTATGTTGCCTTCACGTGTATCCTTATGATAGGCTTCTTTTAGCTGCTAGTATGGCTTCTCACTTTTTTTTTTTTTGGGGTGGGGGGTGGGGAAGGGGGGATAAATGGCTTCTTACTTACTTGACTTGGAGCTCACACCAAAGCATATTATAGAAGTTCATCAAGCTATGATTGTTCCTGTAGAAATTTAGTGTATAATCTTAAGGTAGGTTGATCGATTGAGAGTTGAGAAGTTTTTGAGCAAATGGGAAAGGATTGTCTATTTATAGGTGAACAGTCAACAGATGTGAGGACTTAGTTCTGTTGTTTCATATGAAACATGCACCTCCTTAAATAGAATCTTGGGCCTTTGTAATATAATGATTCGCATAGACACATTTTTTTAAGATTAGAAGAGAACTAATCTTCCACCATTTGAATTTATACTAATCTACCTACTTGTGACCATCTCCACTGTTGCATGTACTGGGATAGAAATGCTGCCCAACTATTTTTTGCCACAGAACAATTTGTTGTAACTTCTACAAGCAAAATCTAAAGAAAGGAAGGGTGGGCATCTTAGCTCTAAAACTTGCTAAAGTAATTAAATTAGAGTTGCTTTCTTACTTGTCAAAAATAAATGGAGGTTTCTTGCTGAAGTTTACTGACCTGGAGAATTTGCGTTCAGCAATGGTTGATGAACATATTTTATGCATGGCATTCTTCTGGACCTTTTTAAAGTGTGTCTGCTGATCACAACATATCCAGATGCTTCTTTTGCAGCTCTAACTTTTGAAGCTCTTGGGTGCAAGTACTCTCTTGAACTGCTTGTGCATCCTCTCCTGCTTTGTGCTTTAAGGAACCAAATGATTGAAAAGTTTATTCATGAAGAAGTTGATTTTGTTGGCTTGTTATGACGTGTCTTCTTCTTCATAAAGAAGTATCCTATCTATGCTTTTTGGATGCTTTTGTACAATTGAAAATAATACTAGGGCAATTTGGGAATGTGTAAGCACAGTGGGGCAGGTTCTGGAGGCTATGCTGCTCGACCAATTATCAGCCGGTACCCCATTTATTGAAAACCCAAATTTGGCTCATTAATGATGGTGTGTGGTAGGGCTGTGCTTTTATGTGCAAATTGCCATCCCTGTCCCATTCTTAAGGGGAACTGAAAATTTTAGTTCCTAAATTGTTAGCATAGTGCTTTAACAGTAGATGTTAAACGACGGGAACAAATCAATGATAAAGAGTCTTTAAGATTTTCTGATTGATGAATGTAATATTATCCCTTGGTAATTGGTTGCGGTTGACAAAGGAATGCTCCCCCAGATAGGTTGTAGGATTTGGTAGTTTTTTAAAATGGGTCTAATTTCTGTTGCTATGGAAAAATTTAAGTTACGAATCTTGATTTTAGTGGACCTGCTCCACATAGGACCTGTTCTTGGTTGTTTTTTCTGATGTTCTTGGCTGTTTTTGATTTTAAGTTACAGTTCTTGGCTTATTGACATTCATGCATAAAATTTGATGGGTGGCCTTAAAAGTTGTGGCAAGTTGCTGTTTTGTCTTGCTGGCATATTTGGAATGAATCAATGAACTAGCAAATGATGCTGGTCGGTAGGCAGAGCTGTTAGTTGTGAAATTTCAACCTGACCTCTGTCATGTGTTTTTTAATTTTCTTATGGTTTTGTACCTTCCATAAATATTTTTGTTGAATTTTGGATGGCACAAGGTTACACTTGGCATGTGATTTGTTATTTTGTATAACTACCCGTGCCGCTTAACTATGCATACATCATGCAACTGCTTGCCCCCTTGGCAAGGTTTTTGAATGGAAGATATGATTACTTCCTTTCCCATGAATTTGAGGTTTTTTAAACTTTAAACACTCCAGTTATCCTATGGGCTCATTCATAATCAGTTTACACTAGAAACAAGTCTGATGCATTCACTCATAGCTGTTTTCTGGTGTTATTAGTTTCAGAAATTGTGGTGCAAAATTAAAACAATGAGCAGTAAATGACCTTTTACAGTACATTGAGCTTTTTGTTTGTGATTATGGACCTGATGACTGGTTATATTGTTATCACTTCCATACTTTGACAAGCATTCTATTTGGGATTTTAAACTTGGATCATTCTATATATGTTAACTTTGTCCCCTTTTTTAACTTCCTTTTCCCATACATGTTGCTCATTTTTATTTTTCCTTTGAAAAAGTTGACTGGTTACAGGTTATTTATTCTGCTTATCTGATAGGCCCCCGGTTTACTTGACTTACCAAAGAGGGTCCAAGGGGGTAAATTGGATGGCTGGCATAACAGCCAGCCATGTGCGTAAGGATAGAAAAGGGAAATTGCTGGGTTGTGTAACAACCCAGCAAGTGCGTGTAACAGATTTCTGTTGGGAATGAGCGGGGGAAGAATATGTATGGGGGGGGGGGGGGGAAGAAGTTGGGGGTAGATATCATTCTTGTATTGAGTCTTGGGAGAGTTAAGGGCCTCTCGAACGCCCAGTTCTTCTTGTAATCAGATTGTCGTGAGAATTTGAATTCAGTTTTTAGTGAATTTTCTTTGGGCTCTCATCAATTTGGTATCAGAGCATCACCTATCCTGATGGTGAACTTGATGGACCGAGTAGGAGAATTAGAAGGGAGGATGGAAGGCATGCAACTGGGAGTTGAGGCCATGAGGGGTGAGATGCAATCGGTGGAGAAGAGTGTCGAGAACTTGCTGGAGCAGTTCGCATGGATGAGAACGAAATGGGAAGAGCAGGAATGGGAGCGAAAAAATAAGGAGAAGATGGGAGGCCAGCCTACTGAATTCATTCAGGATTCCGAGGCTACCCCGGATGTGGGAGTGCGGCGTGCCAAGACAGGGGGTGTCGATGGGAGTTGGCGATCGGAAATCAGAGGGCTACGATTGGAGATGCCTCTCTTTGAAGGCGACGATCCTAATGGCTGGATATTGAGAGTCGATGTTATTTTGCGGTGACTGGGATGACTGATGAGGAGAAGATAGATGCAACCGCTTTGTGTTTGGAGAGAGCTGCTCTGTCGTGGCTCCAATGGGAGGAAGAGCGGCGAAGGGTGAGAGGCTGGGAGGACTTCAAGTTTCTGTTGAGAAGTCACTTCCGACCCACCCAAGAAGGCTCTGTTGAGGAGAGGTTTTTAGCCCTTTGGCAGAAGGGAACTGTCTTGGAGTACCGCCAATGCTTCGAGACATTGGCATCCCCCCTTGAAAATTTGTCGGAAGCCATGCTGGTAGGGCATTTCATCAATGGGTTAAAACCTGAAATCAAGGCTGAGTTGAGGGTGTTGAGGCCAAGGGGTTTGGAGCAAATGATGGACTTAGCCCAACAGATAGAGGAGCGAAATCAAGTGGTTCGGGGTGGGGCGGTTGGAGCAGGTTCAAACAAAGGATCGGCTGGGCCAAACCCAATTTCAACTTATCAGCGAGGAGGGATTCTGCCACCCTCACAACAGCCCCCAAAACTGACAATGATCAGTCCTCCTAACCCAAATCGACCAAAGACCAGTGGGAGAGGGGGTAACCCACCCTTCAAGTGGCTTAGTGAGGCAGAGTGGAAGGCAAAGAGAGATAAGGGCCTATGTTTTCGATGTGATGAGAAGTATACTATAGGCCACAAGTGCAGAAACAAAGAGTTGCAAGTAATGATGATGTATGATGAAGAAGTAGAGGAGGTGAAAGGGGAAGAAAAGTTGGAAGAGTTAGTAGGAGAGCCGGGGCAAGATGGGAAGGTAATTGAGCTCTCCATGAATTCTGTGGTTGGATTGACTACACTACAAACTATGACGCTCAAGGGGGACATCGAGGGGCAGCCGGTGGTGGTGCTTATAGATGGAGGGGCAACTCATAACTTCATAGCAATCGAGTTGGTGCGGCATTTGGCTTTACCAAGGGAGGAGATAGCAAGTTATGGGGACTGGAATAGCAGTGCAAGGGGCTGCAATTTGCAAGGGAGTGAAGCTTAATCTCCAAAATCTGCAAATCATAGAGGATTTTTTACCTCTGGAGTTGGGAAGCTTGGATGTGATTTTAGGAATGAAGTGGCTAGCGGCTGTTGGAAAAATGAATGTGGATTGGAAGGCCCTCACAATGAAATTTCAGGTAGGAGGCATAACAGTAACCTTGCAAGGGGACCCTAGCTTGAGTAAGACCTCGGTGTCCTTGAAAGCGATGGTGAAGGCCTTTAGGGAAAATGGGGAAGGAATGCTGTTAGAGTTGGGAACCATGGCAGTAGAGATCAAAGAAGCTCAAGAGGAAGTTCCAGAGGTGCCGGGGGGGGGGGGGTATTGGCTGAGTTTGAGAGGGTTTTTTCTACACCGGGAACCACACCAATCAATGTAAGGCCCTACCAATACTCCTATTTGCAAAAAAATGAAATTGAGAAGCTGGTGGGAGAGGTGCTGGCGACTGGAATTATATAGCCTAGTTCCAGCCCATTCTCGAGTCCAGTTTTGTTGGTTAAAAAGAAGGATGGAGGGTGACGTTTTTTTGTGGACTATAGGGCCTTGAATAAGGTCATTATATCGGATAAATTTCCTATACCTGTGATAGAGGAGTTACTTGATGAGTTGCATGGTGCTAGGGTTTTCTCCAAGCTCGATTTAAAATCTGGTTACCATCAGATTAGAGTTAAGCTGGAAGATGTTCCCAAGACAGCTTTCCGGACTCATGAGGGACATTACGAGTTCCTAGTAATGCCATTCGGGCTGACAAATGCGCCAGCCACCTTCCAATCTTTGATGATGTTTTTAGAGATTATTTATGGCATTTTGTGTTGGTGTTCTTTGATGATATATTAGTGTATACTAGAGATTTTGAACAACACGCACAACATCTACGTTGTGTCTTAAAGGTACTAGCGGACAACCAACTCTTTGCCAACAGGAAGAAATGCGTGTTTGGATAGTTGGAAATTGAATATTTAGGCCACATTATATCTCATCTCGGGGTTTCAGTTGATCGAAGTAAGATACAAGCCATGCTAGAGTGGCCTACTCCTACATCGGTTAAGGAATTGAGGGGGTTCCTTGGCCTTATAGAGTATTATAGACGCTTTGTGAGGGATTATGACAGGTTAACAAGGCTGCTAACGGAGAGGTTGAGGAAGAATAACTTCTTTTGGGACGAGGCAGCCGAGCAGGCCTTCCAACAACTTAAGGCTAAAATGGTGTCCCTACCCGTTTTAGCCTTACCAGACTTTGGGAAGCCCTTCGTTATTGAGGCTGATGCATCGGGACAAGGTATGGGGGTTGTGTTAATGCAAGAGCAAAGGTTTATTGCTTATTTCAGTCATGCTTTCAATCAGTTAGGGAGAAAAAAAATCTGTTTATGAGCGGGAATTAATTGCCATAGTGTTTGCTGGGCAAAAATGGAGACATTACTTGTTAGGTCGGAAGTTTGTGGTACGAACAGATCAAAGGAGTCTCAAATATTTAATGAAACAGCGGGTGGTGAGTCCGGAATACTTGAAATGGATGGTGAAATTGTTGGGGTTTCAATTTGAGATATAATATTGGCCAGGCTTGGAAAACAAAGTTGCTGATGGGCTGTCTAGGATTTGCCACCTAGCAAAAATAATGGCCTTAACAGTGCCTAAAGTGGTCCAAATGGATAAGTTAGCCAATGAATTGAAGGCTGATCCAAGGCTGCAAAAACTTATCCGGGAGCTTCAGGTTGATTCTACTTCACACCCTAACTTCTAGCTAGTGGATAGTTTTCTCCTTTACAAGGGCAGGTTGTACTTACCCAAGGGCTCCACTCTCATTCCATTGTTACTTCATGAGGGGCATGATGGGAGCATAGGAGGACACTCAGGATTCTTAAAAACCTACGAGAGGGTAGCAGCAAATGTTTGTTGGCAGGGAATGAAGAAGGATATACACAAGTACGTAAGTGATTGTTCAGTTTGCCAACAAAATAAATATATGGCTTTAGCACTAGGGGGACTCTTGCAGCCTCTCCCTATCCCAACCCAAATTTGGGACGACATTGCTATGGACTTCATTGAGGGGTTGTTGAAATTGGGTAAGATAGATTCCATTTTGGTGGTGGTGGATAGACTTAGTCAGTACGTGCATTTCATTAGACTTAAACCCCCATTTACAGCTGGGGAGGTGGTTGGAATTTTTGTTAAGGAAGTGGTGAGACTTCATGGAATTCCAAGGTTCATCGTATCGAATAGAGACAAAATTTTCATGAGCAAATTTTGGGAGGAGATGTTTTGACTACAAGATACCAAACTCAACAAAAGCACAACCTATCACCCTCAAACAAATGGGCAAACTGAGGTACTTAATCGAACTTTAGAAACCTACCTTCGTTGTTTTGCTTCCTCAAAATCGAAGGCATGGTACATATGGCTACCTTGGGTTGAATTATGATATAACACTTCCTACCACACTGCTGCCAAGGTGACTCCATTTCAAGCAGTGTATGGGCGAGAACCACCACCCTTATTGAGGTTTGAGAAGGGAACCGCCCCTGTTTCAATGGTGGAACAGCAGCTGGTTGAAAGAGACTTAATCCTTGAGGAATTGAAGACCCAACTGATGAGAGCACAAGCTGTGATGAAGAAGAGGGCAAACCTGAAAAGAAGGGAGGTGAAATACAAGGAGGGAGACTGGGTTTATTTGAAGTTAAGGTCCTATCGACAAAAATCGTTGGCTGCCCGTGCAAATGAAAAGTTGGTTGCCCGCTATTATGGTCCATCTGAAATTGAGAAGGCAATAGGTTTGGTAGCTTATAAGCTGATACTTCTATCTCATTGTCCAATCCATCCGGTATTTCACGTATCACAGCTACAGGAGACAAGAGGGGCATTGGAGGCTAATGTGGAGCTTCCTCGACAGCTTACTGAAGACCTTAAGATGCTGGTGGAACCGGAGGCAGTGCTAGGAGTTTGACTAGGGTTCGAAAGGAACTTACAGGGGTTCAAAGTGCTTATACAATGGAAGGGGCTACCTCCATTGGAAGCTACTTGGGAACCTTACCACTTGATCCAGCAGCAGTTTCCATTTTTCCACCTTGAGGACAAGGTGAAAGTTGGGAGGGGGAGTAGTGATAGGCCCCCAGTTTACTTGACTTACCAAAGAAGGTCCAAGGGGCAGGGGCAAGGGGGTAAATTGGATGGCTGGCATAACAGCCAGCCATGTGCATAAGGATAGAAAAGGGAAATCGTTGGGTTGTGTAACAACCCAGCAAGTGCGTGTAACAGATTTCTGTTGGGATGGAGAGGGGGAAGAATATGTATTTGGGGGGGGGGGGGGGTGTTAGATATCATTCTTGTATTGAGTCTTGGGAGAGTTAAGGGCCTCTCGAATGCCTAGTTCTTCTTGTAATCAGATTGTCGTGAGAATTTGAATTCAGTTTTCAGTGAATTTTCTTTGGGCTCTCATCATAATCATTCAACACCTTGCTAAAGGAAATAATTTTGTTTTTCAGGATGCCAAAGAACATCTTGGTGCATTGGTTGACAAGCTTGGTCCATCACTGGCTGATATAGATGTAAGGAAACTGCATTATGTAATTGATCTACAGGTTGGGTAATAACTAGGTGTTGCATATTTCCTTCTGTTTTATGTGAGTATGTAATCTAAGCATTTTTTATTTCATCCTTTTGATGCTAATACTTTTTTTTTTTTATATATTTTCAGTTGTCGGTGAAATCACCTCGCACTCCTGCTGATACTGCCGAGCAAGGTGATGTTGCATCCAAGAAACCTGATGTCATGCAGTTTTTTATGCTTAATTTGGTATCTTTATTTTATCCTAACATAAATGACTTCAAAGTTTTTTCTCGGTCTACCACTTGTTAGTGCTGTTGTCATGCAAGCAGTTCTGGAAATTTGTCCACAGACAGTTCCTGGAAAGTGCTGCACTTGCTTCACAAAATGAGCTGTAAAGGATAGGGCCCTATATAACCATTCATGATACTTCATCTTTACTATCATGGCTTGTAATGCCCACTGTTCACAACAAGAAGAGGAAAAAGAAAATATTTGGAAGACATAGCAGTTATGTGCTTAAATTATTGTATTGATCTTGCATGGTTGATGCTTGGTTTGGAGAAATAGAATGGCAAAAGTAGCTGCTCGTTACATGTATTTAACATTCAATTTTGACCTTTTGAGGAGCATCTCAGGAGGACATTGGAAACAAAAATATGCTAGTATTTTGGAGTTTTATTGTTTTCAATAGAAAATTTATGTATGAACATGAGCATTAAGATACTCAATTCGTATCTGGTCCCGCAACTTTTAAACCTTTGAATACGTGAGCAGTAAGCGTCAGGGTTTGGTAACCATATCTGGTCTTATATCTTCCAAATCTTTGGATATATGAACTGTTACGGTGACTGTCCCAAAATATGCAAGGCTGATTAACAATAAGTGATCGGCTTCAATTTGAAGCCAAATTATTTGATACAAGGTTTAGCTTTTAACTGTAGACTGATGTGCATGCTTTAAACTTAAATAAGCCTAAAATTTGATGATCTGATTTTAATATTGCTTTTGTGGGAAGAAGCTTATCTTTGATTCCAGATATTCCCTGCACGGTGTCTTTCTTCTATCTGGTCACGCATCTTCCAAACCTTTGCATGCATGAGCTGCAAGGGAAAATGCCAAAAGTGACTCGAGGCTGAGGAAGTAACAATAAATCGTCAGCTTCAACTTGAAGTTGTCATAGAAGGCAAATTATTTGTTATAAGATTGAGCTTTAACTGTAGATTTATTCATGTGCTTTAAACTTAAAATAAACCTAAGATCTAGTGAACTTTATTATGTTGCTTTCATAGATAGAAACATTTTTTTTACACAATGATTCTCCAGAGTTTGTCTTCTAGTATGTTCTTTGCTTGGTTTTTGTTGTATGGATGTTGTTATTTGGAATATTATATATGGCTTCAGAAACCCGCAATTATTTTGCAGTGACATTGATATTTTTGTTGGTCATCCATATTTAGGGTTTGTAGGGATATTCTTCCATCAGAACCTAGAAGTTTCAAAATTACTGCTTAATTTTGAGTCTACCTCAAGTTGTACTTGATGGGCATTTTCTGCTGATATGTTCTCATGACAAACATGTTGGTGTTTATGTTAATAGATTATGATGAGAAAGCGGAAGATGCCGTTGACTATGAAGACATTGATGAACAGTATGAGGGACCGGAGATTCAAGCTACTTCTGAGGAGGATCTTTTGTTGCCCAAAAAGGATTATTTTTCTACCGAACTTTCAGTGGCTACTTTGGAGCAGAAAACTTCAGTGTTTGATGATGAAAATTATGATGATGAAGAAGAAATTGAGAAAGAACGTGATTTGGATACCAATGGTGAAATTCAAAATATGTCGTCTGATTTACCACACGATCCATGTATGTCTTTTAGGTTGGAGTTAATTGGTTGTAACTATACTCGGCTATGTAGTTTGCGATTGATCGTTGTTTGATGAGATTTGCTTCGTCATCTCCCCTGCTGCTACATGTTATGCATATGCTGTAAAGTTCAAACAATGTACTTGATTATTGTTCCTAAAATTTTAGCAACATTTGCATGTGTGGTTTTTGGATATGAGGTCTGCCTGCACATTCATAGCAGGCCAGATTCATTCTTCTTGTTTGGAGTGTGATTGTTTGGCCTATTAGTTAGGCTTTCTGGACACATACCAGCTTGCCCTTCTTGTTATCTTCTTTCAGTGTGGATATTTTTGAAAGAGATTCAGCTTGTATATGCTATCAGGATGGATAATATGTTGGATCTCCAAAAGGTCTTCTAAACAAATTATAGAACATTAATAGAATTTATTACTTCATTTATTGCTGGGTAGGTTTATTACTTCATTTATTGTTTTCGGTCCAGATGCTTATCTAGGGAAGAGTTTTGACATTTGTAAGCTCTATGGCAGGATTTATAGTCTATGACTGGAGCTAGTGGTCTCTGTTGTGACTATTTGTTTAATAATATTGTTAGAATTAATCAAGAATGGTGCCTCTTTGTACTGTAAGTCATACCCCATAAATTAGAGTTCTAGTCCCACTGAATTATGTAATAAAAAATAAAATACATCATCTTATTTTGCTTTATATCCCTTGTTCTCTGGTGTTGGTATCCCTAATGCTTAAAGTTCCTGCTTTCTTTGAATCAATTTCTGATGAAATTAGCATATTGTGCACGATTATGATTGTTTAAACAGCAAAATTTGGATCCCCCTTGAATAAAGTCATTGTCTTGGTCAAGGTTTTATGATATCTTATATATACATCTCTGATTTTTCTAGGCTTTAAGACGTTAGAGAAAGAAGGTATTATATTCCTTTTATCTTGTTAACATTTGATGAATATGCATGCTCCTTCTCTAGGCAAGCACGGTGATACTTCTGCTGTACTTTCTGAAGAAGAGGAAGATACTGGGGTTGACCAACTGGTTGTCTCTCCCGAGGAGGAGAAATCGGCTGATGATATGGAAGATTATGAGGTCTGCATTGGACTCGTTTCTCATTATATTTTTTGCTTTTATGTTCATATGTAATAGCAATTAACATTCTTTCTTCTAGATCCATCCATATCCAGTCACTTTAAGCTGACAGGCTATGTTCTATTATTGACAATGCAAATATATCTGTATTTCGTCAGAGAAAATTGCCTTAAAATTATACTATTGTATCTTTCATGTATCAATGGATTGCTTTCCTTTTCTATATATCTTTAGTACAACTGATTTTCTATTGGCTTGCGGTAATTATATTTGCCAAATTTTGTTATTTGTTTATGCTTGCTGCTGTTTGCATGACACTTTAGGAAGATGCTGAATTGCTGGAGAATCTGCTTGATGATAATAGTTCTACACAGCTACCAATTTTGTGTGTGGAAGGTGGGGCAGTCATCCTACGTTTTTCTGAAATTTTTGGTAACTATGAACCATTAAGGAAAAGAGAGAAGGACAAGAAGTATACAGTTCCTAGAGGTATGTAATTGTGTTTATGTTAAAGAATATTCTTCCAGACTCGATGCTTCCATTTTCTCAAACAATGCCATTGTGGAAGTTTTAGACAATGCTTCTTGTATTGCTTGGTTTATGCTCTTCCTAAATATAAGAAACAACTAGTATTCTAGTATTCTTAAGAAGCATTTCATGTTGATTTCCATTCCCCCCCCAACACACACACACACACACACACCTTCTAACATGAGCACAATTTGCTTCTTGGATGTCTCTGTAACTTTGGGCTTTGTTCATCCAGAAAAATATAAGACTGCCGATTCTTCTCTTATAGTTGAAGATGATGAAGAGGAGTTCCTGAGGGGTACTTTTCAAGGCTTTTCTTTCACGAAGCAAGCACCCACAACTCAAGATAATGTTTCAGGGACAGTGGAAGAGGAACTAGAATCAGAAAAATTCAGTTTTGTCCAAGAGCCTTCCGTGATTGCTTCACAAGTTAATGAGAAAAGGCCAGACTCTTATCTTAGTGCTGAAGCAATGAAAATGGATGCAGCATTGAATCTTTCTACACAATGGTGTCGTCCTTTATCCCCTGAACTTTATCCTTTTGATCAGCAAAACTGGGAAGATCAAATTATCTGGGACAGTTCTCCTGCAAAAAGTGACAATGCTGCAGAAAGTTGCGAGGCCCCTGGACCTGACACTGAAGATTTATTTACCATACAAACAGAACTGGAAGCCCAGCAACACAATCTTCGGGAGCTGCAGATGGAATCTGATGAGAGAGATCATGGGTTTTTTCTTCAGAGCTGCCCCGTTTTGGTGGAGTCTTTTGGCTTAGAAAAATTTTCAGATCTCACAGATCAACCCTCATCAGAAAGCAGATTTCATCCCCAACTCTTGAGGTTGGAATCACGATCAGAACTTCCAAATGAGTTAGAAGGTAGAACAGATGATGCCACTAAGGAGATCCATCAAAGTGATACTATGAAGCGTTTTAGCAAACTCATATTACAAAACAGAGACTTAGTGGAAGGAACTTGGTTAGACAGAATTATTTGGGAACCACACCAGTCCATGACAAAACCAAAGCTAATCCTTGATCTTCAAGATGAACAGATGCTTTTTGAAATATTAGATAACAAAGATAGTAAACAACTTCGTCTTCATGCTGGGGCTATGTTCATAACTCGTTCTATGAAGTCCAATGGTGGAGATTCTATGGAGGTCCATGGCCATGGAGTTGCATCTGGTGTTCGATTCAACATTGCTAATGACAAATTCTACTCAAATAGAAAAATCTCTCAGCAACTGAAATCACATTCTAAAAAACGAGCTGCCCATGGTGTCAAAGTCTTGCATTCAACACCTGCACTCAAGCTGCAGACAATGAAACCAAAATTAAGCAAGTAAGTTTTCTCTCTCCAAAGGTCTTTCACATTGTTGCTGTTCTTGTCATACTGGATGTAAGAAGTCACCGTAATATGCTCCTTTGCTATTCTCATATGAATCCTGTCTTAAACTTTCTTGCATGTAACTCCTTTTGGTTTAAGCATATCTTTTACTTGCTAAGATATTTTCCATTTTATCAGTAAAGTCTTGCCTGTTGTTTTGCAGTAAAGATGTTGCTAACTTTCATCGTCCAAAATCTTTATGGTATCCACATGATAATGAGGTGGCCCTCAAAGAGCAAGGGAAACTACCTACCCAAGGACCTATGAAAATTATATTGAAGAGTTTGGGGGGAAAGGGAAGTAAGCTTCATGTGGATGCTGAGGAGACCATTTCTTCTGTCAAAGCAAAAGCTTCAAAAAAACTAGGTTGCTATTTACCTATTCATGTTTGGTATACTTGATTTCTCAGTGTTGACATAGTTTCTTGAATCACCATCATATTTCTTTAATTCTTGTACATTATGCTTAATTCTGGGAAAAAATTACATCTTGTTTCTTATTTTTTCTTTCTAGATTTTAAACCATTGGAACCAGTGAAAATATTTTATTGTGGACGAGAGCTTAAAGATCACAAATCCCTTGCTGCGCAAGATGTTCGACCAAACTCATTGCTTCATCTTGTTCGTACAAAAATACATTTGTTGCCTAGAGCACAAAAGGTACCTGGTGAAAATAAGTCTTTGCGGCCTCCTGGTGCATTTAAAAAGAAATCTGATCTTTCATTGAAAGATGGACATGTCTTCTTAATGGAGTAAGTTATTGGAAAGTCTTCATCACTGTCTTTCATGTGTAGTTGGAATCTCCTTGAGTATAAATGAGTTCTGTTTATGCCTTTATTTGGTTACATTTTATGGTTGCATAAAGTGGCAAGTAAACTCTGGTTGATGTTGCAGCTTCTTGTTCATTCTTAGTATTGACAGTATTACCCAACCCTTTTATTCTATTTATTCTTCTGTGTTGTGGGTTGTTGATTTGCAACTATCTGGATCAGATCATATTTCATCTGGACTGAGATTTGTTTAACATATTTTGCATAGTTATAATATTTTATGAGTCATTAGTGTTTATGTTGGATGAGATTAGAAGATCCAAATGAATAAGGATTCAAAGTTAGTGTGATAGAGGTTGAGGATAAAGGAAGAATCAGCACACAAGTATACTTTAAATTAGATAGATAATCCTAAAGTTTTTTGAGTTATATTTTAAGTTGTAAAGTGTGGTATATCTCCTAAGTTTTAGGAGATGACTCACCCTAGTTTCTAAGGGATAGATTACCTAAATTTTCTCTTAATTTATAGGAGAAAAACTAGGATGTAACCTATATTTATTCTCTCACACATTCAATAGAAATTAAGCAAGCATTCATGTTCTTCTAAGCTTGTTTCATGGTATCAGAGCTACTGTTTTGATCATAAACAGTAGTAACGTGTTAGTTGTTTCGATCATGGCCAAAACACACCAAAACCCTACCCTAACAAAAGCCCCAGCCACAAGCTCTCCGAGCACCCTTCCTTCATCTCCTTCTCCATCAAATTTTTCCACAACCCCCATTGATAATCACTCTTTACAAATTACTCAACACAAATTAAATGGGAGTAATTTTAGACAATGGTTTCAATCGGTAATGTTGGTGATTAAAGTCAAGGGAAAAGCAGAGTATCTAATCGGTTTAGTTCCCACTCCAACTACGGTAGCCACCTATGGCCTTTGGGAGGCAGAAAATTCTACTATCATGGCCTAGTTAATCAACTCTATGGAGCCAAAAATTGGAAGAACATACCTATTCTATGAGACAACAAAGGAGATTTGGGATTCAGTCCAAGAGATGTATTTTGACTTGGAAAACTCCTCTCAATGCTTTGAACTCAGGTTAGCCATTAGAACAACAAAACAAGGTATGATCAATGTGACTGAATATTTTAATATTTTGGTGGAATTATGGCATGAAATAGATATGTTTTATACTGTCAGTTGGGAATGTCCAGCTAATAGTAACAAATACAACAAGATGGTAGAAAAGGATCGTATCTTTGATTTTCTACATGGTCTTAACCCTGATTTTGATGAAGTTAGGAGGAAGGTTTTGGGCACAAAGCCCTTACCATCCCTTAGAGAAGTGTTTGCAGAAGTAAGGAGGGAGGAAAGCAGGTGTAAAGTAATGCTCTAGCACCTAAATGATCCTATTTTAAATCATCAAAAATCGATCCTTGCCTCTATCAAACAGGGAGATTTTCCATCTAAAAATCAAGGGAAAAAATGTGGTGTGACCATTGTAAGGAACCCTACCACACAAAGGAGACCTGCTGGAAGATCTATGGCAAACTAGCAAATTGGAAGCCACGAATCCAAAAGGAAGCCCCAAGATCAGCCTATGATGCAGAAGTGTCCAATGAAACTAGAAACAACCCAAGTTTGAATCCATCTGAAGATCAGATCCAAGCCTTATACAAGCTACTCAATCAAGGTACAACCCAATCAAGTTCACCTAATCCTTAGTCCACAACATCTATAGGCTTGCAAGGTAACTCTCAACACTATTCCTTAATTTCAAAGAGGTTTCCTAAGAATGTGTGGATAGTTGATACTGGTGCATCAAATCATATGTCAAATTTTGAATGTTTAATGACTGAGTGTACACCTTGTAACTCCTCTATTGATATATCTATGGCTAATGGCACAACCTCCCTTGCCTTGGGAATTGGAACAGTATGTATCTCGAAACTAAGGCTCAAATCTGTACTACATGCTCCTGGGTTGCAACACAATTTACTATCAGTCAGTAGAGTTACCAAGGATATGAACTGCAGTGTAATATTTTACCCATCTTATTGTTTATTTCAGGATCAAGCATCGGGGAGGATGATTATCAGTGCTAAGGCAATGGACGGTCTTTACTATATGGTAGGGGATCTCCCGAATACCTCTTCAAATAAAGTTGTCCTAAAAGTGACGACCAATGCCAAAGTCTTGTTATGGCATAAATGTTTAGGACACCCTAGCTTTCCTTTTCTAAAATCCTTGTATCCTGAAATTTTCATCAATAAAGAGCAAGTTTTTTCATGTGAACAGTGCACTCTTGCAAAACAGCCTAGATCACACCATTCTATTCAACCATATAAGCCCTCAAAACCATTTCACTTGATACATAGTGATATTTGTGGTCCTTCTAAATGTCCTAATATCACTGGTTCTAAATGGTTTATAACCTTCATTGATGATCATTCTAGAGCTTGTTGGGTGTACCTAATGAAGGAAAATCAGAAGCTAGTAGCATTTTCCAAAGATTTCACAAATTCATTTTGAGTATCTTCCAAACTTCTATTGAAATCCTTCTAATTGACAATGGCCGAGAGTATTTTTCTAATGATTTCACAAACTACTTGGCCAAGCATGGTATTTTTCATCAAAACTCTTGTCCATATACACCCCAATAAAATGGGGTGGTTGAAAGGAAAAATAGAGATCTCCTAGAAGTGGCTAGAGCTATGGTGTTTACTACCAATATTCCTCATTTCTATTGAGGAGAAGCTGTCCTTACAATAGCTTATTTGATCAATTGTCTTCCTTCTAAAACCTTGCAATTCCAAACTCCCCTTGGCACCCTTTGTACTCTATATCCAAATGCTCCCTATATATCTTCAATTGATCCTAAGGTATTTGGATGCTTTGTGTATGTTCACAACAATACTCTCTCTCGAACCTAATTAGACCCCAAGGCCCACAAGTGTATCTTTATTGTGTATTCTCCCTCCCAAAAGGGATACAAGTGCTATTGTCCTACCAACCACAAATTCTGTGTCTATCGATGTCACTTTCTATGAGGATCTCCATTTTATCCCTCTCATGCTTCTCGTGAAGTAACTAATGATCCTCTCCTTTTCGTCTTTCCTCTTGATCCTACATTGCCAGTATGTTCTCAAGGGGGAGCATCCTCAGCATCACCTCGTGACAACACACTGGTAGAACCTATTGCCTCTAATTCCTCTGATTCTCATGCTTCTAATTCGTCTCTTGACTCTAAGCATGAGATAATAGGTTCTAGCCCTCATTTTCCCCCACATACAACAGTTGACAAGCCTCTCTTTGTCTATTCTAGATGACCTAAATGCTAGCCTGAACCTCAGCAAAGTCAACCATCACTCCCAGATGCTGGTCCATCAGAGGAGAATATTGCCCCTCACAGTATTGAGGGGATTGCTACACAAGGAGACATTACTGACAACAGTACTACGAAGGGGGATGGTTTGGATTAGGTTGTTCCTATAGCTCTGCGAAAAGGGGTAAGATCATGTGTTCAGTACCCTATTTCTAACCATTTAACATATGCAAAATTGTCTCCCCAATTTAGAGGATTTGATGCAAAAATTGACAGCATTGAAGTTCCAAAAAATATTCAAAGTGCCATGAGTGATCCTAAATGGAGAGTTGTTGTGATGGAAGAAAATGAATGCCCTAGTGAGAAATAAGACTTGGGAGATTGTAATAGTGCCTCCAAACAAAAAATTAGTTGGATGTAAATGGGTATTTATTGTGAAACATAATGCAGATGGAAGTGTTGAAAGATGTAAGGCTAGATTGGTTGCCCAAGGGTTTACACAAACGTATGGGATTGATTATGAGGAGACATTTGCTCTGGTTGTCAAGTTGAATTCTATTCGGGTGTTACTATCTATTGCTGTGAACTTAGATTAGCCTCTATTTCAATTCAACATTAAAATTCCTTTCTTAATGGTGATTTGGATGAGGAGATTTATATGAAGATTTCCCTAGGTTTTGAGCATGAAGTTGGCAGTGAAAATGTGTGCAAACTAAAGAGGTCCCTATACAGATTAAAATAGTCCCCAAGGGTTTGGTTCAAGAAGTTTAGCATGACTCTCAACCGATTAGGGTATAAACAAGGACAAACCGATCATACCTTGGTTATAAAACTCACTGGAAATGGAAAGAAAGCTATATTAATTGTATATGTTGATGATATTATTGTGACAGGGGATGATTTATAGGAAATTGAAAGCTTGAAGAAGTAATTGAAGATTGAATTTGAAGTAAAAGACCTAGGAATCATGAGATATTTTCTAGGAATGGAGGTGGCTCGGAGCAAAGAAGGCCTATTCATTTCACAATGGAAAAATACACTCGATCTACTTAAGGATACAGGAATGCTAGCCTGCATACCAGCTAGGACTCCCTTAGAAAAAGGTTGGAAAGTTGAAGAAAAAGATGATGACTCCTCTGGTAGAGAAAAAAAAAAAGGTACCAAAGATTGGTTGAGAGATTGATTTATTTGTCATATTAGGCTAGACATAGCAAGAGTAATCAGTCAGTACATGTATTCTCCTACTCAAAGGCATATGAAGGCTGTGTTTCATGTCCTAAGATACCTCAAAGGGACATCTGGAAAGAGATTAATGTTCCAGAAAATTGAAAAAAGGGGAATTGAGGGCTTTGTTGATGTAGATTTGGCAGGTTCTAGAGAGGACAACAGGTTAACCTTGGGGTATTGTACCAAGGTATGGGAAAATGTGGTTACATGGAGGAGCAAAAAGCAATCAGTGGTGGCTTGCAGCAATGCTGAAGCAGAATTCTGAGCCATAGCCCAAGGAATTTTAGGTAATTTGGTTAGAAAGGCTAATAGAAGACTTGGGGATACCTTTATCTCAACCAACAAAGGTATTTAGTGATAACAAATCAGCTATCAACATTATGAAAAATCTAGTTCAGTTTGACCAAATGAAACATGTGAGAATAGATCAAAGTTTCATAAAGAGGAAGATTGAAGGAGGGATGAGTTTATCCTATATTCCTTCCACTGATCAGGTAACTGATGTATTCACAAAAGTTGTTGCAAGATCAGGGTTTGAATCCTTAATTGGCATGTTGAGAATGACTTGTATCTATTCTACAACTTGAGGGGGAGTGTTGGACAAGATTAGAAGATCCAAATGAAGAAGGATTCAAAGTTAAAAATGAGTGTGATAGAGGTTGAGGATAAAGGAAAAATCAGCACACGAGTATAGTTTAAATTAGATAGATAATCCTGAAGTTTTTTTAAGTTGTAAAGTGTGGTATATCTCCTAAGGTTTAGGAAATGACTCACCCTAGTTTCTAGGGGATAGATTACCTAAATTTTCTCCTATTTTATAGGAGAAAAACTAGGATGTAGCCTGTATTTATTCTCACACGCATTCAATAGAAATTAAGCAAGCTTCATGTTCTCCTAAGCTTGTTTCAGTTTATTTTGTACATTGCTTTATCTCTAACATTTCATTTGTCTAATGTATATATATTTTTCTCCATTTGTTTTTACTGAACTAATGGGAAGTAATAGAATGCCTTAGATACACCTATGCTCTTACAGCCGTGCTAGAAAAAGTATATCAATTACCAAAACAAAAAGGAAAAAGAAGTTTTTAAATTAATGGATTGTAGAGTTTCAAGATGGTGACGTCTACTGCACCATGCTTCCCAAATGTCAGCATTTTTTTCCTTTTAAGTCCAAATATCAATATTTTCAAGTCCAATAGACACACTTAAGGAGAAACATCGTAATGCAAGCAGTTTGTGGAGAGAGGGCGCTGGGGGTGGGGGGAGGTTTGGAGAGCTAGTTCCATATGGCTAGGTGAACGATGATTTATAAATTTAACTTGTTTTTCCATTTTAAGATACACCCTTATTGGGATTGATCTTTAAGAGACATTCTGATCTCTATTATATTATTTGCAGGTACTGTGAAGAAAGGCCTCTACTCCTGGGGAATATTGGCATGGGTGCTAGACTATGCACTTACTATCAGAAGTCTGGTCCAGGTGATCAAACTGGGACCTTGTTGCGTAATGGAAACAATAGTTTGGGGAATGTTCTCACACTTGACCCTGCTGATAAATCTCCTTTTCTTGGGGATATTAAAGCTGGCTGCAGCCAATCATGTCTTGAAACTAACATGTATAGGGCACCAATATTTCCTCATAAGGTGTCATCGACTGATTATTTGTTGGTTCGCTCTGCAAAAGGAAAACTTTCAATAAGACGGATTGACAGGCTCAATGTTGTTGGACAGGAGGTAGTATGGATATTTATTTTAGGTTGAGTCTGCAGGAATTTATTTATTGATCAAGTTTAAAGAGCCTTTTAGTCAATTCTTTTTGTTTGGTTCAATTGTTGTGAACTCTTATTCCATTTGTATGTTGGTTGCACCTTGCTTGATTCTTTTTGCTTCTCCAATCCACTTGTGGTGTGGGGTCAGATGTTTAGAGAGAGCTTTAAAGAGTACATTGTTGGGCTCATTTTCCAATAACACAAGTGTTTTGGATAAATTGTGAATTACAAACTACTTGGACAATGATTATCATTATCATGCTCCGTATGTAAATTTGTATGTGCTCATTTAAAATGTTTGGACTGTGTACCACTGCTAGGGGCAGTGTAAATTTGCACTTAATGATTTGTTTATTTTCTGCCTGGGAAGTTTCCTGTTACTGAGTTGCTTGAATATTAGGAAGCATCAGCATGAGGTGACTAAAGCATTGTTCAGCAAACCTGTTAGGAGACATATTCACAGAACTATAGTTGTGAGCTGCGCTAGTTATTAAATTTGGCATATGCACTGCACCTACAGTCTGGTTTGAGTTTGTGGTGCTTTTCTTTTGAACTCTCGGCCTGAGAAACCAACATCCTCATGCAATCCAACAAAGTAGGATCTATGTGTGTGTGTGTGTGTGTGTAGGTATGATATTGTAGTCATTGTTGCCTGCTTCCTATGGAATCTGATTTTTCAACGTTAGTGTAAACATCTGAAATAGTTTGTAGTTTCATGTTACCGAAGCCAGGGAACAACTTGTACATTATACACTCTTTTTTCCTTTTGCATTTTAGTCACAGTTTAGTCTTTTTACTCAGGCCATTTGCTATTAATGGGGTAATATAGGATTCCAAACAAAAAGCTAGAGTAAAAGCTGTGATATTGTTAAATCTGTCTGATTTGCTTTAACTTGGTTTCCTGCTAGGAGCCTCACATGGAGGTAATGTCTTCTGGAACAAAAGCTGTCCAAACCTACATTATGAATAGACTTCTGGTCTATATGTATCGCGAGTTCCGTGCTGTTGAGAAACGTGGTTCACTTCCTTGCATCCGTGCTGATGAGTTGTCTGCACAGTTCCCTGCCTCATCTGAACCCTTCCTTAGGAAAAGGTTGAAGCATTGCGCTGACTTGCAGGTATCCATGCCATCAGTGTTGGAGATATATTGCCCAAATATTTACCACTAGCTTTTTCATGTGAAATGTTCACATTCTCCAATAACCTGGATGCTTGTCGTGCATATGCAACAACCCACCAGAGAGGAACCAACGGACAACTATTTTGGGTCATGAGACGTAATTTCCGCATACCACTGGAGGAGGAACTTCGAAGGATGGTGACACCTGAAAATGTGAGTGTTGCTGTACTAATTCTATCTTAGTATTGTTAATAGCAAATATAACTCTGTTAGTGTAGTCGGTGCAAGATTTCATGTTTTAGCTTCCTAATTTGGTAGGGGCTTTGTAATCAGTGAAGTATCTATCATTTGGGATCTAAATATCGTACTCAACTGTATCAAAACCTCACCTAATAATTAGTTGGCTGAAGAGCTGCAAAATTATTTCCACGGGGGCTGTTTTCCCATGATATGTGTGGACAGAGTTGGGAAGATGGGAAATGCTAAGGTAAAAAGGAAAAAAAAAAAAAAAAAAGCCTGAGGTTTAGTGGAAAGATGCAAGGGAGGTAGCAGGAGATTTGTTGTCTTGGTAGTTAAATGAGTATGCACCCCTCTGCTGCTTAATGGAGCATTTCTCAAATGCTTTCACAGAGAAAATGTCTACTTTTTTAGCATTTTGTGATTGAAAGGACAGCGCGATAAAAGATGCATTCCCTCTTGTATGCGGAAGCAAAGCCAACTATGTAGAGTGAGATGTATAACATATTTAGGAGCTCAATCTAATGTGTGAATCTCTTGTAAGGCACATTTCTGTTTTATTTGTGTTTTTAAATTTCTATTTTTTTAGTCTTTATTGCCCTTTCTGTTAGGTCTGTGCCTATGAAAGTATGCAAGCTGGACTCTACAGGCTCAAACGATTAGGAATTATGAGGCTTACACATCCCACTGGTCTCTCATCTGCAATGAATCAGCTCCCTGATGAAGCAATTGCGTTAGCTGCTGCATCACATATAGAGAGGGAACTGCAGATAACACCATGGAACTTGAGTAGCAATTTTGTTGCTTGTACAAGTCAGGTAACTATATTTTTTTTCCTGTAAATAAGTCAGGCAACTATATTAACCTTGTTACGTGATTTCTTAGTAGTTCTGCTGTTCATGCTCTTGTTGGTCAAATATTTGTCTAAACTTGGACAGTTGCATGGTATTTTTGTTGAGGGGCTTAATGATTCAGGCATTTACAGTGGAGAATGATAATATTAATTTCACCTTTTAAACTGTTCATGTTCTTTCTCTCTCCCTCCTCCCTTTTTCCATGCAATCCAGTATCTAGGATCTTCCCCATCATATTTATACTTCATAATTTAACATGCTCGAGCTTACAACTGTTATGTCTTTGATTATACCTCGGAAAGCTCCATATCCTCCCAGCCTAAGGAAGTCATTGCATGCCCACACTTAGGTGTTGATCTTCTTTTCTTTATTGTTTTGCAGGACAGAGAAAATATTGAGCGTTTGGAAATTACTGGTGTTGGTGATCCATCTGGAAGGGGCCTGGGTTTCAGCTACGTCCGCACTGCTCCAAAGGCACCAATATCAAATGCACTGACAAAGAAAAAAACTGCTGTTAGTCGGGGAAGTTCAACTGTGACGGGAACAGATGCTGATCTTCGTAGATTGAGTATGGAAGCTGCACGAGAGGTGTGCTCATTTCTCTTTTCCTTTTAAGTAATTATCTGGTTCTATCATGTTTTACTTGAACCTGATAAGACTTTGTATGAAATTAGTTTTATGTAAAGGACATTATACTTCAATGCTTAATCCAGTTCAAAAAGGCTACATTCTAGTTTTTCTCTGCTCGGTATGATTGGGTAAAGCATAAATTTTCCTTTGGCTCAAGAGTGGCATTAATGGGTTAACTTAAGTTTTGTTTACACTGCCTATTGTGTGACGATATTGATGCAAAATTCTTGCTTTTGTTAGTTAAAAAGCATGCTCCGAGGTAATTGTATTTCACCATCCAATTTAGAGCAGGATTGCCTTACATGATTAGGGCTGCAAATGAGCTAAGCCCATAAAAGCTCAAGCTTGTTTGTTTAGATTTGAGCCCAAGCTCGAGCTTGAGTCAAGCTCAAAAGCAAGGCTCAAACTTGTTTGTTTAGAAGCTTGTTAACCTCAAACTTAGCTCATTTATATTAAATGAGCTATATAAGCAAGCTTCATAAAAGCTTTTTCATAAATTTTAAAGTCATTATAAGCTTGATTTTAGGCTCATTTATGTAGAACATATAAACTTAATGTATTTCAATATATATCTATATCTTGAATATATAAATAATATGGTAAAAAATGTATCAATTGTAAAAACAATCCATTATTTCAAAATATGTTCCATACAAGCCTATAAATGAGGCAACAAATGGTCCATGAACAAGCTTGTTCATGAGGCCAAACGAGCCAAGCACTTGAAGGCTCAAGCTTGGCTCATATACTAAATGAGCTTAAAAATCAAGTTCATGCTTGTTTATTTAACTAAATAAGCAAGTTTGAATAAGCCCTAATTGAGATAAGTTTCGAGCCGTTTGCAAGCAGCTCTATTCACTTGCAGGCCTATGCATGATACAAGGCAACATGATGAAATCAGTGGTAGTATAAAATTTGTAGGCCCTTGGCCAAAAGATAACCACATGGCATATGTGGCTTGCACATGCAAGATAGCTGAACCTTAAAATGTTTGAATTGGATCAGGGCATTTGACCTGAGGGATATCATTTATAATTTGGGACCTGAAGTTTTGCTCACTCAGCAGATTATTAATTCCCAGCAGCAGTTTCTTTGCTGCGTGATCTTCTTTGAGTCATTGGAGCACTGGCACCATCTTGGACAATTGAATATTCAGTCAGGAGTCTCCTCTGAGTCATTTGACCTTGTTATTGATTGGCAGGACAAGGAAGGAGTGAAAAAGCTTTTCTGCTTTGGTTTTAATTTGTATATTGCGGTTTGGTGGTCAAAGCTGAAGGCTTGTCAGAGGCAACATCCATCCACATGAGGGACTTTGACTCAATGATCAGGCTGAGGATGAGATTTTGGGGCATTCAAGTGATCGTTCTGACTAGGATGGACCAAGTTCAGATTGCCACCTGGAGTTTGAGAATATATACCCTCTTTTAGACAGGATAATTTGCAGAGTCTAACAAACTCTTATCACTAAGGAGTTTCAACGGATCTATCCCATTTGTTTGTGGTTGCCTCATATAGTATAGTGATCTTGTCACTCCAGTCGGACTAAGAGATTTGTAATCTTTTTGGGTGATTGTAGTGTAATCTTGAGGATTTTGTATTTTGGAAGTCACTCCAGAAGTTGTGTAAATGTCTACCTTTAATAGATCATTTCTTCGTTGGTGAGACATTTCTGATGTAAATAACAACCATCAAGAGCAACAATCTAGAAAAAGTAATTTAACAAGAAGTTGCAGGTTTCCTAATAGGATCTGTGTACATTTTACATCTTTTGTTCAGTAAGATTTAAGGAAATCTGTTTTGCCTAAATTGTGTATTGTTGTTCTTAGTTCAGTACGCTGTCCTTTCCAGGTTCTCCTCAAGTTCAATGTACCAGAGGAACAAATTGCAAAACAAACTAGGTGGCATCGAATTGCTATGATTCGGAAGCTTTCAAGTGAGCAAGCTGAATCTGGCATCAAGGTTGACCCAACAACAATAAGCAAGTATGCACGTGGACAGCGTATGTCCTTTCTCCAGCTTCAGCAACAGACGAGAGAAAAATGTCAGGAAATATGGGATCGGCAAGTTCAAAGTCTTTCTGCTGTTGATGGTGATGAATATGAGAGTGAGTCTGAAGCAAATAGTGACCTGGATTCTTTTGCTGGGGACCTAGAAAATTTGCTGGATGCAGAAGAATGTGAAGAAGGGGAGGGTAACTATGAATCCAAGCATGAAAAATTAGATGGCATGAAAGGGCTTAAAATGAGAAGGCGCCCATTGCAAGCTCAGGCGGAAGAAGAAATTGAAGATGAGGCTGCTGAAGCAGCAGAACTATGCAGGATGCTTATGGACGGTAAGTATTTTATAGATTAGTAGCTTTTTTTTTTTTTTTTTCTTGCGTGTGATTTTATTAGACCAAATAACTGATTTCGGAAGGTTATGCCAACCCTCTGCAGAGGTAATTAAGCCTTGAATGAAGTTTAGGTAATTTTATCTTTCTGAATGATCTTTTTTCCTCCAATTTTGCTTATATCTCTTTATCTGTGAATCCATGCATATGAAATGTAAAGAATATAATTGAGCAGCTCCCTTCTAGTCTAGAAGTTTAGACTACTATGACGCATGTAAACATGTTCTTTAAGATGTCATTTCTTTTGAGTGGACTGTATATTGCCCATTTTGTGATTAAAACGTTCTAAGTTGTTACCTGGCTGCCTCAATGGCTTGCGGGGTTTCAGGAAACAAATCTGCATCATCATATGTAGTTCACCATATTTTTTTCCCCCCAGATGATGAAGCTGAGCGAAAAAAGAAGAAAAAGCCAAGAGCTGCAGGGGAGGGATTGGGACTTGTGGATTCACACTTGAGTCTCAGTTACAATAATGCAGAACGGGTCAAGAAAACTAGTACAGTGGCTAAGAAAATGGCGAGGACTGGCCAACCTGATGAATCTTATACATCAAAAGAAAATATAATTTGGAATCCAAAGAAGGTTAGACAAGTTGTGGTTTTGATTTTGTTCTATTTGCACATTTTTGTGTATTACCTTTTTTTATATAGATTTTATAACTGGCACGCTGGAAATGTTTTGTTGCATCATTGTGGTATTGTTATCGTTTCTTGCTGAGCAGGAGGAAAAGCTTCTCGGTAAGAAGAACTTGTCTGGAAAGGCAAAAGTTATGAAAAAGAATGACCTAGAAAGCATGGGCTTACTTAACAAGAAAGTTAAAATATTGGGGGATGGAATTAAGGTAATTATGTCTATTTCTCTCTCTTAACTGCATGAGTCCAGACACAAACAACAGCTTTTTTTTTTTTCTCTTTTTTTTTTTTTTTAATTTGTGCGCGCGCGCGCACGTGCGTGCATGTGTTTTTCTTTGTTGCTTATGTAGTTTTCTACACCAGTCATGAATCTGAAGTGACATTTTTTGGGAGATGCATTTTTTTTAGTTTTCCTTACAGTAAGATCTGTGGCCTTTTGGCTTAAATGCTATTTTAATCACCCCGCCTGTATACAGTTTGTCAAGGAAAAGAAATCTGCTAGAGAAAAGTTTGTCTGTGGAGCTTGTGGACAGGTATGCTGCTTAAAGGTTGTCTTGCCCTCCGAGAAACATGAAATTATTTCATTTTGATTTCTCACTTGTGATACCAGCTTGGGCACATGAGGACCAACAAGAATTGCCCGAAGTATGGAGAAGATCTAGATACACAAGTTGAAGGTACAGAACCAGATAAGGCATCCACAAGGGCTAATTCCTCAGATCGCCTGGGTCAAACTCAGCAGAAAACTGTGACAAAGAAGCCTGTACCAAAAGGTGCAACTAAAATGGCTCTCCTTGAAGTTCCTGAGGAGGATAAATCTAGTTCGAAGACAAAAGTTCTGAAGGTCAAATGTGGCACCACTGACAAAGTTCCTGATAGACTTACTCCTACAGCCTCGCAAAGTTCTGAAAGACCAGTGACATCAGATGTAGAAGTTGGGAATAAACCGGCCGTTAAGGTTAACAAGATAATATTCTCAAACAAGATGAAATCCGATGATGCCCCTGTTGAATCTCACAAACCCTCTATTGTGATAAAGCCTCCAGTAGAGACAGAAAAAGACTTGCCCCGGAAGAAGATTATTATTAAACGCCCAAAGGATACTATTAATGTTGACCAGGATAGCAGGGATGGCGAAGCTGGTCTTGAGTACAGGAAGATGAAGAAAATTATTGAATTGTCCACTCTTGCGGAGCATCAAAGCAAACGCTTACCTGAAGAGAGCTCCAGTAAAAAAAGTAGAGAGGATAAAAGATGGTGGGAAGAGGAAGAGAAACGTAGAAATGCAGAGAGTGAAAGAGAAGAGAGGTCCAGGAGATTGTATGAACAAAGTAGGATACTGGAAGAGCAAGAGAGGTTAGCTGAGCTCAGGAGATATGAAGAAGCCCTAAGAGGAGAGAGGGAGGAAGAAGAACGACAGAGGGCAAAGAAAAAGAAAAAGAAAAGACCTGAAATAAGAGATGAATCAGATGATTATACAAATGACTTTCGTCCCAGAAGAACTGATAGGAGGCTACCAGAAAGAGAACGAACAGCAAAGAGGCAGCCAATAGTTGAATTGGGAAGGTATGGTGCAGAGTATGCTCCACCAAAAAAACGCCGTAGGGTGGGAGAGGTAATTGTACTCACTTTTTTCTTCTATCCATCTTTTCTCAACCTACGTTGTCGGTTTAGTTTTATTACCTGCCTCTGGAATGCCATTCTGCTGTTTTGTTTGGTTTAATGGATGAAGAAAATAAGACAAATATTGGTAGATCCTTGCACACACTACTTGCAGTTGCAGCTTGCTTGCTTCTAAATAGAGGAATAGGCGAAAGGATACTATGACATTGAATTTTCTTAAAACTTTCGACAAACATCTCTATCATGATCTGAATTATTATCTTTATAAGCTTTTTCCAGTTTTGGTAAATTGATTTGCACATACAGGTGTACCCATTTTCCTATATCTGATGTCAAATGCCAGCAAAACTCAGAAATTTGTGCCCATGTATTCTGTTTTTTTTTTATCTTTTATTTTCCTTGCAGAAAGGAAAAAAAAAGAAAGAGGATTGGGAGGGGAAGAGGGTTTGAGGTTTTCAAGCATATCTTCTTTCTGGCAGTGGCAAATCTTAGGGTGTGTTTGATAGCATTTAGTTGGAAAAGAAAATATTTTTCAACTTGCATGAAAAATAAAAACCGTCTCCCTCTAGATGGAATTTTTGATGGAAGAGAGAACAAATGATGTTTTAATGGTTGTATCATGGAATTTAATTCTATAGAAAATGTAGTGTGTCAAACAACAAACATGGAATCCAATTCCTTAGATGAGACATTTTTCATGAAATTTTCATGCTATCAAACACACTAATGTTACAAGTCAAGAAGCCATTAGTTTTAGTTACGCTTTTGGTAGAATTAGACACCCACTTGGAATCATAATTTACTCAGTTGTACTCGTATGATTTCTTGCAGGTTGGTTTGGCAAACATCTTAGAGGGCATCGTGGAAACCCTGAAGGAGAAGTATGACATATCCTACCTCTTCTTAAAACCGGTGTCCAAGAAGGAGGCCCCGGACTACTTGGACGTCATAAGGCGCCCCATGGATCTGTCGACAATCAGGGAGAAGGTGAGGAAGTTCGAGTACAAGAGCCGGGAGGAATTCAGGCACGATGTTTGGCAGATCACCTTCAATGCTCATATATACAATGACAAGCGAAACCCAGGTATTCCCCCCCTTGCAGATCAGCTCCTGGAAATCTGTGACTTTTTGTTAGATGAGAATGCTGCAGAGTTGATGGAAGCTGAAGCTGGAATTGAGTAGAGGGGGGGGAAGTTCACTGGAAAGAAAGAATAGAATGTTGTCAATTACATCCTTCCTTCCCCCCATTTGTTTCTTCATCTTCTCTTCTCGTTTCTCTCTCTTCTCCTGTTGTTTGTATGTAATATTCCTCCTCTTGCGATGGTTGCATCGACATTTCTTCTGTATCTTATATTTCTTCCTGCCTAATATACAATTGATCACAGAAATAATCAATTGAGCTCCCAAGGATCCAGCCCCCTATACGAGCTACGCCACTGCGCTTTCGATGGGCCTAATGCTATTATTATTATTATTTTACATTTACAAATATAAGAATTGATTTTGTTTTGTAGTATGGTGGTTATTTGTTTGGTGTGTTTTGTCAGCGTAAGCTCTAATTCTGCTATTTATACAAGTAACCTTCGTATCCAAAACGAATGGGCTCGTGTCATGTTGGGCTGGGCCACATGTGGGTCACATCAGATTGGACCCGGCCCGTTTAATTGTGCTTGGTCGCAGCATTTACTAAATCATACGTACCTCCAAATGAGAGAAATGACCTCTCACTAGCAAAACCTTGAAAAACTTCTAATATCCCAACTAAATGTAGAAAATGTTTGGCGAGGAGCAAGTAACGAGAGTTCAATCAATTGCCCACATCTAGGGCTCGGTACCAATTAATAGGCATGCCCATACGGGTCTTAGTTTGTCGGATCTTCCTCCACTGTGCAGGCGGCACATCTACAAACAGACTGGAGATGTGAGAACTGAAATCACCTAGGATTATTACTGTTGTCAGCTCTTCTCTGTCTCTCTGCTTGAAGAAAGTGGGCAAGAGTTTGGGTGTTTTCGTTCATGCTCACAGCATCAGTGCCCAGCTTCGAGCACAGTGAGAACCATGGCTTCGGCTTGTTTGTCTTCTTCTCCCTCGAGCTTTCAGCTGGTCTTCCTCTTATGGATCTTCTTGACAGCTCTAGGATGCTGGATACGCCTATCAGGCTCCCCAGAGTTATCCTCTTGTCCCTCGAGAAAGATGAAGTGGACTGCATGCAATATTGCACCATGTTAGTGACCACATTTAAGATATTGTCAGACAAAAGCTGGTCTTGTTTTCAAATAGCCTTTTTATATTTTCATGGTTGAGTATTCAACATCACTACTCTCCTCCTGTAGTGAACAAACTCATCCAACATATTACATTAATAAGTACATAGCTTATTTATATTTCATGTATTTATTTTTCATTCTAAATCATGATGAGAGAAACATTTCAATCGATTTGATTATTTTAATTTTTTTTAAAAAAGAGACCGAACCAAATCGAAATAATTGAAAAACGTAAATTTAGAAACCAAATCAAACCAGTCTACAAATTGAACCGAATCGAACTTCCAATTTCTATCAGTTAGGTTATTTCGGTTTAACTAAAATTTTGCTCACTCCTATTTAGTATTTTATGAATTAAATTAAATTTTAATATTTGTTAGACTAATTAAAATTTGACACATCACTAGGTGGGAACTTATTAGGTTAGAATAGGAAAGGTGTTAAATTTAAATTTCATAATTAATTTAATATTTAAATAATTACACATATTTAGACTAATTATGTATTAAAATTAAAAATAATAATATAAAAGATAAAATTAATCATTTATCTAATAGATTAAGCTCTTAGAATCCAACAACACATGATAATATATAAGAAATATAATTTATTTTTATGTAAGACCTCATTTTTAAATCCTAAATAATTTTTTGGATAATGCTAATAATAATTAAGGTGCTATAAGTATACATTTAATAAAAAAATCAAATAACCTTAAGGATAATGTTCCGACAATTAAGTTAGTACTCAATAGTAAAAAAATGAGTAGAGAATAATAATAAATTAGAGAATATGTTAATGTTTATCTTTTTTCTATAGATTATATTGCTCACATGGTTCGATTCTGTTTAAATATATAAAATCTCTAATAATGATGGATTTGAGATTTTTAAAATAAATTAGAAAAAAATTAGAATGTGAGCAATTTTTTTAATATAAAAGCGAACGGGTATTGCAGCATAATTAATTCTCAAAAAAATACATGATATTAAGTTCCTAAATGTAACATCTCTGGTCAAAGTATATAAAAATATAGAATTTGTATGAAATTGAGATTGGAAGGAAGGAATCTTAAGTTGAGACACATGCTAGGAAGTTGGCTTTCGCAACAACCAATGCTGCTTACCAACACAGAATAAAGCTATCCATTCATTCAACCACTCAAAATGAAGCCTCCCAAAAAAGAGCGCTCTCTCTCTCTCTCTCTCTCTCTGTCATGTGCCCTGCTTAAACAGCGATGATAGCCGCCTGATTGTTGCTCTCTCTCTCTCTCTCTCTCTCTCTCTCATTCATGCGCCCTTAAACAGCGATGGTGGCCAGCTGATTGTTGGTCGGTCGGTTGACTCTACGTATTATTGAGTAATCAGTGCCGGCTCCTGTCGTAGTGCTCCCAAATTTTGGGTAACAATAATAATTTTTTTTATTACAAAATAATTTCTCGATCTTGATACGGATGACCTACTAAGAAGAAATCCATTAGGATGCAGGTGAGGGTTTTTTGCAAATTCTCTGATACTTAAGTCAATTTCTCGAGTGAGGTGTATAAAGTCAATAGAGTTATAATTTTTGTAAAATTACAAGGGAATATTAGTTAAAAGAGGAGTTTCTTATTTATAGAAGAAATGAAACTGACATGTGGTAGAACACTACAATCATCAGCAGACATTTCGGGCTCTCTTTAGATTTATAGAGGTAAATTTGACTTTATCTTCTCAATCTCTCACCATATTAGTTTTTGGGTGACATTATTAACCTCTCAATTACTCCGACTCGATCTCTATTTTGATCAACTCATGAATCCCAAGAGAGTTTCTTGAAGGTCTCGAGAGAAGCTCTCAGGTGAAGTCACTTGCTAAGGTCTCTTAAAAGAGGGTCTTAGGTAGTCTATCACACAAAGGTTACTCGATGGGCTATATGCTTATTTCTTTGTACTTTAGCTTATTATTAGGCATGAGCCCACTTTCTTGAACACAACAAATATATATATATATAATAATTTTATTCAAATTTATAATAATTTTATGTAAAATTAATAATAGTAAATAAATAAGAGAATTACAATGAATTTATTTGTGTTATGACAATTTATAAGGGTTGTTTGTTAAATTTATTTATTAGTATGGGATTTTTCTATTAATATTTATGTATTTTTGTGTTATATTTTATTATATCAATATATATAAGCAACACATCAATAATGAATGTCACATAAAATGTCTCAATTGAGTATCCAAATACCATTTTTGTATATATGTTACATGACTTGGTAATAATCTTGTGGAACAAATTATATTATTAGTCTTTAAACTTTATATCTCATAACGAAGTGGTCACTAAAATTTGATTTTTATTAAAATTTAATTATTATTTTTATTTTTGTTAAGTTTTATTAACAAAACGTAATATAACAAGATATTACATCATATAATATTTACTAAATAGTTTATAGGGATGATCAATCACAACCTAATAAGTGTACTCACCCCTAAACAATAAAGTATTATCACATGTTTTTTTATCCAAAATATAAGTCAATCACAACTTAATAAGTGGATTAACATCTGAGTAATAAAGTATTATCACGTGTCTTTTTATCCAAAATATAAGTTAATGAGTTCGAACTTCAGTATCTCAATTACAAAGAGAAGATATTTTAACAAAATTCAACTAACTAAAAGATTCATAGTTATCTCAATTTGATTTGATGGATTTTTTGCCAACTTAAGATTGTCGAACCATGAATATAGGAGATATCTTTGAACATTTTGGCTTGCATTACCTATATAAGGGTCAATACCTCCACTAGTAAACTATCGGACTCAAAAGTGTTCACTACATAGTTGTTGTTCTGTTCCTTATTAACTTTAACATTAAAGATTGAGTAATGCTAAGAGGTGTTAAGTAAAGAAGACAATGACACATGGTCTCATTAACCTTCTCCAATGAAGAGACGCTACATAACTGATGACACTATTATTAATCATGACTCCTATCATTATTTTTAAAGATTATACCGATAGAAACTAATTCTACCTTGTGTTGCAAGGGCTCATATTAAAGCAAACTTCGATGATCAGTCTTATTTACTATTGATATATTATACATAATAATACAAAATATTAACACGAAAAAATATCTCATAGGAAAAAAATATTTATTTGTGATTTAAAAATTTGCTTTGATTTAAATCAAGCTAAATCGAGATTTTATGATTTTTTGTAATTAATCTGTCAACAACTGTAATTTATGGTTTAATTACTGGAGGACCAAACCATTGGGTCCATTACTTTCAGAATCAATGATCATTGTCGTGGGCTTTTAAGTTTCCACGGCCCATTACGGGCACAGTTATGTATCTAAGTCTGGGCTATTGTAACCATTTGGGCTTAATATAATATATAGGCTGATTCACATGGACAGCCTATATGTAAGTACGGGATGTTCATTTTAGTCCAAGGGTGCATTTGATATCACTTATTATGGAAAATTCTATTCGTGTTTTTACTCTTTGTAGCTACTTTTCAATATACCTAAAATATCTTTAAATAAAAAATTAATTTTACCCTTATTTTCAATACTCAACCACCCACCTGACATCCCACTATCGTACGCCGACAAAATTCTGTAATTTCTTTTCAACACAATAGCAATTACTTATTATTTCATATCCCAAGAAAATCTATTTTCTCCTCAAATCTCTCATCCCTCTTATTTTATTCATACCCATACTGATCCATTTTCTCTGAAATCTATTTTCTCTAAAAATATCAACGACTCAACTATTTTACGATTGATCATGGATTATTACACTAAAATGTTGACGAATAACTAGGAAGAGTTTGAGGAAGAACAAAACAACTATTCAGAAAAAGAATATCACCCACAGGTAAGTAAATCTGTGTTTGTTAGAGTGTAATATGTGTTTGTGTTTGTAAGAGTATAATATGTGTTTGTGTTTATAACAGTGTTGTGGGATTGAGAATGGAATGTGTTGAAAAATGGATTAAGAAGTTGTTTCCCGAAACTTGCAATTGGGGAACACTAGTGTTTGGGGAAAGGCTAGCCTTCCCGAACCCCAGCATAGGGTTCGGGAAAGAATGTCAGGGTTCGAGAAGCATGGTTTTCTAACCATTTTTTTGAATTAGGGTTTCGAATCTTAATTTTATTTTATTGATTTTTTCTTATAGGAATCCAATTGTGTAATTCAACAATTTGATGTTATTCAACAATTTACTACAAATGACGTATGATAAATTTTTAATAATTTTTTTTGAAATAATTATTTTAATTAGAGACAAAATATATCTAAATATTTTTTCTTGTATTAGCTATTTGATACTAGAGAAGCACTCATTGGATGCGTTAAGAAAATTGGAAAATGAAATGGAATTGTGATTGTGATCAAGAGTTCAGAATGTGGGGGTCCTGGAAAAAATCAAGAATTCGTCTTGCTTGTGAACGTAGTGGGAAGTATAGACTGTTCAAAATGAAAAAAGAAACAATAGGAGAATTAAAACGCAAGTACACATGCTCAAAAAAGTGTGATTGTCCATTTGAATTACTTGATATGAAATTTGAGCAGTGGGAGTTGAAAGTTGTATGTGAACTACACAACCATGCAGCATCAGCTCAACTAGAAGGTCATTCATATGCATGAAGGCTTATAGAAAAAGAGAAAGTAATTTTAAAAATAATGTCTTATAATCTCGTGAAACCTAAAAATATTTTGATGACCCTAAAAATAGAGGATGAGAATAGTGTGACTACTATCAAAACTATATATAATGCGCGTCAAAGATACAAACTTATAGAGAAATGTGGTAGATCACAAATGCAACAGTTGATGAAGAAATTAAGAGAATAGAATGCAATAGGTTCTAGCACTCATTTTCCCCCACATATAGCAATTTACAAGCCTCTGTTTGTCTATTCTAGATGACCTCAAGGCCAGCCTGAACCTTAGCAAAGTCAACCATCACTCCTAGATGCTGGTCCATCAGAGGAGAATATTGCCCCTCAGTATTGAGGGGACTACTACACATAGAGACAGTATTGACAATAGTACTACGAAGGGGGATGGTTTGCATTAGATTATTCCTATAGCTTTGCGAAAAGGGGTAAGATCATATGTCAAATACCCTATTTCTAACCATTTAACATATGCAAAATTGTCTCCCCAATTTAGAGGATTTGATGCAAAAATTGACAGCATTGAAGTTCCAAAAAATATTCAAAAGTGCCATGAGTGATCCTAAATAGAGAGTTGTTGTGATGGAAGAAAATGAATGCCTTAGTGGAAAATAAAACTCGGGAGATTGTAACAGTGCTTCCAAACAAAAAATTAGTTGGATGTAAATGAGTATTTACTATGAAACATAATGCAAATGGAAGTGTTGAAAGATATAAGGCTAGATTGGTTGCCCAAGGGATTACACAAACGTATGGGATTGATTATGAGGAGAGATTTGCTCTGGTTGCCAAGTTGAATTCTATTCGGGTGTTACTATCTATTGCTGGGAACTTAGATTAGCCTTTATTTCAATTTAACATTAAAATGCCTTTCTTAATGGTGATTTAAATGGGGAGATTTATATGAAGATTTCCCCAAGTTTTGAGCATGAAGTTGGTAGTGAAAATGTGTGTAAATTAAAGAGGTCCCTATACAGATTAAAATAGTCTCCAAGGGGTTGGTTCAAAAAGTTTAGCATGATTCTCAATCGATTAGGGTATAAAAAAGGACAAATCGATCATACCTTAGTTATAAAACCCACTGAAAATTGAAAGAAAGCTATATTAATTATATATAGAGTGTTTTCGTGCGACATAGGTTGGAATAGTGCAGTTAGCCTTTGACTCGTTTGACATGATTACATATTTTTTATTTTTATAAAAAAAATTTCTAATTCTTCTCCTATTTTTTATTCATAATTGAATTCTATGGGCTTATTTAGTAATAGAAAATAGTTTTTATTTTTAAATTTTAATTTTTAATCAATGATTAGATCTTTAATTATAAAATAAATAAACTGAATTTTTAACTTTATATTATAAATTAAAAGCAGTAAAAAAACATAATTTTTAAAATTAAATGTTATGATTATTTAATTATAAAATTAAAAAAATATTTTTTAAAAGAAATCTTCCCAATCATGCAGGAAGGGACGCTTTGGCTATTGGCCATTACGTTCGGAAAATCTTATGCCATCTTCTAAGACCGTTCAAATATTATTATTTTGAAAGTAAAAAATTTATTTTGTGGAAAGTGGGATTTGAACCCACGCCCTTTCGGACCAGAACCTTAATCTGGCGCCTTAGACCAACTCGGCCATCTCCACTTTGCTGGACGAGATTTTAACCGATCAATACTAATTGTTTGGAAAGGCTCTCGACTTGGAAAGAGTTTCCATCTAATTTTTTCAAATCAATAGTTTTGGTCTCTCCTAAACAACAAAATTAGGAGACAGTGAATGGAAAGAAGATAGATTAAAAATGGTATTATAACGTATGGACGAATCTGTCCCTCAGTTCCCACTCCTTTCATATATTTCCTATTTTCATAATTTTGTTTGCAAGGGTATAATAGGCATTTTCTGTTTAATAATGTTTTATTTCATCTATTTACGTAGCTCACCCCCAAATTTTTTTCCCTTATCATCTCCTTCTCTCCCAAACGGGAATTAGGACTCCTCTTTCAGGGGTGGAGTCGGAATTTTTCTTTTAATAAAGGCGAAACTTATTAAAAATATATATAAAAAATAATATAGTAATATAAATATAATGAAAGTTAATATAATTTATTCAATACCTTACAATAATTCTTTGTGAGGATTTAAAATTAAATTATCAAAAATTATAATTAAAATTTATTAATTAAATTTTTTATAATTAAAGTAATTGAATTTAGGTAAATATTTAACGCAACATAAGTGATGACATAATAAAAATTTTAGATCATTGTAAACATAAGTGATGACCTAATAAAAATTTTAGATCAGTCTAAGCCTCAATAAGTGGCGGGACAACATTGACTTAACCCCTACTCTTAAGCATTTTATTACCAAATTTCTGTATGACAACCTCCAAAACATATAACTATAAATTTTGCAAGAGTTATGAGGTTAGGAGTTGTCTTTTAGATATACATGCAAAAAACACGATTTTATAGATGTAATAAATGGTAAATTATATTATTAATTCTTAAATTTTGTATAGTAATAAATTGGTTACTATGTCTTAATTTTTGTTACAATTCAATTTTTTTCTTTTTTTTTTTTAAATTTTTATTAACAAAAATTAATATGATATATATTAATATAAATTTAAAAATCACTTGTAGGGTGTATGTTAAATTTAAACATTAAATGATTTTTAAATTTTTATTAATATATATCACTTTAGTTTTTGTTAACTAAATTTGATGAAAAGTCAAAAGAATTACTAAATTATGAAAACAATTAAAATTTAATAATTATGGTGATGAAAATTAATGTTCAATAGTAATTTGTTACATATTGTACAGTTTAAAGACTAATAATATAATTTTTCATTCCAATAAATATTTGCCTTCAAGGCTAAAAGGCCAAAGTAAAAGAAAGTAAAAAAAAAAAAAAAAAAATTCACAAGGTGCAAATATAAAAAAATATATATATATTTTTATCAAAATAAAAATAATAACTTATATATATTACTATCTATGATGCACGAAAACTTATTGGAGCGTGGTTTTGCTATTTTCAAAACATTCCCATTTTTGAAACTCTAAAAAAAAATTTTGGACTATTTTTGCAATTTCAAAAACTTTTTAAGACTGATTTGTAATATTAAAAAAATATAAAAAATACATTTTCAATTTAAAAACACATTTCTATCCGTGATTTGTCTCTGACATAAAATTTTTAATTTTTTCAGAATTTATTTTTTAAATTTATTTGAATGCATTATAAAATTTATATTTATTCTTTGAATAACTATTTTTTTATAATTTTATATTAAAAATTATATTTATAAATTTTTTTATAGTTTTTTATTTATTCGTTTCTCATGCATTTTTTTATTTTTAAAAAAAATACTGTTTTTCATTTTTATTTAAAATTTATTTCCAACGTAGGTTAATATTATATCATTTCCTAATTCATTTATTAACATAGGCTTGGTGAGAGGCGGAACTTCTTGTTGTGTCCAACCCTTGCCCTTACAAGCCTAAAATGGCTCTGAGATATTGACTTTGGAAAATTTCACCAACAAATTCACGAAAAACCACCAAATAAACTCTTCAAGTTCAACGTATAATCACAGTCCCAAACACAGTAGCCCTTTCATAATATCCCACCCAACTGGCAATTTAATTTTCTGCAGGCCTTTCAGCTCCTAATCTAATCTCTGCATCAACTGCCTTACCTCAACAAGATCCATCTCTTCCATCAATAATATTTCACAAAGCTCTCTTGACTTGAGAATTAATCCTAAATTTGGGGTTTGGTGATGTTGATTAGGACATCTTTAGGGCAGCTTGGATGGAATAGATCAGCAGCAACATGTAGAGTATCACAGCAGCAAAACCAGCAGCCAGAGCTCCCGCCACATGGTGGCAGTACTTCTCAACTTGGCCACAGATGGGTAGCCACCCTGCATACGAGTTCCCCTTCTTCCCCACTTCAGCCACTGCCAAGGCCGCTGATATGCTTGATGTCAGTAGCATGGTGATTACCTACAAGACATGTCCACTCCGTTTGAGCCATTTTAAAGGGTTGTTATTGTCTTGTCTAGATTGATTAATGCAATAAAGGTATTATATAAAAATGTTTCCCAAATCAGACCTTGGCATATAAGGGGTGAGGTCTACGCCCTCTTTCTGATTTTATCTGTGTCAGATAAATATTATGTTGTCCGACATATATAACATTATTTCACCTTTAAATATGATATCACTTAAGACGTGTTTGATGTGCACCCAATTTTCATGTGAATTTGGAGACAAGGTGCTTTTTCTAGCAAGTGCATTAAAAGCATCATTTTTAAATTGGGTAAATTGTTTTAGGGTTTCACTACATAAAAATGTATATCCCACATATTTTTAAAAATTACACTTATTTCTGTCTGATCAAATAATTGATAGAAACATTATCTAATTTTATAAAATCCCAAGATATTTCGTACAATGTAAATCCGATTTGAATAATTTGATATCCCTTTTAAATAGTAAAAATATTTAACATAATTTTTAGAAAAATGAATGATGCTCCCATAATTTATACCAAATCTCAAATTCTCCATGCGAATGTGATCGGAGGAAAACTGAAATTGGGAGATTGGGACCCGTCTGATTATGGTGCCCAAAACCAAAAGGGGCAATTGAATTCGAATTCAAATACGAATGAGACGCTTATTCATAGTTACCGCATCCAGGGCGACGACGAATCGCCACGACGGACCCTCCGCAGGAAGAAGAATAACCAGAAAGCTGTAGACACACCCAATGACATTCGCAATCAAGAAATACCTGCAATGCAATCGGCGATCAGCCATCAAAACAAAGAATCCGAAGAAGAATTGAAAACCCCAAGGACGAAAAGATAATAAAATCAAATCAAATGAATTACTTACTTGAAGGCCGGGGTGTGGCTGTACTTGGCTTCGAACGTGAAAGCGAAAACGCTGGCCTTCTCACGGCTGGTGGCCATGACAATGGCGGCCGCCGCCGTGGAGCCGACGGCGAGAAGCCTCAGCAGAGAGGTGCAGATCCTCCGGGTCTTGGCCGTGGCGGGGAGCTGCATTGCTGCTTGCTGATTGTGGGGATTAATTTAGGGTTTGGAGGGAGTTTAATAGGAAATGGCGGTGGAGTTTCTTGGAGTGGGAAAGCTTGGGGGTTAGGAAGGCAGATGGACTTGTATTCATACTTTATGGCTGTTGGTAGTTGGGATTCTCAACCATCTGTTACTGCTCGCTCTGTTCGGTACTAGTTTTCAAATCGGTTCAGCCATGGATTTGGACTTTGAAGCCATTAGCTGTGACTTGTAAATTTGTATTCCCAGTTTCATTTTCAAATTGTTTGGGTAAATTACGTTTTTATTTTAATATTATTTTAATTTTAATTAATATGTAAATAATATTAAAAGTGATCATGTGTCACATTCTTATTAAAAAAATATACTAAGTAAAAGAGATAATAACACATGATTTCTTTAGCCTCTTTCAAACTGTTAACATCGTTATGGGTTATGATTGCTAATATTATTTTTTTTATCATAATTCTTAAATCTTATAAGGCAATGATTAAAGTTAATTTGTTTTCCTTGTTCAAATTCAAGAACAAAGTTAAAATAAAGAAAATGCTAGAAAGCCCGACAAGATTATCGAAAAGGGGCAAAAAGATGATTTTGCCCTCGTCCTGTTGTCTCCCTTCCCCTCCCATGGATAACCCCTACCCCTGCTTCTCTCATCTCCGTCCCATAGCTGTTGCCCTCGCCTCGCCATTGCGTATTCGTTGCCTCGCCACCCTCACCTCGTCTTCGTTGCCTCACTACCTCGCCTTGCCGATCTGTTGCAGCGACGATCGGTGAGGCGAGGCGACAATGGTAGCAAGGTGACGGAGGCGAGGGTGACGAGGCAAGGGTGGCAGCAAGGCTAGAGTAGCGGCCATGGAAAGGAGAGGAAAAAAGCAGGGGCGACGGCAATCCATAGAAGGGGAGAGGGCAATTTTACCTTTTTGCTCTTTTTTTTGTAACTCTGACTCTCTCTAGGAGTAGAGCTCTTAAAATAAAAAATAAGCTCCCCATCTCATTGTCATTCCTAAATTTGAATGCCAATATTGCAGAAAAACGAAGCATAGTAGCATTAATATTCTAGGAACATTATGAAACCATCATTATGTACTGATAATTTCTTATTCAGTTAATGCAATCAAAATGACCTGCCGCTGCGTGACTTCCTTGTATACCCATTTATCTAACAAATTATTAGTGTCCCAGAAAAAAATTATTATAATGAATATAAAATATTATTATTAAATTTAATATATTTTTATTATACGTGATTAACTTAAATTAATGCTATTTGTACGGTAAATTTCAACGCACTCAAAGATTAAAAACATTTTTTTTATAATTTTTAAAAATTATTTAATAACTTTATAAAAATATTTTAATTTATTTGATAAATATATAAAGCACCCTCCTGTGTGTACAAATAACATCGTCTCACAAAATCCCACCAAATCTGCCATGAAAACGCTACCTCACGCGACGCGATTGATAACTGAAACATCGAATAGCACGCAAGCGAATCCACACTAGCTAGCTAGGGTTCCAAAATCCTCAAAACCTACATTTCGAACGCTTCTTTTCTTTCTTTCTTTCTTCCATTGATGCTAAAATGTACGGTTCACAAGAGTACGATCCAAGCGAGAACGATCACGGGAACGCCATGGATGATCAGTACGGCGGCTACGGCAACGACGAGGAGGAGATCACGCAGGAGGATGCGTGGGCTGTGATCAGCGCCTACTTCGAGGAGAAGGGGCTGGTGCGGCAGCAGCTTGACTCCTTCGACGAGTTCATCCAGAACACGATGCAGGAGATCGTCGACGAGTCCGCCGACATCGAGATCCGCCCCGAGTCCCAGCACAATCCCGGCCGCCACTCCGACGCCGTCGAGGTCTCCTCCATTTCCTAATCTTCGTCATATATGTATCGTACGCTACTTCTTTTCAAACTGCCGTAAATCCAAGTTTGTTTGATCTTCATCTCGCCACTGCATTGTGAATTCTGGAGATTTTTTGGTTGTTAATTTTCTTTTTATTTGATGATTGAAAACCATAATTACATAACTCTACGTAAAATTTGTCATCATTTTTTTTCTTAAATTAAAATTTTAATATATAAAAATAATTATAAATTTCCACACCAAGGAAATTATGCATCCTGTTCATGTTCTATTTTAATCTAACATAAAAATATGAAAAAAGAAACAGCATGTCTCCAAATAGAGAACAGTAAGTACTAGCAAAATTGCACGATGAAAAGAATCATTTGTCTTGGAAACAAAAAACATTCCAAGGGAACTCGACCTACTCCGGAGTTTGTGTAATTACGGAATGATTTCAAAGCCAATCGGAGTAGCGGGCGATTTTGGTGAAGAACCTCGCACTTAATTTTCTCATAAGCTAATTAAAATGATCGAAACCGTATTTTCTCGAGAAAATTTCCAATTTAGTTTCTTGCAGGAAATTATGTTATCACACTCGAACAGTTGAAGAAGCTAACTCGGTTGATGCAGACAATCTACCGGATCAGCTTCGGGCAGATATATCTGAGTAAACCGATGATGACGGAGTCGGATGGAGAGACTTCATCTCTTTTTCCCAAGGCTGCAAGGTTGAGGAACTTGACCTACTCTTCTCCGCTCTACGTAGATGTCATCAAGAGAGTTGTCAAGAAAGGCCATGACTGTGAGGAGGTCACTGAAACCCAGGAGTTTGCAAAAGTTTTCATCGGCAAGGTAATTTTATGGTTTCCTATCCTAATATCGATGGATAAAAATGTGTGAAAATTTTGTATAAAAATTTGTTCGTACAATGCTACCTATTACAATTATAAAAAATGCTCCGTATAGTGTTAAGCTTAAATTATATATAGAAGACTAATGTTCTAAGCAAGAATTTTTTTTACATAAAATTATTTTGGTGACATTCTTAATTTTGTATAAGATTTTTGTGAGGATATTGTTATGGTATATGTAACATTATGACTTTTGATAACAAAATGATACACTAACGATATTATTTTTATATTTAGAGTTATTAATTTTTTCTTACATAACTTTTTTATTTTAAAAAGGGTCATGCTATTTGTACATCATTTATGTACACCTTAGACTATATAAGGCACATAAATGACATACATGTTGTGACATTTGAATTAGATTAGATTAAATGTAAATCATGTATCTTTGTATTGCTGCATATTATCTTTTCTGTTTTATCTTTAGAATTAATTGCTCTTCTAGAAGATTTGTTTCAAGAAGGAGACAGCTATTTTTTGAATTAGTTATTCAATTAGGCGGTTGGTTAGTTAGTTTTTTATCTTTCTATCTTGTGCTCTGCATCCCTATATCTTATAAATAGGGGTCGTGGATAAGAAATAGAGAGAGAGAAGTCTTGGTGCACCTGTATTCTAGAAGTATAGCTTCTGATTTCTGTCTTGATTTGGGGATTGATCGAGTGCAAGAGGTAGGGAGTGGCCGGTTTGTAGCTTATATTCCCTAGTTTTTCTATAGCTTTCAGTGTATATGGATGGGAGGGGTTAAGTTCTCGTTGTAATCATCCCTTGGGTGTTTCAAGATAGTGGATTTCGTTGGTGCCTAGCAGTCTGGATGTAGGTCTTAGATTTCAAGACCGAACCAGGATAAATCTTGCTATTTTGTGTGTGTGTTTCTGTTTATGTGGTGTTTCCTTTATGCGTTTCTACCATCAGTGTGTTCTTGAGTTTGATAAGTGAGCTAGTTGAATTGAAAAAATAAGTGGAGAGCTGTGAGTTACTCTAACAATACATACTCTCATTTTATTATGCCTAAGCGCCTTGGGTGATGACATTTTAGACATTGGTATATCATTGTGTAGTCCAAAATATACACAATGACGTACCAATAATATTTTCTTTAAAAAATGATACAAATGATCTATAATTAATGTTATTCTTGAGAGAGATGTTGGTTGAATATCATTAGTTTCCCTTTTTGAATTTTCATACTTCCGTGTCTAATTTGATTGAGATTTTGAGTAAAACGACAGCCATATCGATTCTTTTGGGTGTAAATTGGGGTACTTTCTATTCTTTTTGTTTCCTTATTTCTTACTTCATTTCAGGTGCCAATAATGCTGCGGTCAAGCTACTGTAGCTTGTACCAGACCTCAGAGAAGGATTTGACTGAACTGGGAGAGTGCCCATATGATCAAGGAGGATACTTCATCATCAATGGCAGCGAAAAGGTTCTGATTGCTCAGGAGAAGATGAGCACCAACCATGTCTATGTCTTCAAGAAACGGCAGCCCAACAAGTATGCCTATGTTGCCGAGGTCCGGTCCATGGCCGAGTCCCAGAACCGGCCGCCCAGCAGCATGTTCGTCAGGATGCTCGCTAGGACAAGTGCCAAAGGGGTAATGTTTCACTGCATTCGATATTTTTATAATACCTTTATTGAGAAAGTGCGACCAGAGTACATTTTTCTAGTATAATCAGAAATTTCTAGTATTCTCTTCTGTACATGAAATTATTCAGGATGTGATCTTTGGGATGTACACTGCGTAATGTTTCTCTCAAACCAACTGTTATTTTGACTCAGAATGTTCACCTTCGTTTGGTATAATTTTTTGTATAAAACTTTTTTGAGAACAAAATTTGTTTTTGTCATGAACCAAAGGAATGCTTCCCAGTTCGCCCCCCCCCCCGGGCCCCCTTCTTTCTCAGTGAATGAATAATGTTTCTATTTCGTATGTATTATCCAGTTGCTTTATATTACAGAAGATGCAGTACATACAGAATGTTTCTTAAGAATTTCATAAAGAATATAGTGCAATGGTGAAATTTTGGCAGCTACCAACTGCTGCTTTGATCAGCTTCTTGATGAGACGATTAGCCATTTTATTCCTTACAAGAATTGTGTATAAAAAATCTATTTGTACAGAGTCAAATTACATTATTTATTTGTGTTCATTTTGCTAATGTTTTAAGTTTGATATAAATGCAGGGAGCCTCAGGGCAATATATCCGAGCCACTCTTCCATACATACGGACAGAAATCCCAATCATAGTTGTCTTCCGAGCGTTAGGATTTGTGGCAGATAAGGATATACTAGAGCACATATGTTATGATTTTAAGGATACTCAAATGATGGAGTTGCTTCGTCCATCCTTAGAAGAGGCTTTTGTAATTCAAAATCAACAGGTATTTTGTTAATATCACATTTTTTTTCATAATATTTGTACCAGATACTAGCAAAATGATATAGTAGAATATTTGTTATTATCAATTCTTATGCTACATTTTCTATTCTCAATAAACGAATATTAACTAGTTTGAGTTTAATAATTTTATATGTGTGCTCTTGCAGGTTGCACTTGACTATATTGGAAAAAGGGGATCCACAGTGGGAGTCACACGAGAAAAGAGGATTAGGTCGTTTCTGGGTCTATAGTCATTTAATTCTTGGTGCAGAAAATTTATGTAAATGGGCATGAATGAACTTTCTGTAATTCTAAATCATGTCTAGCAGATCTTTTTCTTCTTATATATGTATTAACGATTCATAATTGTATTTGAAATTTCTGTCTATATATGATTATGCTTACAGTTGGTTACAGAACAGCTGTTTGCTTCTTTCTTTTGCAGGTATGCCAAAGAAATCCTCCAAAGAGAAATGCTTCCACATGTTGGCATTGGGGAGTATTTTGAAACTAAGAAAGCATACTATTTTGGGTAATGTTAAAAAAAGTCACGTTGGACTTGGTTCTTAGCTTTCTTATGGAAAATATTTGGGTTATATGTGAACAAATGCATTCGAAGTCAAAATTTGATGACGTCACTCAACAACTGGTTTGGCCAATTTTTAATTTATTTTATTTTTATTTAACAAGTTACTTGGACAAATCTGAAATTATTAGGTGACGTGATCAAGTCTTGGTCATCAAATATATGGACTCACCTATACATCGAGTTTATATAACTATTTTACTAAGACTTCTCATCCATAATATGTTGCTGAATTGTTCTTTGACCAGCTACATTATCCATCGGCTTTTACTCTGCGCACTTGGCCGTAGGCCAGAAGATGACAGAGATCACTATGCAAATAAGAGACTGGACCTTGCTGGCCCTCTTCTTGGAGGCTTGTTCCGAATGGTCTTTTCCCTGTAAAGTTTTTGGATATTATTCCAATTAATTTGAAGGCTCCATTCTCTTATTTTCATGGTTAAATTGATGCAGTTGTTCAGAAAGTTAACCAGGGATGTCAACTCCTATGTTCAGAAGGTATTTTGTTGGATTATGGGATTGTTCAGGAACAGCTCTTTCATTTAGGCCTTTTTTTTTAAGGCATTTTAGTTTTTAGCTATACATGTTTTAATCTATGCTTTTTTTTTTTAACCTTCAAAAGATAGAAAGTGTAAAAATAAAAAGCTTGGATTATTGATTTTTTTCTTTTTGGGTGCTAGTAGAGAGCAACTCTATTTAGAAGATATTCTTTTCCACTTGTCAAAACTCTAGGGAAGGAAGCTGTTCTTTAAAAATAAAAATAAAAAAACCCAAACGATCAGTTTGTATTTTTTGTCAGAATCACAAGGCTTCACTTGGTTGAAACTAAGTAATTTCCATGGGATGGAGCAGTGTGTTGACAGTGGCAAGGATGTTAACTTGCAATTTGCAATCAAAGCGAAAACAATAACAAGTGGCCTCAAATATTCTCTTGCTACTGGGAACTGGGGACAAGCAAATGCAGCTGGCACTAGAGCAGGAGTATCACAGGTAGCATTCCCATTGATTTTACTTTCTTCGTCTTGCTATCTTTTTTATTCCTTGATGTGCATTATTTGAACAGGTTTTGAATCGCTTAACATATTCATCCACTCTCTCCCACTTGAGAAGGTTAAACTCGCCCATTGGACGTGAAGGTGTCGTACTTTCTTTGATGTGTTTTGTGTTAAAGCCACTGATATGTTGCTGGCTAGCTTTAAAATTTTGTTTTGAGGAAGACTTCATTCTCGTGTAACCAGGGAAGTTGGCAAAACCGCGACAACTGCACAACTCGCATTGGGGAATGATGTGTCCTGCAGAAACACCTGAAGGACAAGTACGAATCATGGATGATCCTTTTCTCTTCTTTTGCTTTTATTTATTTTGTCTTTCTTTTCCTTCTTCTTCTTCCTATTTTTGTTTTTTGTTTCATTTTATTGCTTTCTGTTACCTCTCATTTTTTTTTAAGCCGGAGATGCTGTTGAGGTTACTTTTGTAGATTCTGAATTTCTTCTTGCTGGAAACTGGTTTATCAGGCCTGTGGATTGGTGAAGAACCTTGCCCTGATGGTCTACATAACTGTAGGTTCAGCGGCAAATCCAATTTTGGAGTTCTTGGAGGAATGGAGTACAGAAAATTTTGAGGTAGATGAGCAGTTGCTGTGACTCTAATTGGCTTTGAAGTTTTCTTCTTTACCAAGGTTATTCTGCCTTATTTGTCTATTCAACTTGTAGGAAATATCTCCTGCAGTAATTCCTGACTCCACCAAAATTTTTGTTAATGGTGCCTGGGTTGGGATTCATCGTAACCCTGAACTCTTGGTGAAAACTCTCAGACAGTTAAGAAGACAGGTGGTTTATCTAGTATTACTTTCTGGTTGATATTGTCCACTAGCAATTTCTAGTACTTGAGTGGTTTCATTTGTCCTATTCAGTATTTAGAGTACTTTTTTTTTTTTTTTCTTGGATTTTGGTGTGCTTAGAGCTTTATTTTTGTTCATTATCCTTCTCACCTATTTCTTCTTCTTCCTTCCCTGATTCCGTATCTGTTCAGTAGTTCAAGGACATAAAATGAATGAAATCCATTAACAGGTTGACGTTAACACTGAAGTTGGAGTCATCAGAGATATTCATCTGAAAGAACTTCGGCTTTATACGGACTATGGCCGCTGTAGCAGACCATTGTTTATTGTTGAAAAACAAAAGCTGTTGATAAAGAAGAAAGATATCCTTATTCTGCAGCAAAGGGTGTGTACAATGTGTTTCATATAGTCAATTTTCCCTCTGGTACTACTAACAATATTCATTCTTTCCTAGGAGTCCCCTGAGGATGGTGGTTGGCATGATCTTGTTGCAAAAGGGTTTATCGAGTATGTTGATACAGAGGAAGAAGAGACTACTATGATTTCTATGACAATAAATGTAGGTAGAAATAAGTGACTGCCGAGGTCCTCTAGCAAAAAGATTTATGATGATTTCACCAAGAATTTACACTTTTTGTGATTTCTTTTAGGATCTTGTAGCTTCACGGCTCAATCCAGATGAGGCCTACTCTGGAACATATACTCACTGCGAAATTCATCCATCATTAATATTGGGTGCTTGTGCTTCTATCATACCATTTCCTGATCATAACCAGGTCAGTTTTTGCTTAAGAATATATGAAAACACTTAATGACTAGCTCATTTATCAGTTGGTAAAACAATGCAGTCCCCACGTAATACATACCAATCTGCAATGGGGAAGCAAGCTATGGGAATATACGTTACAAATTACCAGCTACGGATGGTGGGTGCAAATTCTCATTTTCTTATGTAAAAGAGATTCCCATCTCACAGTTCATGCGTTTTTTGATCCCTCATTGCACTTCAATGTTCTTTGCTTCATGCAGGATACGCTAGCCTATGTTCTCTACTACCCTCAGAAACCTCTAGTTACTACCCGTGCCATGGAGCATTTGCACTTTAGGGAGCTACCAGCTGGAATTGTAAGCACTTATCCCAGAATTATTCCTTGTTCTAGTACTTATTTAGTTTTGGTGTAGCGACTAGTCCTTGACCTGGTCTTATAAAAGAATGCCATAGTTGCAATTACCTGTTATTCGGGGTACAACCAAGAGGATTCTGTAATTATGAACCAATCCTCAATTGATCGCGGATTCTTTAGGTCTCTCTTCTTCCGTTCATACAGGTAAATTAAATGACTTTGCAATAGTTACTCAAATACTTTCAGAAATTGCTTGGGATCTGTCTTAGTGTAGCATGCTTCTCTTCTTCAATTTATTTTAATAGGGATGAGGAGAAGAAGATGGGTACCCTTGTAGCAGAGGACTTTGGGCGTCCGAATAGGGAAAACACCATGGTTAGTACTTCGTTTCAAGTATCTAAATGTTCTGTGAATTTCTTTCCCCTCTATATAGGAGTGCTTGAGAAACTCTCCTGCTGTTTGTAGGGAATGCGGCATGGATCTTATGATAAATTGGATGATGATGGCCTTGCCCCACCTGTAAGTTTGTGAATAACATTTTGCAGCATTTATCCTTGTGAATGCGGCCTCTAAATTGCCATATAATCTTTCCTTTTTCTTTTAATATCTTAGGGGACAAGGGTCTCAGGTGAAGATGTTATTATTGGAAAGACGACACCAATTCCTCAGGATGATTCTCAGGGGCCAAGCTCAAGATACACGCGTCGTGATCATAGCACTAGCTTACGCCATAGTGAAACCGGAATGGTGGACCAGGTACAACAGAAGTCATAGGCTGCAATTCCTCATCTATGTTGCAATTTTTTTAAACACATACTACAATTGGTTCAATTCGTTGTCATGAACTTTCTATTCAGCAGCTTCTCCTGACTTGAGCAAGGTTTAAATTTTTTTTTCCCCTTTTCCTTTTAATTTGTTTGTTCTTATGGTTGTCCCTTCCTTTTTCCAGGTTCTGTTGACGACAAATGCTGATGGATTGAGGTTTGTCAAAGTGAGGATGAGATCCGTCCGGATACCTCAGATTGGTGACAAGTTCAGCAGCAGGCATGGACAAAAGGGGACAATTGGGATGACCTATACACAGGAAGATATGCCATGGACAATCGAAGGCGTCACTCCAGACATCATTGTGAACCCCCACGCTATTCCTTCTCGTATGACAATCGGTCAGCTCATTGAGTGCATCATGGGGAAGGTTGCTGCTCACATGGGAAAGGAGGGAGATGCAACTCCTTTCACTGATGTCACTGTAAGTACTATTACTACTGCATCAAATCTGAAGTTGCTCCAAGATTGAATTCCCGGGAAGAAGATCACGATGCTTGTCTAATTACTTTGCAGATTCTTGTCATTGGCATGCAGATTCTGATTTGATAATTTAGAAACCTGCTGACGTCTAAATAGGCATTCCTTGTCAAGATGGCTTCTTAGCTAACAATTGAGTGTCGTTACTCCTAGGTGGATAATATCAGCAAAGCCCTTCACAAATGCGGTTACCAAATGCGTGGGTTTGAAACAATGTACAATGGTCATACAGGGCGCCAGCTGACCGCGATGATCTTCCTAGGACCTACATACTACCAGAGGCTGAAGCACATGGTGGATGACAAGATCCATTCGCGTGGCAGAGGCCCCGTCCAGATTCTCACCCGGCAGCCTGCTGAAGGGCGATCTCGTGATGGAGGCCTGCGATTTGGGGAAATGGAACGCGACTGCATCATTGCTCACGGGGCTTCAAACTTCCTCAAGGAGAGGCTGTTTGACCAGAGTGACGCGTATAGAGTTCACGTTTGTGTGAAGTGTGGTTTAATTGCCCTTGCCAATCTTAAAAAGAACTCGTTCGAGTGTAGAGGTTGCAAGAACAAAACCGATGTCGTTCAGGTAGATGACCTCTAATCAAGATTTTTTTTTTTTTTTTTATGTTTCTTTTCGTGTATCCTTCCCTTTTATTTGTGTCTTTAACATTTTGAGATCTTCATGCAGGCGCATCTGCCTTACGCTTGTAAGCTACTTATTCAGGAGCTCATGGCCATGGCTATTGCCCCAAGGTTGCTGACAAAGGAAACGAACTTATCCGAAGAAAAGAAGAGAGGAGCATAGCCTAGGTATTCGGCACTCTTAGCTCTTGGTGGCCTTAAACTTCGAAGTAGACAGACTTGCTATTTGTACAGCTAGAATATTTAGAGATTAGAGGCGTCAAATATATCATTGCCACTCGGTTTATTGCAGGATCATCTAGTGCCAGAAAGTTTCAAAGAGAAAGGCCCAAGATGGCCCTAGATATGGGTCCTGCCGTTTAGCCCACTATGCCTTCATGGGCCAACCCACGAGGGCCTTAGTGGGCCAGCTTTTCGTGCCTTTTGTGAGTTTCCTGTCAGGGCTAACAAATAATGTTTTTTAATTTAAACTTCACAAAGCAATCCAGGAAATAATGTTATCTACTTGAATAATACCTCAAAATCTTTTTATTTGAAATATTTTAACAATGAAAGTTACAATTACAATTTATCAAATTTAGTTGTGATTGTCTATTGGGTGAATACTCTTATTCTTAACTGCATGAATTACTCAAAAAGATAGTGCATTTTGTTCTCTCTGTATCCAACCAATCCTTGAAATATAAACACGTTTTTTAATTTGAAAAATATACACACATCTCAAGTACATGATTGGATACTTGTAGGTGTGCACATGATTATAATTGAATTGAATCGATTGAAAATTATTAATTAATTAAATTGAATCAAATTGATTGAATCATCTAAATTAATCAAAATCACTGAAATCGAACTACTCAAATTATGAGCCACTAAAATTCTTATAAAAAAAAAATCAAATCAAGCTAATAAAAGAGGGTTGGGTTGTCGATTTAGTTCGATTTTTCAATTAATAATACTAAAAAAATTGAACTAAATAATCAAAATTTTTGAAGAAAATAATCGAACCTAATAACAAAAAATCTTAAGGGAAATAATTGAATTAAACCATTATCGATGATAAATCAAATCGAATAGACAAGTTGGGTCACTTCGATTTACCCAAACACTTGCTCATGCCTAGATACTTGCAAAATCCTTAGAACGAAGTTAAGAAAAAACTAAGAAGCAAACAAATAGAAAAATGAATGGCTAAAATGTATTAAACCCCTTAAAATTTATAATTTAGGATTTTTAATTTTTTTATAATTTTATTTTTGACTGAAAAGTCTATTTGACACCATTTTTTTGGCAAAAGAAATAGATTTATGTGCTGAAAAAGTGATTATAATACTGAAATTAATCTTTAAAAAGTGAAAAAGTGTAACTTATACAAATTATATTATTTTCTTTTTGTTCTTTCTTTCATAAAAAATTTCTTAAAGCTACTTTGGTCAATTTTTTGTTTTCCATTTTATTATTTTGAAAAAAAAAAGATGAAACAGCATTATTTGATTGATTGTTTTTGCTTTCAAAGATTTTGAAAAATAATGGAAACAATAAATGAGTATTTTTAAATATTATGATTACTTAAAATCCAGTTCGTTGCCAAGAGATAGTTTACATCAATTTTTTGCCATGGTTGTTGCCAATAAGTAAAGTAATTTTTAATTTTTGAAATTAGAACCACAAATATAGTTTTTAAAAAATTAATAAAAAAATCTTATTTTTTGAAAAAAAAAAAAAATTCAAAGAAAGTGATGTGGCACCACCTAAAATTACCAAAATACCCCTACGCACCAATAGTCTTACCCGCTACGTGGATCGCTTGAGAGACTGACACGTGCTAAGTCAACAATTCGGAGCGGAGCCCGAAAAATTCGGGCAGGGCTGCAAGACCCATTCCAACTTGATCGAGATTCTCGGGAGTCGTGCCCCCACTCATCACGGGTTTATCTCGGGTACCCCATAACGGGTCTGCATATAAAAGACAAGAGTCCTCACTAGGTATGACCAAACTCTACAGCTCTTATAGCTATTATTACTTGCATTTATTCTACTTATTTGAGCGTCGGAGTCCACCCGGGGGACCCTAGCCCCACCACTTCGTTATCTTGTAGGTCCTATCACCGAGATCCGACATCGCCAAGTCCGAGGTTCGATTCCCGAGGTCGATTCGCAGAGGTGGCACGTGGTGGTCGGTCCCAAAAACCATCATCATTTGGCGCCCACCGTGGGGCCGACGTCCAGACTCGCCAGCCTCTTCTTTCCCTGCCTCGCGCTTCGGACTTCAACTCTTCACCTCTGACCTTGGCCTTTCCACATGTATCAAACGAATTTCGCTCCCTACTATAACTAACAACATGGCTCCCTGAAGGAATGTGACTCGTAGCCAGGCTGGTGCCAATCTAGAGGCCCCACCGCAAGGGGAGAATCCTCCACCTCCGTCCAATCCAATGCCAGATGACCAACTCACCAGGCTGGAGAATCAGGTCCAACAGTTAACAGAGTTGTTGACTGGTTACTTACACCAGAATGAACAACATCGTCCGCACGTGCCTTCTCAGCGGGCGGAGCACCAGTCGCCTCCTCTTACTCGGGAGCCTCGTCAATCCTACCAGTCGGGTCAGGAAATCCACCCATTTGAGGAGGCAGGATCTATTTCTTCCCCCTCACGAGAAGGAGGGACTTCTCTAGAGAGGCAACTGCGTTTCCTAGAGAGGCAAGTCCAGGAACTCAAAAAGGGAAAGGAAGAGCTACCCCACCTCGGCTCTAACCAACCCTTGAGCAAGGACATTATGTCAAAGGTTCCACCAGAAAGGTTTCGTATCCCATCTATCTAGCTCTATGACGGAAGCATAGACCCCTATGATCACGTAGAACTTTTCTCCTCTCACATGCTGGTGCAATCGGGGTCGGACGCGATGTGGTGCTGGGCATTTTCGGCTACTTTGGGAGGTCATGCCCGGACTTGGTACTCTTGTCTTCCCCATCATTCCATCAATAGCTGGGAAGAGCTAAAGACCTGCTTCCTAGCCCATTACGCTCCCTTGAAGTGCCACCGGAAGTTTTCCATGGCTCTGGTAAACATCAAGCAAAACCAGGGTGAATCCCTAAGGGATTTCGTGGCTAGATTCAATGAGGAGGCATTGAGCATTGACGAGTTCGATTAGCGAATCGCAATGGTGGCTCTCTAGAATGGCTTGAGGGCTGGACCATTCGCTCAGTCCTTGGCCAAGACTCCACCTCGTACTTTCACAGAAGCCCTTACACGGGCTAACAAATACATCAATGCTGAAGAGGTGATGAAGGTGAAGCGGGCTGAACAACCTGATAAGAAAGAAATAGAGAAGGAGAAGAAAAAGGCAGTGATAAAACAGAAGATGGACTATCGCCCTTCTCGAACCCAAGATCGCCTGGGCTTTGGGGGTGCCCATGGCAGTCCTGTGAGTTATACTTCCGTCAACGCCAGTCGAGCATAGATTCTATTAGCATTGGAGGATAAGGATTATTTGCGGCGTCCTCTACCGCTGAGGTCTCCACCCAACACCTGAAGCAAAAGGAAGTATTGTCGATTCCACCGCGACCATGGTCATGTTACAGAGGACTGCATCCAATTAAAAGAAGAGATTCAGGAGCTTATCAACCAGGGTTACCTCCGAGATTTCGTTGGCCAAGAAGGCGTGAGTTCGGGTAAAGTTGAGTCCAAGTCAGATAATAGGAGAAGGTCTCCTACTCGGGATCGCTTTCGAGAGCAAAGTTGGACACCGTCCCGGATGGATGGAAAACAGCCCACTGGGGATGGATGAGCTCTGAGACCTGTCGCAAATTCGAAAAGCTGCGTATAACCAACGCATCGCCAGGTACTACAATCGACGAGTCCACGCTAGGAGTTTCATGCCAGGAGATCTTGTATTACGACGGTTTGACGTGAGTCATCCTCGGGACGCGAATAAACTAACTCCGAACTGGGAAGGACCGTATCGGGTGGTGGAATCCTTAAGTCCGGGGGCATATCGACTAAAAGACATGGAAGGCAAGCCCTTGAAGCATACCTAGAATGTGCAAAACTTAAAGAAGTTTTATCAATGAGCAAGGGAATTCCCAGAACCTCTTTGTACTCTTTTTATGACTAATGGCAATACTTCGAATTCTCTCCATCTAAGAGCAATTTCACAAAAGACAACACTTCGCCAAAGACAAATCCAAGGGTCACGAGGCCTAGGCCGTCCCCAAATGTGAATTAAGAGCTATGGACAAACTCTAGCCCGATACCCTCCTCCGCGAGGTAGTGGCTAAAATTCAAGGGTCACGAGCCCTAGGTCGTCCCCAAATGTGGACTAAGGGCCACGGACAAACTCTAGTCTGATACCCTCCTCCGCGAGGGAGTGGCTAAAATCTAAGAGTCACAAGCCCTAGGTCGTCCCCAAAGGTGGACTAAGGGCCACGAACAAACTCTAGTCCGATACCCTCATTCGCGAGGGAGTGGCTAAAATCCAAGGGTCACGAGCCCTAGGTCATCCACAAGCCGAAGATGGACTAATGGCCAAGGAAAAACTCTAGCCCGACACCCTCCTTCGCGAGGGAGTGGCTAAAATTCAAGGGTCACGAGCCCTAGGCCGTTCACAAGCCAAAGATGGATTAATGGCCAAGGAAAAATTCTAGCCCAACACCCTCCTCCGCGAGGAAGTGGCTAAAATCTAAAGGTTACGAACCCTAGGCCATCCCCAAATGTGGACTAATGGCCAAGAAAAAAAAATTCAGAGCCTAACACCCTCTTTCACGTGGGAGTGGCGACAATCCAAGGGTCAATAGCCCTAGGCCGTCCCCAAGACAAAGAGGGACTAATGGCCGGAAGAAACTCAACACCCTCCTTGGTGAGGGAGTGACAAAAATCCAAGGGTTAAGTGCCCTAGGCCGTCCACAAGCCAAAAATGGACTAATGGCCGGAAGAAACTCAACACCCTCCTTCGCGTGGGAGTGGCGACAATCCAAGGGTCAAGTGCCCTAGACCGTCCATAAGCCAAAGATGGACTAGTGGCTGGAAGGAAATCAACACCCTCACAGAAGTAGCTAAAATCCAAGGGTCAAGAGCCCTGACTCGTTCTCGAATTAAAGGAATGCAGAAGGTTAGAGAAAGAAAACCACAACTGGACACAAACCAAATGGAGCTCAATAGGCGCGACTTACCTTGGAAAATCTCGAGTCACACCTGCGACAAAGAAAAGCCAAAGAAATGGGTTAGTCAAGTCAAGGCTTATTTTGTTATTATTAAGAAAAAAAAATACATATATATATTTATATATATTAAAAAAAAAAGGGCAGAAGCCCCAAGGGTCGGCCATGGCCGACCTAATGTGCGCCCATATATATATTTATATATATATATATCCCCCCCCCCAAAAAAAATAAAGCAAAAAAAAAAAAAAAAAAAAAGCAACAAATAAAAAAGGAAAGGGGGCAAGAGCCCCAAGGGTCGGCCATGGCCGACCTAATATATCTATATATATATATTTATATATTAAAAAAAAAGTAAGTAAAGCGAGCAGGGGGCAAGCACCCTAAAGGAGGCTGGCCATGGCCGATCTCGGTCAGGCCAGCCTTGGCTGAGGGCGGCCAAGTTAGTCCTAGCCGCGCCTCAGCCATGGTCGAGCTCGGCCAAGGCTGACCTCGGCCAGGCAGACCTTTGCTTAGTCGGGGAAGAAGATGCAATTTAAAAAAAAAAATAGGGAAAGAAAGATAAAAGCAAAAAATAATAAAATAAAATAAAAATAATATAAATAGAAAAAGCAAAGGAAGGAAAAAAAAAAAAGAGAAAAAAAAAAAAACTAACCTCAAGAGTTTGGGGTTTGGTTGTCTCATACTTAGAAATACTCTTATGCACCTTGAGAAAAATCTACAGTCAAATAACCTTAGAAATTAAGCTACTCCTCAACCCAGCAAGATTCTCAGCTCGGCTCAAGGAGTGGGGGGCAAATGATGTGGCACCACCTAAAATTACCAAAATACCCCTGCGCACCAATAGTCTTACTCGCCACGTGGATCGCTCGAGAGACTGATACGTGGCAAGTCAACAATTCGGAGCGGAGCCCGAAAAATTCGGGCCAAGCCGCAAGACCCGTTCCAACTTGACCGAGATCCTCGAGAGTCGTGCCCCCGCTCATCACCGGTTTATCTCAGGTACCCCATAACGGGTCTGCATATAAAAGACAAGAGTCCTCACCAGGTATGACCAAACTCTACAGCTCTTACAACTATTATTACTTGCATTTATTCTACTGATTTGAGTGTCAGAGTCCACCCCGGAGGACCTTAGCCCGCCACTCCATCGTCTTGTAGGTCCTATCACCGATGTCCGACATTGCCAAGTCCGAGGTTCGATTCCTGAGGTCCATTCGCAGAGGTAGCACGTGGTGGTCGGTCCCAAAAACCATCATCAGAAAGAATTATGTATTTAAAAATTCAATTATTTGAAAATTACTTTACTTCATTGATTCAAAGATAAATTAGAGATTAATTTACTTTTATGATTCAAAAATGAATTGAACTTCACTTAGATTATGAACAGATTGGCTTTTACACTTTTTTAGAGATAAATTTAAATTTTATTTGAGATTAGACATTGAGTACGGAAAATAATTATATTTTTCATTTTTTTTATTTTCTCTCTCAAATCATTAATCAGCGTCACTTTTATCCATTTTTATTTTTAATTAATTAATAATAATAGTTTTTCAAATAATTATTAAAGATTTGGGGTATCATAACCATTTTCTTTTTTTGAATATAGTTTTTTGGCTCAAAAATAATGTCAAACAGAATTCTAAATAAAAATTAAAATTATGAGTTAAGTATTCTAAATTATAAATTTTAAATAGCTTTAGTGGATTTAGTCAAAAGAAAAAGTGAAGGAAGAGCACATGCCTCTCTCCCCCACACAGGGCAAATCCAAGGAAGCAACAAACCAAGGTTGCGATGAAATAAAACAAATATTTAATGTAATTGTGATATTATATTATGTTATAATAATATTTAATACAGTATTATAAGTTAATTATGTTTTATATCTTCATCAAAAGAGTATTTTTTGTGACAAAAATTCATAACATCACTAAAAAATTGTCACTAATAGCAAAATCTATTATAGTGTTGCTCTCTCCCATTCGATTGTCATGATCGTCGTTACTTCTTGTTGCTTCATCGCTTTTTGTTATCGTAACCTTAATAAAGATGGAAAATGCACTGGCGATCAACAACGAGAAGCAAGAGATTCGAGATTACTATAGAAATAAAGGATGCGGCTATAGTTAATAATCGACAACAAGTGACAATGATGGGTCTCTTTCTAGCTGCTCCAAACCTTTAGCAAGCTAAAATTCCTTTGCAAATATGCAATTCAAGTGGCTGAATTTAGGCTTTACAAGTTAAATATTATTTATATCATATAAATTATAAACTAATTTCACATACACCCCTATTTATTTTATTTCAACTTTTATAATTTTAACTATTTTTTACATATACTCTACCTATTTTATTTTTAAGTATTTTTTATTTTATATTTTTTTTCAGAAAAGATAATAATAACTAAGAACAATGATTATAACATCATATTGAGGTGCTCATGAGAAAAATTAGTTAAATGAGAAATATGCATATAGATGCTGGATTATAATTTATAGTTTAATTGATTTAATCCTTTCGATTAATTAATTAATTTTTGTGATTCATATGGTTAATAAGTATTAAATATATCTTTTTCTATAATACATTTATTATAATAAAAATAATTAACAATAAATAGTTAAATTTAAAAAAATAAGATATAATAAATATATATTGTTTGAAAATTAATGTATAGTGTTGGTATGTTTTGTAACATATAATATATAAAATAAAATAAATATTTTGCATATTACTCAAAATATGTACAAAATTTCATATATTTTAAATAATTGTTATATTTTCATGACAATATTATTTATATATATTGATGTAATATTATATAATTCATAATAGTCTTATTTATAAAAAAAATTATATTTTTTAATTTACATTTTATTCGTATTTTTATTTACTATTTTTTTAAATATTATTTTTTCCTTTTGGTTCCCGTACAACTTAAGAGTATATAAGTAAACCTAATACCATGTTCATAATATGATGTTGTATTATAATTATATTATTAAATATATTCTAAAGTAAATTACATAGCACGCCGTTCACGTTAGGCTTAAATCAAGTGACCATCTCTCTACTTTTAGAAATTACAATCAATATTCTTAAGATAAGTTAAAATAATTTAGCCTCGTCCCTAAATATTGTTTCCAAAAAGTAAGTAGGTGCAAAATAATCAATTGGTTACAATTTTAATCATGACTCGAATTCGATTCGAGATGTGTCTACACCCACTAACGTGGCACACCACCTGGCATTTTAAAATATTTTGAGATGGCCTCACGTTGACATACGTGAAAAAAATAAAATAAAAATCCTATGTTATATATAGAGAGAGAGAGAGAAGGGGGGAGAAGGCAGGCAGAAAATGGAACGACAACGACAAAGAAGGAAATTGAGGCAATGGTGACGACGTTGGGCTAGAGGTGGCGGCCAATCTCCGCCACCACCATCATTCACAGCACCGTGTGCATAAAAAACCCTAGCCCAAAATATTGTCCCTTCTACCGTTCAAAATACCAATTTGGAAGTTTGTGGTGCAAAGCGATTACGTAAGGACCAAGACCATAAATAGCTCGTGAAGCTGGTCTTCGGATCTCGACAACACAGAGTCCTCAAAGAGTGATTTCTCGATCAAGTCCGGTGGGACTATGACTACTATTGATAGCGATGAAGTGAGGGCACTGTTTTGCTTGAGCCCAGATGTGAACGCCAAAGTCAACATGTTCATAGCCAAGTTCAAGGCCAGGCTTAAGCTTTAGAAAATCAATTGCATCAAGCAAAAACATGGGCTGGGCTCATCAAATCTCGCCATCGTCTCATCTTTTGTAGCCTTCATCGCCCCACCAAGAAGTAGAGATTGATTATTACTTCCAGCCTTGCACCATCATTGTTGTCATCGCCTTAACCTCTTTCTTTGTCACCATCGTCGTCGTTGTCGTTCCATCCCCTGCTTGCCTTCTTTTTATGTATATATTTAACATATATATATATGTATATAACATAAGATTTTATTTTTTATTTTTTATTTTTTTCACATGTGTTAATATGGGACCTACTTAAAATGTTTTAAAATGACATGTGGTATGCCACGTTAGTGGGCGCACATGTCTTTCGAATCGGATTCGAGTTATGGTTAAAATTGGAACCAATCGATCAAATCGAGTGTCTATTGTCAAAATTAAAATGTTTGGATAAAATTGCAAAAATGCAAAAAAAAAAAATTGATTTTTTTCATGCTCTTAGCCCGAAAATAGCAATAGAAGTCACTACATGTGTATTTTTTTTTTTTTTACTTGTACAATTTATTCATTATGAATATCGTTACTTAGACTTTAATTACACTAAATTAAGATAATTAGACATTAACTAAGTTAAGTTAAATTTAATCAAAATAAAAAATAAAAAACAAAAAACCTCATTGTTGGGGATATGTTCATGAGAGAAAAAGAAAAAAAATAAGAAAAAGGAAGAAGAAAACAAAACAATAATAATAACAACTTATAGCAGGTGATTAATTTTAACATGATATATAAAGGAACAAAAGTAAAAGAGTAAACAACTCATTGCTAGTAAGGGTTTTAGATGGCAATTAGGCCTTTTTATTTTGATTAAATTTAAGTTAATTAGTGTTTAATTAACTTAATTTAATTTAATTAAGGTCTAACTAATATTATTTCTTTTAAATAATGTCTCAAAAAAAAAGAAGAAGACAAGTTAAGCATATAAACCTCAAAAACATTTTTAAATCTTTGTGCAAATAACTAAAACTGCAATAGTTATAGCTTAGAATTTCTTTGATGTGACTTAAACCTAATTTTTACACTTACTTTTATAAATATTTTTAAGAAACAAACTTATGACAAATTTGTAAAGTGTTTGATACAAGAATATAAAAATTTATTTATTAATGAGTTTTTGACTTTTTAAAAGGTAGAAAGAAATCTATGAAATAAGTTAAACTCTTCAGTTAGATAGTATTTGTTAAAATGAGTAAGATAATATTGTATCAGGATAAAATTGAAATACTTTCAGAGTAAAATATGATATAATCAAGATAAGTATAAGAAATATTTCAAGATTTGTATTAAACTGTTTATTAAATTTTTTAGAATACACTAAAGAGTATTATTTTTCTTATATGTAAGGTCTAAGATATGCTTATTTAGAAGAGGAAGAGATAAACATGTCTAAAAAATATCAGATAAGAAGTCACGTGAGTTATTTTTTAAGGATCATCATATAAGTTTAACAAATACATTAAAAATGACAAAATTCTGAAATACTTTTCTTATCTTACATTTTCTAATCTATATCTTACTTAACAAACACTATTTTAAAAGATTATTTATAACTTAATAAGCAAACATTTAACCTTTCTAATGGGCTTCTAGACTTGGGGCTTGTTTGGCTATGCATTTTTTAAGGGAACTTTTAAGCTCTTCAGCTTTTAAGTTGTTTAAAACTTTGAAGTTAGATAACGTTTCAACTAATAACGTGTTTAAATAAATATATTTTTAAGTTTTTTTTTTTTTTTGTTGGTAACGTAAGAATCAGGGGAAGCCCAGATACATAAGCTTTTGGTAGAGACTGTCACCTTTTTCCATATAACCTACATGCACTAACCTAAATCGGACAATCAGGTTAGGCCAAGTAAGTCCAAGTTGAGGATCCGTGCCCGTGGCCCCCCGTGTACTTACAACGATACCTAATGCATTGTCCAGGATTCAAACACACAATCTTGACATACCGAACAGCTGAATCCTGTGTGCTCGACCGCTTAAGTTATCTCGAGGGGTTAAATGTGCCTTTAAGTTATTAGTTAAAAATTGTGTGTTTGGTTTATAAAAACTAATAAGTTGTTAGAACTTGGCAAAAAGATTAAAATAGATATGATGTTGAATAATATAAATAAAATTTATAAAAATATTATTTTTTAATAAAAATTTTTATAAATTGATGTCAAATTGCTAAAACACTAGTGTGTTTGATTGCACACATTTATCATAGAAAATGTATAATTATTACACATATTTTTTATGAAAGTAATCAAACACTCTTAAATTTTTTATGAAAAATATGTATATGGTACAAGCATTTAAAGTTTTTTTTTCCATAGAATTCATTTTTCAAAGGGGTGGGGTGATTTTTGTTTTCTAGACAATCATTAATTCTAGGTAATGCAATTAAATACACCTTCTATGAAAATAAGATTTAAATGTTTGTACCATATATAATTTTTTTATAGAAAAATTAAGGGTGTTTGATTATTTCTATAGAAAATATGTGCTATCAAACAGACCTTTACAATTACATGCTGATAAATTATATATAATTATTAAAAATATATTAATACAATAATTTATGTATAAATTTAGATTTAATTCATAAAAATCTCAAATATATACATGTTGGAAACATGAAGTGTTAGCAAACGCGACCAAGGAAGATACCCAAATGATGTTAATGGTGACGATAGATCTAGAAGCAGGAGGTGGCACGAGACGCGGCGATAGAGGAGATCCGGTAACGGCATTGACCTTGCTTATGGCAATTGATTTGCTAGCATGAGGTAGCGATGAAATCGACAAGTTGTAGATTCGGGGACAACGATCGCTTATGGAGGAGATCCGACGATAACACTTGTCGACTTACAACGATCAATCTATTATTAGGAGGCAACGATGGACTCGACAAGTTACAGGTTTGGTGATGACGATAATGGAAGAGGCATAGATACAGGAGAAGAGAAGATGGGAAAAGAGGAGAGCAATGGAGAAGGAGATGAGAGATGAGAGATGAGAGAGAGCAACGTTATAATAAGGATAGGAGATATAAATATTAAAAATGAAAAAATAAAATCGTAATTTACCAGATCAACTCAAAATGCACTTCAAAGTATTTTTGCAAAAGCTGGAGGGCGAGAGTTTCTTGCGAACACTATTAGATTAGCATTTTAGTTGTATAATAACTTTTAAAATGTTGGCGACGCCAAACGTTTAATAAAATAAATTTGATAGTTTATAAGCTAAACTAATAGCCTATTAGCATGTAAGCGGTCAAACAAAACGACGCCTTAATAAGTACATCTTTCTCACCTTCTTCCCAGACCGATCCAACTTTCCCTGAATCGTAAATTTTCCGTCAACCCAAACGGGACATGGCTCTCTCCACCTCCATCAGCTCATTCTCCAAAACTCTAAAGCCCTCTCTTCCAAAACCCACAATCTTCAGCCTCCTCAAAGCTCCTCCCAACACCCACATGCTCAAGCAGGCTCTTCGTCTCAACCCTCCACCCCTCTCTCTCATCTTTACTGCCAAAAATCTCAAACCCAATCTCCAATTCAAGCCTCACTACAGCCCAATCCGATCCCTCTTCACCGGAATCGTGGAGGAAATGGGCGAGGTCAGACATCTAGGTTTCGCCGACGACGGCGAAGGATTCACCATGAAAATTTTCTCCAAAACCGTCCTCGAAGACGTCAACCTCGGCGACAGCATTTCTATCAACGGCACCTGCCTCACTGTCACCCATTTCGACACCCAGTTGTCCGAATTCACCGTCGGATTATCTCCGGAAACGCTCAGGAAAACGTCGTTAATTGAGCTCGAAGCTGGGTCACTGGTCAATTTGGAGAGGGCCCTGAAACCCTCGACCAGAATGGGAGGGCATTTCGTGCAGGGCCACGTCGACGGCACCGGCGAAATCGTCGCCACCGAGAGGGAAGGCGACTCGCTGTGGGTGACGGTGAGGACGACGCCGGAGATGTTGAAGTACATTGTACCGAAAGGGTTTATCGCTGTGGATGGGACTAGTTTGACGGTCGTCCAGGTGTTTGATGAAATGCAGTCGTTTAATTTCATGTTGGTGGATTATACCCAGCAGAAGGTAGTGATTCCACTGAAGAAAATTGGCCAGAAGGTGAACTTGGAGGTGGATATTCTTGGCAAGTATGTGGAGCGGCTTCTTAAGTCTTCTTCTTGATACAAAGGTACCTGAAATGAATCATTGTATTTTTCGCTCTTCAATTGAATTAAGTATGATCTTCATCCCTTTTTGGGTTAGATATAATGTGGTTTACGTTATATCTCAAAGGGATAGGATTATAGGAACAAGGATTGAAGTTCTGACTGTTAATTATTAGATGTGTGAACCTGAAAATTTTCAGTTTGCTGTTCTTGATGTCTGTTGCATCTACCTTCCTTATCAATTAGATCATCTTGAACATTGTATGTTAAATGTTTTCACTTCCAGGGCCACAAAAGCGGCATTATTAGCTTTTGCCTTAGAGGAACACATTTGGGGGAGCAAAGACGGGTTTTGTAAAATTAACACCCTGTTTGGAATGAATGAACTTGAATTGTGGAATTCATTTGCAAATGGACTCTCATGTTTGGTATGCCACAACTTAAAACATGGAATTCAGATGAATTCCACAAACTCCGGTTTGGAATAAATCTAGAATTGAAGTTTCATTTGTTTTTACTTCCTAAAATATCCTTGATAGAATAATCATATTAAATTACAGTAAAGAAAAAAAAATACCATAGTTATGTTTTTTCACATCATCTTCTTCATCAACATGTATCAAAAGCATTAGAAAAAAATCAGTAAAATATTTATAAAGAAAAGGTAAGTGAACTCAAAATTGATCCATAAATAAAGAAAAAATTGCAAAGCCGTAACTTGTTATGGGATCATTGCCAGAATAATGTTTATATTTGTCACTGAGTTACACAATCAGGCCTCATCTATTCCATGCCATCAAAGGAGCCCTATTCTTATACAAAATTCATAATAAAATATCAAATTCAGAATATCAAAAGCAAGAAAATCAAAATTGTTCAGCAAAAATCTCTGTAATATTACAAGAAAGAAGTCAAAAGAACTATACAGCAGGCTCTATATGTATCCATTTGTATATCTATGCTACCTAGAGAGAGAAGAGAGGAGAGAAGGCCATAGAAATAGCGATTATTCTTGATCGATTGGAGAACCAGCATAGACAAACCTAGAGATCAATAAATCTAAAACCAGAGACACTGATTACTAAATAGAAGAGATGCAAGAATAAAACTCCCACAAAAAGTTGAATTCCAGAGACACTGATTACTAGAGATCAATGTATCCATTTGGTTTGGTGAGTTAAATTCCATGGAATTCAATTCTAGAACTGAAATGAACTTTTTTTTTTTTTTGGTTGTGTTTTTTCATTCTGAACACAAAAAGTTGAAATTGGAAATGAATTCTACAAAATTTTGTGGAATTGATTCATTCCAAACAGGGTGTAAAACTCCCACAACACTCATCACAAGAGGCTTTGAGAAGCCAGCTTTTTCAGAGGAGAACCGCTGCCCAAACTAGCAGTTCCCAGGGGAAACCGCTAGCTGGTCTGCAGTTTCAATTGAGAATTGGAGCCGCAACTGTTTTATTAAAGAAGAGCTGGTTCGGGAACTAGCCATTCTTCCTTGCCTTCGTCTTGTCTTCATCTGATCTCTTTGCCTGGCATGGCATGTAATATGATGGGGAGAGTTTTGTTTTGGTAAATTATTTAGGGGGAATTTTAATTTGGAATTTTTTTCTTGTTAAGAGTTCTAATTTTGCAAAAAAAACTCAAGACGACACCCTAATAGGGCAGACACAAAAGTTTTCTGGCCTCGCTCCTTGGTTTATGTGAGTCAATCGATGGAACTGGATATGTTTTCTCCCCAAACCCAGCACTAGAATCCCATTTAGTTTGCAATTTCATTCTATATATGAACAAAACTCAGCTGTAGGGTTGCCTAAATTTTCCGACCTCTGCAGGATCAAGGTCAATAGAAATGGCCTTTGCTGTGGCTTGATCTATATTGCACAGAAACAGAAACGGAAAACATTTCCGATAAGAAACGAACATTTTTTTTAAAAAAATAGGCATAAATAAGGTCTGAAACGAAAATAGAAAACGTTTCGAAAATGGAAAAATGGCTACTATGAGATGTTTCCGTGCAACATAAGGCTTGGGCTTGATAGTCGAGCTATAGGGCTGGATGCAAGATCTTCAACTGTGGCACTCAGAGCAAGCAACAGACCATATCTGACCATATCTGGCTCCTAACTCGAAGTCAAACATTTACCACCAAACCAGAAGGTCACGATCTCAAGTTGCGAATGTAGTCTCTTTCTAATCGAGTTGTGAATGTAGTCTCTTTCTAAGGAAGCAACAGAAAGATTATATACAACTACGACCCTCTCCCGACCTGCACATGTGTAGAGTGTCATTTTCTCCCCTTTCTTGGCTAGAACACATTTGAAGTATAGTAGTTGAAATTAGCTGTTGAAGAAATCTATTCAAAACCTCTCCACTAGAGCAGATTGATGTGAGATCGATAGAAGCAGGAGGCATTACACTTGAGCTAAAAACAAAAATTACCCAAGGGGGGCACTAGGAGTTGCCATCTCTCCCAGACCCCACGGTTATCGAATCAAGTTGATGATTGGACACTACAGAGCTTGATTATGTTTGTGGTTGCTTTTGCCAAATGCCACTCAAATTTGATATCTAATATCATCTTATGTTGACCTGGGGATTGGGTTTTCAAAACCGACCAAAACACCGTCTGCCTTTCGTTTGCTCCATCTTTATTCTTTTTTAATAGTAAGGTAGGGTACCTCGGGGAACCAGTGCCCCTCTCTTCAAAGTGCACCGTGCATCATCTCTCTCCTTTTTTTTTTTTATATCACACCCCTGTTGGCATCTGATCACCCGTGTTGTTTTACATCGCATATATCACAGCGTTTAGGTATTGGGGTACCCAAAAATGAACACCGTAAACAGATCCCTTTTATGAGTTAAAATTCACGGGGCCTAACCCTTTTTACCCAAAAATAAATATCTTTCCTGTTGGGGGCGGAGGAACTTTGAGCTCCCCTTCATCTAAACATGGCCACGGTTCATGAATCGCCGGTTCCGGTTCAAGAAATCTTTGAACCTGAACCGAACCGCCCAAGGGCGGTTTGGGACGGTTCGATTCCGGTTCCGGTTCGTGTCGGTTCGGTCAACGGTTTGAGCCGGTTCGGTCAACGGTTCCGGTTCCGGTTCAAACCGAATTTTTTTAATTTTTTTTAAATATTGTTGTATTCAATTTTGGTCCTTGTTCCGTTGTTCGGTTCGGTTTGGTTTCGATTTTTAATTGTTAAATGTAATTGTAAATATAAATATTCTCAACCATATTTTTAATAAAAAAACACTACTAAAAATTGAAGAAATATAAGTAATAATTTCATTAAAAATAATTAAAACAACTAAACAAGTATGTAATACAAGTATGATAATAAAAAAATATAATAATGATAAAATAATATAGTAACAAGTAATAAATAATTAACAATATAATTGAATAAATTGATAAATAACAAAATGAGAAGATTGAAGAAATTGAAATTGAAATATTAAATGAGAGACAAAATTTAGAGAATAATAGCTTGAGACTTGAGAGAGAGAGAGAGAGAGAGAGAAAGTGTGAAAAATGAGTGGAGGAGGGAGGGGTATATATAGATAGGAATTATAAAATTAAAAAAAAAAATTAATAAAATTGGAATTGGAATTTGGACCGTTGGGGGGGGGGGGGGGAGGGGTGCTGCACGGGGGGAGGGGGGGTTGTTCCGGTTCCGCGGAACCGACGGTTCCGGTTCTCCGGAACCTTGAACCGGAACCGGACCGAATTTTGCCGGTTCAGTCCGGTTCCGGGTCCGGTTCTGGCCGGTCCGGTTCCGGTTTCGGTTCCGGCCGGTCCGATTCCGGTTCGAACCGTCGGTCTGGTTCAATTTTGGCCATGACTACCTTCATCTTCAAACGCATCAGACACCATTACCTACCTACCTGAGAGTCCAATCAAAAGATATATAGCAATAAGCAAAGGCAGGCCAGGCCATACATACAGTGTTATGCTAATATACAGTGGAGTGGACATTAAAAATTTGGTATGTTTTTTCTTGTATTTTATTTTTATATTCTATGTAAAAAAAGAACAACTGCTAGAAGAAGACTTGGCAACCGTCCTTAATTTCCTTCCCTGAAACATCTTCGGTGTCTCAGAAGATGTGTGATGACAGTTAAGATGCTTGTAACTACCAAGGGCTCTGTACTGTACTGTACTGTACTGTATATTAAAAGAATTTGTCTTGTACTAATGTCTATACTTGTTTCTTTTTGGTAATTACCTGATTTTTTTTTAATTTTAAATCAAACTTTGTGCTACTTTTATATAAAATTAATAATAGATTTTGAATAAAATTATTATTAATTTTAAGCATAATCATTACAAATTTTATGTGTGATGTCAATTTATAAAATTATTTATTAGTGTTATTTATGAATATAACTAATAATGTCAGAAGAGGTTGTTGAATGAGCAAAATGGAACATTTTTTTTTTTTTCTGATCCATCTCCTCAGTAGGAATATGAGGGACTTAAACTTTAATGCATGAAAATACTAAAATGGTGTCGTTTTAGTATTTTTAAAATATTTTTTATCCTAAAATTTCAGGAAACATAAAAAAAAATATTTTATAATTTTACAAATATTTTAAGATCATTTTATAATATTAAAAGCGTTTTTTTTAATTTAAAAACACGTTTTTGTTTCATAACCATAATAGAAATAGAAGTAATTCAATTTTTATTTTTCTGCACAATCATGTTAAAAATAAAAATAATTTGTATTTATATTTACTTGAATGAATGTTTATATTTAATTTAATAATTATTTTTTAAATAATTTTTATATTAAAATTATATTTATAAAAAGATATTTATATTTTTTTATTCACTTATCTTTCTCGTACTTTTGTTTTTAAATATTAATTTTTTATTTTTCATTTTATATTGTATTCATATTAAATTTTTATTTCTGTACAACAATAGGATCTAAATTAAGATTAGGAAAAATATCAAATGGCACAAAGTGTAGAATATAATATAGGGTGGTTGCCCTAGCTTAGAAGTAGAAGTGGTTGTTCCAAACAAAAGTGTCCTCCCTCACGTGGAAGACGACGAAGAAGAAGCTTTGTAGAATATAAGAAGAGTAAGACACCCACACAAATCCACGAAGAAGAGAAGAGAGAACCTACTTCGATGAAGTTCTTGCTTGCTTACTATTATTAGGCTAGGCCAGTTGGGTTGGAGCGATGGATGGATGGATGGATGGAACGAAAAAGGAGTGGTTCACAAGGAACAGGGTGGCGTACGCGTGTCAGTTGTCGGCTGGTTTTGCTCATCATATTTCCTTGTCAACTAACCTTTACCTCACATGTTTAAAATAAATAAAATTAAAAAAAAAAAACAAACAAACAAAACATATTATTAGTCCACCAACTCCTCAAATGTCAGTTTCAATGTCAACTGAAATGACTGTCATACCCTCTTACAATCCCTTCTCCGCCATACACTACAAAAATTAGGTCATATTCACTCTCTATATATATTTCTGAATTTTCATTCTTTAGAACATTCTTTTAAATTTTAATTTTTTTTTAAGAATTAATCGTGATACTCCTTTCATTATCATCGGCAACTTGGTGTTCTTGAATTTTTATTTTTCATTAAACTAATTTTAATAATTTTTTTTTTTTAAAATTCAAGACTTAATTCAACAAAAGGTAGCCTAATAGCCAAATCAGTTAACAATCAAAATGGGCTCATCTCGACAATTTTATTGTCAGTCTTAAATATATTTTATCTGGTTAAACTATTCATTCAGACCACCAAATAGAGAAAATAAATTATTACTACAAATACGGTAGCTGGTAGTGGTTAGGGGGGGGGGGGGGGAGGGGGCGGAGCGAGCGGCATCGGCCAGCTTACGGAGGGAGGGTAAAATGGAAAATATACGCACCAACTTCAAACCTGTCCCACTCGAGCCGGTCTGTCCTGTATTTCTATTGTACTCCGCTCGTGAAGTGCTGGCACTGGCGTGGCCTAGTCACGACCACCCACGTGTCATAAAAAGAATCCTTAGTGAATTTCAGCACAACTCTCTTACCATCACTAGCTTTTTGAACATTTCTTTGCCTCAAGAAATATTTCAACCGCCCCATCTCAACTTCTCAACCAAATATTTTATTGCAAAAATAATCCTTCCCATGTTTACCAAAATAGCCCTTATGGAGAAAATATTTTCAATTAGATAAAGCGTAAAAGTAATAAATATATTTATTTTTAATCTAAATACATCTTTAATTCAAAATAACAAGATAAAGTGTATTTATTATTTTATTTTAGGGATATTTTTATAAGAAAATAAAATTCAAAAGCATATCAAACACTAGGGTTAGTATTATTATTTTTTTATTATCAAGAATAATTTTTAACTTTTATTCTTTAAGTTAATATTTGTTAATCAAGATATAGACCGAAAAATGTAAAATTTAAAAATAATTTCAAATAAAATTAATTTTTATTGTGTTTGTAAAATTTTGTAAAAGGAAATTACATTAACTTCTTATCTTAAATTTTTAAAATAAATTTATTTATTTTTTATCTTTAAATAATTTATCTTAAATTTTATAAATAAATTATTTTGATAAAATCTTATCTTACTTATTTTAACAAACACTATCTAAATATATATTAGATGTATTTATCAAACACTCAATAATTTATAAATACACACATTAGGTAAATATACATAAATATATGTCTGAATTTGTCCCAAAAATACACGTTATTTGAAATTTTAACTACAAATTTTTGTGATGTTAATTTCAATCCTAACAATTTAAGATAACTAAACTAAATTCTACTAAAATAAGTGAAATTTAACATTTTGTTGTGAGCAAATTTACCCATTAAAAACCTTTCTTTTCCCATTATTCTGAACAATTTCAACTTCAAATTTAATATCATGGATATTTTAAAAGATAAAAAACAAATATAATTTTAATTTGATACATAAATTATAAGGTACAGTTAAATTTTAGGATCATGCTAGATGTACAATAAATTTGTACATCTTGAGCTACATCAAGGGGTATAAAGACTAAAATATCCTGCGCCTCACATGCGCCTCAAGCGCTTCTATGCGCTTCATGAGGAGCTTTTTTGTCATTGATACACCTTTGTGTAGCCCAAGGTATACACAAAGGTGTACCAATAACATTATCCTAAATTTTATAGTTTAAATTATGTTATATTAAATATAAAGAATTTATTTACAACTGAATTATACGCGGTTTCATCGCAAAGCAAGCAATAATCTCTGGCGGCAAGGTCACAGTGGGAAGGAAGGGGTAGAAGGGTAATTTAGCTTGAAGAAGCGGAGAGAAAGGTTGCCGCGTAAATGTTCGAAGTAAAGGCCCGCCCTTATATATATCGCCGTCGTTGAAGACTTTTTCCCCCACTTACCATTTAACTTTCTCTCCCGTTTTCTCTTCTCTTTCGCTTTTACCTAGAAAATTTTCCTTCCCGGTCGGTCGCTATATTTCGGGAGTCAGAATCTCGATTCCCCAAGCGAAATGAAGAAATCAGGGATCGCAGCCGCGGCCGCTGCCTCCGTCGCCGCAGCTTCAGCCACCGCCATCTCTTCCTCGGCTCTAGCTTCCAACACCAACTCGCAGCGATCTCGCCAGGTCAGTCTCATTTCTTTCTGTATCTGAACTTTTCTCTGTTCGGATCTTTCTCTCTGTTTGCCTGGAAAACGTGGAAGGAAAATACGGATGCATGTTTTGATTCCTTTTTCTTTCACTTTCTCGCCTGTCGGAACGGCGATCCCTCTCCTATCGAGATGCCTTCCGTTTCATCATCACATTGTTTAATTTGGCAATTCGTGAACGTATTTGTTTCTTGGACGTTTGATTTCTTTTTTGGTGGTTTAATAGGAGGCTGATTCGAGCAAAGAGAGTGAAAATTCCAGGACTTCTTCGGATCAATTTGCGCCCAGGTTCGATGGACTGAGGTTTATTGAAACGCTGGTTACGGCTCACAGATAAGCTTGATTGTGATGAACCCGATGTGTATTGGATCTGCCTAATCCACCTGTTTTTAATTGTAAGTCTTAGATCAACAGGGGCAATTAAGATGTTTACAATTTTCCGAGAAAGAGAGGCAAATGAGTTATAATTGAATTCCATTCTGTTCCTTTTTTTTTTTTCTCCCCTTTTCGTTAGGGCTTGTTTGGTTGTTAGGAATTCCCTATTTGATTTCGATTCCGAAAGGGAAACTTTGGATAATAGATATGTGAAAGTTGCATAAAAACTTTGAATACTCCATATACTGTCGGTTACATGGATTTTAACTCTTGCAAACTATATTTGTTTACCATCATATCTTCTGTCGAGTGTTCCTTTTGTTCTTTATTAAGTAAATCAATAGTGAGTTATTTAAATTTTATTATTTATATGGTAATTGAAATTTTCATCCAGTGTTTTTGTTTTATTTGTCTATTTTCTAATATTAAGACCTTCTTTAGCATACAAGATTTTGTTTGATTCTTAATTGTTTCTTCTCTTGCTTGATTTTAAGTTAAGATGTGTTTGGTTGACTAGAAGAATGCTTTTAAACAGGGAAAGTTGTAATTGCATTATCTTGAATTATGTTTGGTTAATATAAAAGAACATTTGGAAGGCATTTGAAGTGTTTGGAGCATGGAGATAGTAATGAGAACAACAGTACTGTTGGTGTTGACGGTGGCAAGGGAAATATCATTTGCCATCAAGCACTAGTGGGGGAGGAAAAGAACAAAACAAAAGCGTTCTGTTCTGAGGTCCTAGCGGTGCACATGCCACATGCCACTTGCCACATGCCACTTGCCATGATGAACCAAGCATGAAAAAAGCTAAACAACTTGCCTTTGCCCTTCACGTGCAATGTACTTCCATTTTCCACACAACGCTCAATCCATCAAAGTCAAGATCAATTTTAACTCTTCAAGCATTTATGCACGTGTTAATAGAAATGACAATTTTTACAAGTTATATATGGATCTAAAATTTTATTTAACGAGATGGATATAAACCAAGGAAAGAAAAAAGTTTTGAGGAATGGGTATTAGGCCTCGACCATATGTATTTATATTTTGTAAGCACTGTTGTAATGCATTATATGTATAAGATCAGGCCAAAGAGATCTTTCTTAAGCCATGGCTGGTTATTAGCTGGGTCCAACTTTGATTTAAACAAATAAAAAATTTGATTTGACATTCAACAATCAAAACTTAAAAAGGGTTAGAAACCCTAAATCCATCTCTCCGTTTTTATTTTATTTACATCTTAAAATTTGTTATTTACTAAGTTCTGGTTGAGAATTTCGGGTAAAAATTAATTGTAGATATATGTATTTTAATTCAAATTTAACAGAAAGAGTAAGATCTATTATTCAATAGGGTTATCAGTAAAAGGATATCATTGTTATATTGTTCTGTTAATAACTTCCCACAAAAGAATACCAACTCTTATATGATGGGCATGGAGAGCTGTAGGCACAACAACAATGCATATTTGTGTAAAAGTACTTGGGAGTAGAAAAAATCACCATTCCATTCAAAACAACTCGAACGGGCAGCATGTGATGAAGGCGGCAGCTGCTGCTGCCAGCATCAGGACCGGAGATTGATTGAATTTTGATGGAACCCCATTTGAGAGCTCGATTTGTTCGTCCGTGCAACCTAAACCTTTGTCGTTGGTGGTATCGATGCAGAGACTGGCAAAGAGCCCCGGTGGGTACTTGCCGAACGTGTTTATGTAGCCGAACATGGTGTTGGCGCAATTGCTTTTGTCGTCGTTGAGCTCGTTGGTGAAAGGGCAGGCGAATTGCCTGAACGCTTTACAACATATGGTTGTCTCGTACCTCGGCCCCTTGCACTGGCTTGTGATGATTGTGTAGTTCTGATGCTCAAAGTCGATGCTGCAATCTGCATGAACCCAAAACAGAAAATCGTTACAGATGCTATCGGAGCCAACTCGTGCATTGAGTTCTTCAGCCAGCCATGGTCCGAGCCATTTTGCTAATAGGGTTGCATTGTGTTTCAATTGATGTACACAGCTTAAAACAAAGGGCAACAACAATGACAATAAATCATAATCCTTAATTTCATTTGGGGGGGTGGGCAAGTTGTTTGAAAGATAAATGAGTCAATTTGAGAGAACAAGTGGAAGAAGAATTTTATGGTGATACATGGAAACTAATTCTTTCTGGCGATTTAAGCAAACTACCATATTTGGAAAAAATAAAAAAATGAAAACCAAAATGGGTTTGTTTTCAAAGAAAAAGACAACCTAGTTTATATATAACCTAAAATTGCAAATATGGAAAACTCCAAGAGTTTATTGACCTTCAAAGGTGCCCACAAAAGTTAGCGTCTTTTCTTTTTTTCTAATAATCGCTTCATATTTTCTACCTCTCCCTATCCGTCACTCCTTTCCCTCTCATTCCCATTGCTAATCTCTCCTCACCTCAACTTGTTCTACATCTACACTAGTCAAAAAATGGATCCTAAACTACAAACAATAAAATAAAATAAAAGTTGCTTTTAGCATTGGAATGCCAACTTAAAAGTCAACAAATCTTTTTAATGTAGATTTTATAAATAATATTGTCGCACCTAATTAAACTTAAAACTTGACGTCGTGGTGGTTGTAATCCAGGTACAACCAACAACTAGGAATAATGCCATTTGCCTAGATAACAGTAAAAGTTTAGTATTTTATTAAACCTACACCGGCCTAAAACAATAAGAACTTAAAAACTTAAGTATTTTGTTAATTTTGATTTTTTTTTTGGTTAGTTTCTGCCATCAATTAAAACAATAAAAACTTAAAAGACTTGTGATAGGTTTATTCTATTTTAAGTTTTTTCTTTCATCTCCTCTCCACCGCAGGTAAAAGTTATCGGAGAGAACCATGGAGAACCTACTCCATTTATTTTTGTTATTAATGAGAATCTATAACTCTTTATCTTTTAATTGTACATTTAATAAACTCATTATGTATACACAATAATTTACAAATCGTACTAATTTAATAAGCATATAGAAGAAAGAGGTGTGTGACCTATAACCATGACTATTAAGAAGAAGATTACTAACTTTGTTTTTTTTTTATGCACCTGCGATGTCCAAGTATTGCCTGACTAATCCCATAGGTGGGTGACCTTCTTCCCTTATACACCCCCGGATAAATTTGAATGCAATCACAATTTATACACACTCAAATCTAGATATTCTGTGTAATCTATACAAGACTTATCTTCTAACTTTATTACTGCCTTTCAACAATAATTATATTTTTAAGTTGTCGCACTAATTCAAATCTCGATACCTCATATGCTTTGTTGCTGCACCATGCCTTCTAGATTATTAACTTTTTACTTTATCAGACCACTAGCTCGTATTAATTTGGTGATTGTTTTTCCTTTTCATCTCATATATTATTATTATAATTATTATTTTTAGTAAATAACTAAACAAAGACCATATCATGAAAAAGCGAAAAGACAAAAAAGAACCACTCAATTTTCTTTTTCCTCTCACCAAAACAAAAGTGGAAAAGAAAGAGGAAAACTGACGTATTCACTCTCCAGTCCCCACATGTTTCCTACGTTTTCTGGACAACCAAACAGAAGAAACACGCGAGGTACGGAGTAAAAACCTGATTTCACTTGAAGGAGAGCACGGGCTGTCATTCCATGAGATTGAAGGACGCCATCTGCACACACAATCAGTTCATCAAAATCGCAGAGAGGAAAGCAAGAAAGAAGAAACAAAGGATCTAGAACGAAATTCAACCAAATGCGGATCAAGATTTGCAAATTACTAGAAATGGTGGCCGAGGAGGCCAAGCCAGCGAGGAATGCGAAGAGAAACAAGAAAGATGACGAATATTGCGGAACCATTTCGCTTCTGGACGCGATCGAACGCTATTGTTCGATCGATTCAGAGGGAATTTCTTTTGACGATTTAAAGAACGACGATTCTACCTTGTTGGGAGGTGGTTTTTGTTGTTCGTCAATCATTATTGAAGATCTAAAGATAGCGAAGAAATTGAAAGAGAGAAATGGAGAGAAGGAGGGCCGTAGAAAGAGGAGCACAAAATCTTGAAAGCCACCATGCCAACGCCATAAAGCTTCGAAGCCAAGTTACCGCTGTATATATATGGATATAACTGAGCGCAGGACCTTAAGATTTGAAAACGAGATATAACAAATATATATTTTTAAAAAATAATACATCTATTAAACTTTATTTTGTGTGGTACTAAATAAACTCATAATATATAACCAAATAATAATATTCTTGCCAAAACAGGAAAGTCAATAGTGCAAAAATTTTACAATTATTTTAAAAGTTATATAAAAATTATCTCTCTAATTGGAATTTATTTTATAAAATTTTTATAGATTGTTGTTGTGACACAATAATAGAATTTGTAGTCGAAAAATTTGTGACCAAGTTGTTTTGAATTCTACAAGAGAAAACATAATCAAATGGTACAAAATAGTTCTTACGTCAATACTCTGATACTTAAATTAGGCACTTAAATTTGCTAAAGTCTTGTAAATAGTATTGAAATCAATATCAGGGGCGCATTCCCTTATAGAGGAGCGTTGGATTTGTGATAAACACCCTTAATATTTTGAGATTAACTAGAATTAAAACTTTTACGAAAAATACTTTATCCTTTATGAAATTTCAAGAAAGATTTTTAAATGTCCAAATTTATCATGTTCGTGCCTTGTTCAAGACCTCCAATCTCTTAGGGTTTCCAAAATTTGTATCGGTCTTTAGAACACTCCAATCTCTTAGAGTCGTCTTCATTGATTCTCATTTTCGAAAGACATTATAATTTTTCAGAGATTGTTCGGCAAGCCTCTTATGTGATGCACATCTTCCTTTATTTTGATTTGAATTTTTTTATTTTTTCTAGTGAGCGTTGATTCATGATATATCAATTGCTTTTTACTCTTTTCTTTGAGCTAATTGAAGGAAAGAAAGAGTAGATTGTAACGATGTCCAAGGGGATTTTCCCAGGGTTTTAACATTTTTCAACCGTTATTAACTTTCCTGGACTTATTTTACAGGTTAAGTTTTTTGCTGAGTACCCAATATTTTTGTGACTTTTGAGCTTCTGAGGCCTCCCTTATATAAAGGGGGTCAATTACTTTTCACTTTTCACCACTTGCTTTCTTTTTTTGTTTTCCTTTGTCATTGCTCAACTTTTTCAAAACATCTCATGAAGACCACTTTTAGCTCTCCTGACTGAAAAGTGTCACTCATTCTCCCAGCGACCATACATCACTTTTTGGGAGATTTCAACACTTTTTCCCGATTTATTGCAACCTTTTTGAGGTATTTTCATCTTCTTCGTGCTATTTCTTACTGCCTGTCGTGAACATCAATCTTGGTCTCCTAGGGATCGGTTTCGGTCTTCAGATCTATTAGTATGTTTTGTTTTTGGGCATTTACTCGGTCTCCAGAAAACTGTTTCTCGTGAGTGTATTTGGTCTCCCAAAGAATGTTTTCTCGCGACTTGGCTATCTGTTTTGTTTGTCTCGCTAAGTTATCATGGTTAGGTAAAAAAAAAAAATCCAACTAGGGATGTCTCTTACATCTAGAGCTAGATAGGATTCTTAGGAAACCTTCCCATTTAATGGAATGGGACTTGTCGTTTTCCTTTGCCACGGATTATAAAGTAAAGGTTGCTCATACGAGGGGAAAGAGGTACAACTGATATGGGAGAGGGGTGTATGTTGTCCATGAGTCATTGTTGGTAGTGGCCTTAGGTTTCCCTTATTTAATTTTGAAAAATGTTACTTGCACAGGTAATTGAGTTATCGAGAGAATGATCGAAAATGTCAAAATTCAAAAGTATCTTCACCTAATTTATCATTGTCGCCTCTGAATGAAATCCCGGGCTTCATGATTGATGAAGTATGATAATTGATGATTGGACTTCATCATCGGATGAAATCCGATGTAATCATTGAGCTTGTACATCTCATCTATACATGTAACATTGTACTTTAATTTTTGCCTTACACTCTTAAAAGCTTTTCATCTTGTCCCAGCCCAAATTCATGCCAATGGGTGGTCACTATTACTAGACTTTTCAATTTTAAGTGATCAAAGGGAGGTAGCAGCGTCTCTCAAACCTTTCAATTGTCTGCGGCAGTCTATAGTGTCGCGATCTAACATTTAGTTGCCTTGGGGCCGTTCTATCTTTGCGATATCTTAGAACATTATTGTTGCAGGTTGGGCCACTAGCAGTCAGGCTAGGACAAAACCTCGAAATATCACCAGATAAGCTAAATTTATAGTTGTTAAAACCCCCCTTGATTGAATACAATGTTATATTAGGAAGCCCACACTTAAACGACACGAGAGCCCTAATTTCTTTAGGATCTTTTCACTAATCAGGGATAGGGCTTCTACTTCTATCCATTTAATGAAATAATCAGTAATCACTAGTATAATTTTTTTTTTTTAACCCGTTGCTCGTGGAAAAGGACCCAAGATATCCAATCCCATTGTGCAAAAGGTGTTGGCTGAAAAATATTTTGTATAGTTGTTATCAAGGGTATAATGAATTGGTGTGTGACTTAGCATTTGTCGCACTTTTTTACTTTCTTAAAAGTATCTTTTTGCAATGTAGGTCGGAAGAATCCTTGAAGGACTTTAGCTACTAATGTTCTTGACCTTATGTGTTCTCTACAAATCCCTTCATGTATCTCGGTCAAAGTGTATTTAGTTTCTTGGAGGCCTAAGCATTTTAGCAAAGACGTTATGAAAGCCCTCTTGCACAATATTCCATCAATTAGAGTAAATTTGGTGCCCCAAATTTTCATCTTCCTCGCATCTATTGAATGAGTGGGGGGTTTGCCAATTCTTAGGAATTTCTCTATCGGAATTTTCCAATCATTGGCAATATCTATGACGAGTACTTCTTCTTCTTCAATGCTAGGCTTCTTGGAGAATCTCTACTTGTATCCTTCCAGCTATTTTTTTTTTTTTTTTTGACTAATGCTAATTTAGACAAGGCATCAGCATAGTCATTTAATGTTTGTTAATTTGTATCAATTGAAAGTCTTTAAAGGGTTATGCGAATGTCTTAACTTTGTGTAGGTACTGTGCCATTAGTGGCTCTATAGCCTTAGATTGCCCTTGGAATTGTTGCACCATTAGTTGTCAATCGTTGTGTGCTATCAATTTTTCTGCTTTCATTTTTCAGGCTAGATTCATTCCAACAATTAAGGCTTCATATTCTGCAATGTTATTGAAACCTATGAAGGCAAAACGTAATGAGTATTCAAGACTATCATCCTTTGGGGATATTAGGACTACCCTTCCCCCACTTCTTTGTGAGCTTGAGTCTCCACCAATAAATAATTTTCATTTTAGGGTATCTCTCTTGAAAGACTTTTAGTCATATGTGCATTTCACACCAAAATCTGCCAATGATTGCCCTTTAATAGCATGTCGTGACTGAAAATTAATATCACATTCCCCAATGCTATACCCCATTTAGTGAATCTTTTAGATCACTCTAATCTCTGTAATATTTGGTACAGAAAAATGCTAGAAAATCTAACAGACTTATCGAAAGGGGGCAAAAAGTCAATTTTGCCCCCACGCCCTGCTTTTTCCCTCCCCCTCCCATGGATTCTCCCCTTGTTTTGGTGCGTCTCCCTTGCCATGGCTGCCACCTCACTTTGCTGCTATCGCCTCGCCTCGTCTCCGTCGCCTCTTTGCCATGGCTGCCTCACCTCGCCCTCGCCGACAGTCGCTGCATCGACTGTCGACGAGGGCGAGGCGGCCTTGGCAAAGAGGCAAGGCGAGATGACGACAGTGAGGCGTGGCAGTGAGACGAGGCGGTAGCCATGGTAGGAGAGATGCACCAGAGAGGGGGGGGGCAGTGGACCGCTTTGCAAATTTGCAAAGTGGGTGGGGGCAAAATTATTTTTTTTTCTCTTTTTGTGAATCGCTCGATAAGCCCGTTGTGTTAGAGTTGGCGAATACTTCGGGGACCCTTGTTTCTCACACCGGGTACGCCCACGTGAGCTTAGGGAAACTGAAGTATTACCCAACTAAATGTGACTCCTACACGCGGGATACGGGGGTTGGGGGGCAGCGCCCCCGACACGGGTGTCCTGCTGCCCGGTCAGCGGGTTGGGGTTCGGGGGCAGCGCCCCCCGACGAGTTTGGGCTTTTACGTAAGTTGACCCGTATGGTTGGACTTAAGAGTTTTTTATATTGTTTTAGGTTTTAGGCCCATTTTTGAGGCATATATATTTTCGTTTCTTTTGTTCAATTGTAAGTGATTGAATCTGCTGTAATCGAAAAATATAGTAAAAAACTCTTTGCAGAACGTAGCCCTAACTTGGGGTGAACCTGGGTAATCTCGTATATCTCTTTTATTTTTCTTAATTTTTTGTGTGATTATCTGACTCAATTGTGATAAATCCCTTCATTGTGATAAATCCCTTCACGTCGGACAATTTGGCACGATGGTTAATCAATAAGAATTATGGAAGATTTTCTTGTGGGAAAGGTCTCTGGGAGACTGAGCCGTCCTCATTGGCTTGTGTCTTTGGGAGATATGTCAGTCTTCTAGAGATTGTTTAGTTGGCCTTTTCTATGGTGTCCATCTTCCTTTCTTTTGATTTAGGCTTAATTTTATAATAGATTTTAGTTTATGATACATCACTATAAAATATCACTTATACGAAATACCACTCACTTCAAAATTTAATTCGCTATTGAAGTACTTCATTATCTTATTAGAATGAGAAAATTGATATTTTTATACAAAAAATATTTTCCACATATCACAATAAATTTGGATACACATTCACTTGTACCCCCACATATATCTCAAATTTGCAATTAAAAGTTGAACTTATTATTATGGTTTTAGATTACAGTTGTTGGATGTGAATATTTTATTTACTTGAGTTAAATCTCAACTATAAGCTACTCATGTAAGAGCCTACCTAATATGCATATATAATACTCCAATATTATTTATGCTAAAGAAAATAATATATATATATATAAATACATATTAGTTCGATGTGGGTTGGGGACAGAGTTGATATTTTATTTTCCTCATCCTAAGTAATGTTTATTAACCAAGAGATATATAAAAAAAAAATAAGATATAAAAAATATTCAGACAAAAGTATTTTTTTTATTATATTTGTTAAATTTATCCAAAAAAAAGTTATGTGATTTCTTATTTTAAACTTTTCAAATAAATTTATCTCTCATTTAAAAAAGTTATCTTTGATCTTACAGAAATTATTTTAATATAATCTTATCTTATTCATTTTAACAAACGCTATCCTAGTGAATAGATTCAGTTCATACCTAACTTCTTAAAGGGTCCAATTTGTCAAATAAAAATTACCATCTCTAAGCAGATGGACAGGCAAAAATCCATATTTTGAGACATCTACTCTTCCCCAATATAGAAACCAGAGGCCAAAAGGAGCAAAAAGAAGTTAAAAAGACTACTAGTAGCTCACATTTAACTATGGCTTCTCTCTGACAAGCAGAAACTTCCTTTGCTGCTCAATAAAGGCATTCGTTCATCTACCTGTTGAGCTTAATTGGAAGATCCAAAACCATAGAAATTCTATTGGGATTTCTTGTCAAATTCTGTATCCTCTATACGCCATTAACACAATATCCTGACAAAAATGCATTCGCTTCGACATAAAACACTTGTGTGTATAATTCTAGCAAGATTTAAGTTCCTAAATGAAGAAGAACTAGGACCTACCAAGTAAACAGATTACAAAAGCAACAAGTTCCTGTTCGTCCCCTGCCTCTCAGGCTCCGCTACTAAAGGGGACTCGGACTGAATGTGTGTGTATCATTGTAGAATGTAAAAAATGAACATGAAATCAATAATGTTTACCGACCCTTTCCGCTTCCTGTGCTTCTTCGACTAGATGCAATATCGAGCATGGATGTCAGATCTAACCTACTTGCTATCAGCAAGCACGCACGCATTAGTATGTTTAGCTGGAAGGAGAGGCGCAAGCCTTGATGCTGCGAGAAATCAGAATAATTTCCACCATTTTGCCGGTTCCTGGTGGCCTGTTAACAGATGTCACTATTATGCCTTCCTCTGCGGGTGATGGACCTGCCCATCCGACGTCTTCTCCCAGTAAGTGCATCTAAGAGAACTGCTAAAGCCTCCTCCACTGCATCAGCCTGTTTATCGAACCCAAATGAGATGAAATCCGGGAGAAGTTGCAGCTCATTGAGGAGTCCAGCTGCGGCTGCTGCAGTACATGTTCGATCCCATGATGGTTGGGGCCTGGGTTCCAAACACCACAAGTGGGCACAATTAAATTCAACAAGATGGGAAGGATTTTAAAGGAAAGTCAAAAAAATAAGAAATGAAGAGAAAATTCATGGATAAGAACTATATTTTGTCCGAATGGAAGAGATTCAAGGTTTTTATCTCACCTAAGTTTATGCATTGCGGATGCACCAGTGGAAAGAGAGATGCATGAAAGGTCATCTCCCCAAACTTCCTTTGCTTGATCCTGCTAAAGAACCAATCACATGAGAACATTATTCACATAACACCTAAGAAGCCTTGAAAATAAACATTTCCAAGGCTCTAGATTCATCAAGTTTTCGTAGACCAAATCCAGAAAATCTCAAAGCTAGCCTTTTCAACATTCCTGAAAGCAACTCTACTATCAGTGCTACGAAAATCCCAACAATCCATAATCCTTTTCATCACTAATTAATGACTCAAAAAAGAAAGAAAAAGAATTGAAGGTCCTTAGAGGCTTCCGAGGTTTCTCCTTTTCTCTCATTTGTCTCACAAAAGTATATATTTTCTTTCTTCTTTCCCAGAGGCAAAGAAGAAAATAAAAGCCCATGAGTTATTGTATTTCAAAATGAGATATTGAGTAAATCACTTTTGTGATCCATATTACTTTATGCTCACTCATTCTGATGAATAGGAAAGGCAAGACAAAATGGAAACAAACAAAATAATGTTAACTATTGCAGAAAACAAGATGTAGTTTGTGAATTTGATTTCTTTCTTTTCTTTTTTTAGTGTTTAATGACTTGTTTGAGCTTAATGAATTTCATCTTCATTCTTTTCCCTATGAAATATTTATAAATGTTAAGAGAGGATAAACAGGTACAGCCATATCCATACATATGGCTGACAGTATTCGAAGAATTAATGTTCAGTGATGAACTAGCATGGATCAGATAGAACTGGGAAGGGAGAGAACAAAGGCAAATCAAAAAGTCAGCTGAATTAAGATCTAAGAAATAAGGAGGCTTGAGTATTCTACCAGAATAATCTCTTGACATAGAGGATTAGACCGAAAAGCCAACATCCAAAGGACAAGGTTAGCAATCATGGCTTGATACTCCATTAGTGGATTGACTGCACATCAGATGTAAAAGAGTGACAGGTGTACTGCAGGATAATACAAGAGTCTAGACATGACCCAAGGCATGCAGTGATTACATGGGATGCATGAGCCCTTTGTTTTTTGGGTTCCCACCCACCCCCGGACACAAACAATTTAGCCCCCATTACATAAAACCATGGCAAGCCACCGTAGAAGGATATTCTAGGCCCTGCCTCAGCCTAAGTTCTCAGAGACATTGGACCCACTAGGAGCTGCTTAAAACCGGATTTGGTAGAAGGATTGAGAGCCAATGGCAGCATCAAGAGATATTCACGAAAAGCAATATACTAGGAGAACAGCTTCTGATTGAAAATAATGACCTGCTTAGTTAGAGAAATTCTTGCAATCAAAACCAATAAGTACTGCAAGCATGCTAATGGCGGGCTTACAAAATTTGGGCAGAAAATTTCTGTATATAAGCCAAGGGGTACCTCAACCGACCAGGACTAGGTCCAAGGATAAGGTCAGAATCATACTATTACAGTTTGCCAGTCCATGGAGATGAGTTTGTAATGGGAGATAACATGGAGATGTGCTTGATTCAGGGAGGGGGGCTCAAGGAGCTGCGTTCAATGCTCCAAGAGAGCTGAAGAAGTCCCCCGTGTGGTGCATGGTACCACCCTAATGGCAATCAGATGTATGCAGTCCTCATTTAACATATCAGAGCCATACAAGTACCCACATAAGGTTTCAATGGGATGACTTACAAGAGAGATGGCTGGTCTGGGACATATATGACATAAGAACAGGAAGTTCATATTACAACAGAAATGTAAACAGTGTCATTAGAATGCAGTAGGACCTGCAAACGTCTGAACATTGCAGCAGAGTTATTCCAGGTACCATCAAGCAACACATAGTTCAGGATCCTCTCTCCATTTGTCTGTGTAGAATCAACATGAAAATTACCAACTTTTTGAACTAAAATAAAAAGCATATTAAGTAGCAAAAATCTATTGTAACCACACACACAAATACTCGCATGTACAAAGAAACAAAAAACAGCTAACACATGAGTCAAAACAAATTTTCTTACTACAGAAAGTAAATATTCAGCTATTCCATGAGTACAGTGGACAAAGAATAAATTATGGCATGATGGCAGAGGCCTGATTAATAGATGGTAAAGGGATAGGCTAGATTTCAAAGCTGATTCATAAAGCCAATCCCAAGTTTCCATGACAAGGATTTCTTGGTGTTCAAAATGAAATACTATCATTTCACATAATCTATTTGATGGGACAAGAAGTAAAAGATACAAATACAAGATATAGGCAGCTGCTCATACAAGTATGTGATCCTACGGCCTAAAACAACAAAAAATTCAATGGCTGCTCATGTTGCTATTGTTATGCGGGCCTATTTCATTAAAAGTTTTGAAAAATTAGGAATAGACTAACAGCCTGACTTCAGATTTTTTTTCTTTTTTTGGCTGGAAACATGATTCCTAATTTGAATATGAAAAGGAAAGAAATAATACCAAGTTCTTCTCGCATTCTGAACCTGTTGATCTATCTTGACTAAAGATATTTTGAACTAACTTTGTCGGTGCATTCTTATTTGGGTAAAGGCACCAAACATTGTTTTTCCCTGAAATTGATGTGCCATGCAGTCAGAACGGTAAGAAATAAAACGTCACAAGAATTGGCATCATGTCTAGTTGTCTAATACAAGGATAACAGCCTAAAAGATCAACATAGCTTAAGTATTTATATCAGCAATTAAAGGCATTCAAGGAATAAATTACACCAGACTAAATTCCATGCTACTAAAAAATGCATTCCTAGTACAAATATTAAGCATCAAAAGTATGCAAAGTATTAAAATTGAAGGGGGGCAAGTGAACTCAGAAAGTATTATAGTTATTTTGCAAAATTTGGACTTAGAATTTGCCAAGGAAAATAAGTACTTTAATTTTCTACCACACTATTATGTTCTCATTTCCCTGAATATCGAATACACTCATATCAATTATTTTCATTCACTACCATCTCATAAAACTTTTCTATTTGAAAATGGTGTTGGAACTTTTAGATAATCATTCCCTCAATAGAGGTTTGCATTAGGAAGGGCATCTAGCATAAAATTTTGTCACATTGTACTTTAGCTAACATTTGTATTGTTGATATGACTTTAAGAAGTCAATTAATTGACATTACGAATGCCGTACCACCGATCCCAACTTGGTTACGAATGCAGTTGATGATTTGTTTTTTTATTTTGTTTATAAGCCAAGTTTAATAGATTTTAACTGCCAGATGTCAGGACCTCAAGTCCAAATATGGAAATTCTTTTCATGAGGGAGAGAATTAGGGCCAGGTGAGAGGAGAAAACTGAGAGGGAGAGACAGGAAACAGAGAGATCGGAGGGAGAAAAATTGAGTGAGGGAGAGAGAGAGATTCAATTGCTATGAATATTCATCGGTAGCTTTTCATTCAGTTGAGAAGCCTTTTATAGCTTCTCTTTGGCGCCAACTTACAGGCGGTTATCAAGGTACAACTCCCAATAGCTGTTTTTAGTATAACAGCTACTAACCACTACCAACACCTTACAACATAATCCCCAAAACAAAAAAGTACCCCTAATACAATCATAGGGTCCTGACACCAGATACACTCTTCTCTGGGATTTTTCCTCAAATAAATTAGCAACAAGCATACAGGTGTTTGACTGAGGCCTCTTGGAAGGGTTTTTGAACTGGAAAGGACTTCTATGAAAGAAAAAATTATCCTGTGAAGGTACACAGACTGGTTTTAATGGGAAGCCCTTCCCTTAGGGAGAAGCTACCTGGATCTTGAGTAGCTTTGAAAGTGGCTTCTCAGGAAACTAAATGACTAATTAATGTGCAATTTGAAATCCTTGCAGGTTTCAATTTCCTGTCCCTATTTTCAAAATCTTGGAAAAAAATAGAAAACACTATATGGTTCAGTGTTTTTGCCCCCAAAAATTGAACCATATTTTCTTTTTTCCCTGCAAAAATGGGCACACCAAACTGGTTTATTTGTTTGTACAGAAAATGCTGGGTGCACTAGCTGCCCAAAAACATTGAGCCCAACCTGTGGTCAAGAGTTAAAGTCTCAGCCAGGGCTAAAAATATAAAAGAAACCAAAAACTTCTTACTCAGAGCCAAAGAAGACTCCAGCACCAGCCAAACAAGGAGTTGTTGCTAGAGGCACCAGTGATAGTGGAAGCTCTGGCTACAAATACAATGCCCCCCCCCCCGCCCCTCTCAATTATAATTAAATTATAACTAATAATATACTTACCCAGTTTTAAAAATTATTTTATTACATTTAGAATTATTTTTGATAAAATTAAGTGGATATTATATATATAACCACCATATGAAATAAAAAAATCTTTTCTCACTCATGGTTCTTTGATTTTGTTTTAGAATTTTAAAAACAAACAACATTATCAAATACCAACTTTAGTTTTTATTTTCTTACAGAAAACAAAAACTAAACAAAAAAAAAAAAAAAAAAAAACTAAAAAAGAACACAAGAAATCTAACAAGGTATCAGAAGGCCCAAAGGTAACAAAGTTCAAGCATTCCTACACACGTTTCATTGTGCCTGCTTTGCCCTCATTCCCATGCCATATTTATAAATGCCCATCTTCAAAAATGTATAATCAAACAAAGAACCTGTTTTTAACTTTTTAACATTTATTTTGAAGAAAACAGAAAATGCATGGCATTTTTGTCTCACCAAACAGAATTTTGTTTTGGAGTCTCATCCAATCAAGGACTATTTTTTGAGTCCATCCTAAAGAAGACCTCCTTATGCCAAGCACCATGATAGATACTGCTTTGTCTCCAAGTTTGGACCATATACACGTATTTTATTAGATATAAAATCTATAGCTTTCATTTTCTATAGAAAATTTGGAAAATGTGTTCAAATGTTAGAAGTACAGAAAACTAATTTCTAATCTAAAACAATTGGAACTTATGTTCAAAAATGATAAAGAGAATTGAGGAACTTGTGCAACTTATGTTAGAAAAGGAGATAGAGATGATTTGGGGAAAACTTTTGCGAAGAACTGGATTCTCCAAATTAGTAAAGAAATTTTGGGAAACTCGTTTTAGTAGTTCTCCGTATTCAATACAATTTTGGAAAACCAGGTTTTCCAAATCTCCAACTTCAATTTGGATTTTTTTTTTTTGTGGGTATTTGAACAAGTTTTCTAATTTTCCATTTACTGTGGAGTAATTTTCCAGAAAACTGAGGTTGTTTTCCACAACTAAACAGCCCCTTACTGTCCATTCCTTTTTCTCTCTGTGACAAAGGGAGATTTGACTTTCCCCAGCCACATTTTGTACACTAATGAATAAGATTTTTCATCCTTATCTTGACAGGTTTGTGGTGGTGTACCTGGACAACATCATGGTTTGTAGCAGCATTTTGGAGGAGAATGTGAAGCACCTCCAGCAGATTTTCAAGTGTTGCATGAGAACAAGCTATATATGAAGGAGAAGTGCTCATTCGCCAAGGAGGTGGTGCAATTCCTTGGGCACATTGTCGGAGGGGACCAACTCCAAATGGAAGACAGGAAGATACACACCATCAGAGACTGGGAGGTCTCTACAAAGATAACAAAGTTACATTCCTTCCTTGGATTGGCTGACTACTACTGCAAGTTCATCAAGGGCCACTTGGCCAAAGCAGCCCCGTTGACAGATCTTTTGAAGAAGACTCCCAGAGTTACTTTCTCCATACAGTCCCTAGATACTATTCATAACAACCTCAAGAAATGAAAGCAGCTAGTCATTGACTGCCGTTTTGTGTGCAAAACATAGGAGAGCTTCTGCAGGATTAGAAAGTTCTTATTCTTTTTTGAAGGGTAATGTTGAGTCTTCCCTTTCCTTTTGATTGAAGGAGCTCTCTCCTTGTTGTTTATCCTCCTTCATGCAATTTATTGATGATCTCCTAGTCCTTGGTTGAAGATAGTGTCAACTTCTGGTTCCCTATCTCATTCATGCAGGGTCTGTCCTTCAAGTTTTTTAATTTTTGGTACTTCTTTATTTATCCCCCAAAAATGTAACATTGGAAGGTGTCACTTTTTTCACCGTAAGACCATAATTGGTTCTGTTTTCATGAGTTGCACTTCTAGAGGAGTCAGAAGTTTTCCCTCTCAAGGAAATATGACAGGCTATATATCTAATAGCTATAATAGTTATCATACTTTTTCCTGGTTCATTTTGCATGCTATTGCATGCTTAGAGAGTATCTCCCCAAACTATACCTGACTATGCAAAAAAGGTTACCTGACCACCTTGTTGGGCAGTGGGTGAAAAGACCTTAGCATATGGTTGAAGATAATTCACATTTAGCAATTAGATACATAGCAATGCTACACAAGTTTGGAAGCTCTTTACAATTACTATGGCAGAATCAATATAGATTCATAAACATGTTGATCAATGTTATAAGTTGGACATTACCACTATAAAATTTCTTCTAATGGAACATTCAAACTAGTCAATCAAAATATAAATTGTATAAAAAATCAGATAATACCTGCAGTCTTAAGTGCATTCCACATGATTTCTTCATGTTCAGGAATGCCAAAGAGGCACAAAGTTGCAGCTTGAACACCAAATACTTGCCATAACAACTTTCCCGTGTTGTTCTGGCGTAGAAAATCCTGGCAAAAAACAAGAATGTGGCAGATGATCCTTCAAAGATTTTAAAAGTAGAATCAGTACATGAAATGATTAAAGAATTCAAACCTTTGGATGCATATACAACCAGAACCGCATGCCATGCCAGAGAGAGCAAGGTATGACTTTTGAGCACATGCAATCTTCCAAAGGAAGCCAACACTACTAGTTACATATGTTTAAAATAGTATAATATAAGTCTTCCTTGAAAGATAAGTTTGATTAGAGGAAAGAAAGCATCAAAATACACAATGAAATGTTTAGTTTGATATTGGAACCATGTACCTTCTGACAGAGGTAGCCCCTACTACCCAGCAAGCGACATGCTATTTGTCGAGCTGCAAAGAATTGGAGCTTCTTTTCAGAATCACCTAAAGTCTGATATTTTGCTCTGTGTTTTTTATCCTCGTGGACCTTGAAGTCGCCCTGTGGATAATCATAGAGGGCAGGTATATAATAATTTTGCATCCAATAAACCTATGACCACTTGGACCATAGTTGATGAATAGCATAGTGACCCGCGTGAAGGATTAACAAATATGTTCTGAAATTGAGAAAAGGCATGAAATGTCCAAATTAGACTATCATATTAGTGCATACGACAGCAATGGGACAAAGAAAAAGATGATATTTACTTTATAAAACCCCATAAGTATAGGGAATTCTTTCACAATGCTAACAAACAATTTAGACCATTTCAGCAACTTCCAAATGTGGGTGATTGGGGCATATCTGAGTATACACACTGCAATGAAAGACCATTCTGTACTATAAAATGCGTAAGTACAATTTTTGACACTGCATAAAATATATACTTCCTAAACATCTCCAGAACAACATTAGATTTCTGAATGAAACTGTACCACTTTCCATTTGGTTAGAGGCCAGAAGTGTGAAACACCAGTTGCTTCTCCTCTTTCTTGATCCACAAAGAAGTAAAAATGCAAATTGATACTCAATTGGAATAGTTGAATAGTTCGGTTATCTCGATCCAGTTACAAATTTTCAGCATCTCGTATCAACAACATACCAAGTCTTTATCCCGCCACATGGGATTGGATACATGAATTCTAATTTCTCTTTCATTTTTATTTATGGCATTATCTTTCATAAGGCCTTATAACTAGCTTCCCGCCGAATTTTTATTTGTCTTCCTTTACTTCTCTTTTGCTAAACACTTATTCTATTCCATAATCCATCCATCCTTCTACCGGCAGTCACTATTATTAGTCTTTTCACATGAGTCATGACCAAAGCATCTCAATCGTGTCTCAACAACCAGCACCAATTCCCAGAAACCCCAACAGTCAAGAGACTCACCACATATATACAAAAGTGCAAATAAATCAGAGAATGGGGGTGGGTGTTTTCACCTGCAGTTTCCCACCAATGCCCCCAAAACTCATCTGGGCATCAATATCTCTCTCCAGATCCTTCAATTCCTCTACGATCTCGGCAACCATAGCGGGTACCGGCGAGGTGGTGCCCCAAGCCTGCCACTCTTGGAGGCTGACGACGACGGCAGCGGCGCCTCTGGGAGGAGAGGGTGAAGAGGAGGAAGTCGAGAATGCGTAGGCATGGGGGGTTCTGGTTCCGGGCGAGGAGGAGGAATCCATGTGGGTTTTGGTGCAGAAGGGAGGAATTGGAATCGCAGACCATTTGGACCTCAAGGCCCTGCTTGGAGCTGCAGAGAACATGGCGAACTGATTCATGAACCTTTTGGAGCTTTGCTCTGCTCTGCTTTTGCCGAAACTTGGAAGGCTTTATGGGCCCTTTCGTTTGGCACGGCCCAAAGCCCAACCAATCTTAGTCCTTCACACCTTTCGGGTTTTTTACCTTCTTCTTCCACGTATAATAATAATAATAATATTATTATTATTATGTGTGATAATTTTATTTTGTAAATATTATGTTGACTATTTTGCCCTTAATAACTCTTTGTTTTTATACATTTTATTAAAGAGCATTTAAATATTTTATAATAATTGTAAAAAACAAATGTAGTCCAGAGTGAAAGTAATTTTATTTATATTATAATTATGAAAAATTTAATTAGTTTAGAGCCAAACTTTTGAGCAAACTATATAATTATTAGGTAATAAATTGAAGGTGAGCCTTCACAAAAAAGTTTTTCTTTGAATAATTTGAATAACATTTTTAAGTAAAAAATTAAGAAGGTGACTCGTGTTATGCATATGTAGATAAAAATATTAGAAGGCTTTAATGCAATAGTAAAATTATTATTGTGATTTGAATGGAAATCATAGGTTCAAGTCATGAAGTGATTTTTATTTTTTATTTTTTTTTAGTTTTTGTGTTCTTTTAAGTAAAATATATAAAAATATTTTTGAAAATTTAAAACTTCTAATAGAAATTTAGTATTTGCTTAATAATAAAATAGATAAATTGCAGGGAATACATTTGATATTTAGCCAAATTATAAAAAAAAATATTCTTCGTGTTCTAAACATAGCATGAAAACGTGAAATGACAAATTTTCCCTTTTATCTAAAAAAAGTTTCTGATATTTTGTTAATAAAACAACAAGTTGAGATAATATTATGTGTTGTAATAAGCACCTAATAATTTTTGTAATTTACATGGAATAAGTTTCATAAAATGTGCACATAATACCTTTTAATTTTAGTATTTTTACAAGAAACCTCCTAAACATTAAGTTGATGATGGTATTTGAGATTGACCATCACGTGCAGTCTCGACGATTAGACCTTGGGAGTGGAGCTTCAGACTTGGCGATGTCAGACCTCAGAGATACTACCTGCAGGACAACGGAGTGATAGGACTAAGATCTCCCAGAGTGGACTCCGATACTCAAATCAGTAGAGTAAATGCGAGTAGTAATAGATGTAAAAGTTGTAGAATTTGGTCATATCTGGTGAGGACTCCTTTTTTTATAGGTGAGTCCATTATGGGGTGCCTAAGATGAGCGGGCACGATTCTCGAGGATCCCAGTCAAGTTAGAACAGATCTTGCGGTCCGACCTAAATTTTTCAGATTCCGCTTTGTATTATGGACTTGCCACATATTAGTCTCTCAAGCAATCCACGTAGTCAGCGAAATTACTAGATAGGGACATTAATTTTATGTATCGCCGCATTGCAAGTCAAATTTTTACCATATAATGAGCTAAGCCTTGGGCGAACATTTGATAGGGCTGAGTCTGGGAAGCTAATCCATGCAATGGGGAATTGCTTGCTAATGTAAAAACAAATGATTTTCACTGTCATTTCATTTTAATACCAGTAACTCAATCAAATCAATGCTAGTTTTATTGTGTAAACTAAGTAAGTTCAATTTTATTTTATGAATCATTTAATTTCATTTTTATAACATTATTAATATAGAAAGTGGAGTTACATGTTCCCATTCTCTTTCCCACACCCATTAGTTTGGCAGGAGGAGATCTATGTTAGCAAGTAACCTCTCATCACTATTGCCCTTGTTAGGGATCCAATCATCCCAATTACAATTAGGATGAGTAAAAAATTCATTAAACAAACAAAGAGCTTTTTTGCTAGAAATTGATATTTCAAATTCTAAAAAACGTGAACATTTTTTGCCTATGCTTTCCTATCCACAGACATTCTCAAGCTTTAATAAAGCAGGAGGGTCATTTTAGGTGGTTAACAGCCAATGTAAAACTCATTGGATTAAATAATATATGAGCTCAAAGTAACACTAGGTCTTCAAAATGAATGAACACTTATCATATATAAAATTGGCTTATTAAGTAGTCAAAGAGATTACTTTTTTATAAGATAGAAAGATCGCTTTTGTTGTAAGGATTATATAATTATGATAAGAGAATGACTGACCACTCATTAACTTATGTTATTAATGCCCATAACAAAAAATAGATAGTAAAGCTCAATAATTAGATTGTGGATTTAAAAGGTTAAAACAAATTATTTTCAAGAAAAAAGTGTGACAGGAGAGATAGCAGTAATGGAGAGTCAAACCAAATATGGATTGAAATGGTTATACTATTCAAAATATAACAAAAATTATTTTGGATAGTCAAAAGGAAAAATCTCAAATCAAAAAAAGTCTTGGCGGTGAAATGAAGAATATAAGAGAATATTAAAATTAAGAGCGCTTATTATAAGGTTTTATAGAAATATCATAATAAAGAAAACTTAAAGCAGTATAATTTGAAAAAAAAAAAAAAAAAAGCAAAAAAGACTGTAAGTGAAGCAAAGTCAAAGGTTATAAAAAATTTATTAACTTGATACAAAAGGTAAAAAAAGATTATATATATAAACTAGGTAAAATAGATACATATAAGACAAAAATCAAGAAGTACTAAAGGCGGGGCAATGAGAGAGAAGTGAATGAAATATTTTTCAAAGTTATTATTCAATGAAGGGGAGAAACAAATGTTATGTTGGGACATCTTAACCTTTATTTGGGAGAGATTCAGTATTAATGCAATGGAATGAAAATGATTGAAACGGAATGTAAAATATTTTCTCCCTTGTTTAGGAGAGTAGGAGATGAAAAGTGATGGAAAACATTTTTGAAGGGTATTAATCATCAAATGTCCAGTATACCTTTTTAGCAAAAAGATAAAGAGTGTGATAACATTAAGGGTAAATTTGAACTTTTAAAAAACTATTAAGATTAATATTGTCAAAACAAAAAAGTTAGCTTTTTTTATCCATTTTTATTCCATCAATTCTTCCCCACATTGGGGGAGACAAAAAGTAAGCCGTTAGGTCGAAATGGATGAGAATTGTTTCCATAACAACAGCAATAGCACCAAAATGAAATAAGCATTTATTCAACTAGATGGGATTGGCTATATGGATTTTTGCTTGTCAATCATCTTTATTTATGACCAAATCTTTTGAAAGACTATTATATCCCATGTTATGCTTAAGAGTTTTATATTAATTGTGAAAAAATTAGAATTTTGGAAAGTCTAAAATAACCAAAATTATAAAATACTAAAATAGTTAGGATTCTTCATTTTGATCATGTGTTCCATATTCTTAATTCACTTCACAAGTTTGAATATTGGGTTTGTGCTTAAAATTTTCTGGAATTCTGAAAGGGTTCTACAGACTGATTTTTAATGGACAAACCCACAAGAGAAGGAGTCCTGAACTTGCAATAGATAAGCAATGTATGGACAATTATTGACTCCAACATTCGTTCTTGTCATGAGGTGTTGGTTGCCACTTGAGCCACCTTTGGGAACAACCTATTCCATTCTTGCAACATGCTGTAGTTATAAGCTCCTAAATTGTGGCATGAAAACTGTCTTATTGCTAGCAACTTTTTTTATGGTTAGAGAATTCCTAGTGTTTAGTCTATCATGCAAGGCCTAAATTTCATACGGATGCAATCCAACCATGCATAGTGGTTAAACCCAGGTGCTTTATTTATGCCCCATGAGAATTGAACACCAGACCTCTGGGCATAACCCTTGAGTGAAGGTGCCATCTTCAGTTTAATGCCTAGGCCTAGCCACTTAAGTTTAGCATATTATCTGCTGTTGTATCTAATTTCTGTTGTAATAATATTTCTTTGTTTTATCTAAGATCTTGTTTTTGGTGGATATCTGGCTTTAGATGCGCTTGGATTGCAAATGAACTTCATTATTCATTCAGCTTTCATATGCATTTGCGTGTTCTTTATCTTTTGGTTTTCCCGCAAGTTCAATATAGTTGGATGGACGTCTGCTTGGTGGCCCACTAAGCTCGCCCATAATTTATCGGGTCTGGATTAATTTAGTGGTGCTGGGTCAGATAAACTTCTTAGATCTGGTAATAATCATGGGCTGGGTATAATTGATGGCCCCCTCGGTTGTCCCTTTACTCACCTGCTAGTTGAACTAATCCTTCCCTCTACTTTCAAACATGCAGTTCAGTTCCTACTGTAATTGGTGCTCAAGACATAGTCACTGGGGCTCAAGGCTGCTGGCCCCGTGCTGGTTGAATCCTGGGCACCATGGTTGAGAAATTCTTGTAGATGTGGGTGGACATAGGCTGTTTCAAGATAGGATATTCCATGTTCTCTTTATTGAGTCTTCTTGCTTTCAAGCCCATGTGCAGAAGTTTCATATTTATTTCAATAGATTCATATAAAATGTTAGTATAAAGCTCTATTGAACTATTGATCTTCATTTTTGCATTTGAACTTTCTTGAAGGTGTACCTGTTCTTACATTTGTAGTTCTGAATTGGATGTTTTTGAGGATCCTGGTGCAGTCTTGAATTTGACAAGTTTATTGCATGGATTGTACAAAACATTTGTGATGAACCTGGATTGATGAGGGGAGACATTGTGGCATTTGTTTCCAATCCCACGCATTGAAATGGATGCTGTGCTGGGATGACTAGCTAGGTAAAAACTCATGCTTTTGACAAGTCAGCAGCTGGTCTTCCTAGGAAGATACGTCAGACACTAAACTTGACCAAAAATGAGGAAAAGCAGTCAATATGATCGAGGCCGGCTTAAGACAGCCCACTATCTATGATTAGACCCCTAAAAAGGGATCCCAAAAATTTTCTGACACAGTTTCATCTCTTAGGATTAAGACATAAGCCACTATCTAAACGTGAGATCCCAAAAAAAAGGGCCCCAAAAATTTTCTGACACGGTTTCATCTTTTAGGAATCAGTGTCACAATAAATGTTATAAGAGGTGAATGAGGTGTGAGTGTGACTTGTGAGGTGTGAGTGAATAGTGAGGTGATTTACTTTTTGACTCTACTTTTTAACTTTTGATGTGTTGAACAACTAAAGATGTTGGAGAAGGCTAGGGAAGAGCGTTAAACCTGAAACTTCTTTCTGGTAAAGATGATGGTATGGAGCGTCCAAGTTGAAACTATCCTAGTCAAGCCAGTAGTGGCTAGAAGATTATCTGAGATTATCCTTTAGCTGTGTAGTTGCAAGGAGTATCTTGTTTATTAAAAGGGAGTTTAAGAATGGATTGACACAGGCTGGACAGGCCAATAATGGTTTTCCAAGCTGTTAAGTATAGTATCTTTTGAGGTTAAGCTGACAGAACGAAGAAGGCCTGATGACTTGCAGCAATACTAATGTTTTAAGGAAGGATTCCAGAATATTGGACCTTGTGGAGTTAGAGAATATCAGAATGAGTTGAACATAGCATATGGAGTTTAACAAAATCAAGAATTTAGAGTTTAACAAAATCAAGTTGGACTGGGTTAGAGGATAGTTTTATGAAAATCAATGTTGATGCTGCTGCTTTCTTAAATGAAAATATGAGAGAAGCCAAGATAAGAAAGGCTAAAATGGCTCATTTTGCTGATGTAGCAGAAAGCTAAAGTGGCTAAAATGGCTTGTGTTAGATGATAGAGAAGAATTGTGCTTCAATTTGATGCAAAGACTATTGTCAGCTTGTGTGTGTGAGGATGCAGGGGAGGTCTTCAAATGGGCAGTGATCAACCCTGGAAGAGACATTTCAAATATCTTAAAACAGCAAGCACTAGAGTAGGTAGGGAGGCTGATCTTTGTCAAAAAAAAAAAAGAACTTTATGGCTCCAATAAAGTTATCAATAAAAATAATGGACAAATAAAAATATGTGACACATTAAAATTTATATAATCAACTGTGCGTAATAAAATAAAGAAATGGGATGTTGATCAAAGAACTTTATTGCTGCAATAAGAAGCAGCAATGTCGCCTTCCTTTCAAGGCAAGATTGGTTCAGAAATATGATAGGTGGCCTCAACTTTCATTATATTATATGGTCACTGATATAAACAAGGCTGCTGGCCAATTTGTCAAAATATATGGCCCCGCAAGGCAAAAGATTATTGAATTTGCTGTGCAAATAATAACATCTAATGCCCCATAATGAGAAAAGAAAGAGTAAAAAATAAGCAAATCAAAAAAATCCAACGTCCCATCGGAACCCAATTAATTTGGATTCCCCTTCGCTTTCAATCCACATTACAAAAGATTTTAAGCCAGGCGAGTTCTATGTACAGCTATGTTTCTTAGTCATAATTAATTAATTAATTTTCTTTATTGTATGCCACGCATAAAGGTGGCAGTTTTGCTTTGGATTTATTAATATTTAGGGTTTTCAGTTTGAGTTTGGTATAATATATAGTGAAGGAATTAATGACATAATTTTAAATGATTTCTAATCAGAGTTCTTCCACGTGTGACACATGTGTTGATTTTCATTAAATTAGAAAATAATACAATATATTCTTAATTGTTAAAATCTTCACTTTTCAACTTAGAAAAAAGAGATACACCCAAATAAATGATCAATAAGAATATAACCTTTTCAATATTTTCATAACATTTAAATACAAACAATTTATAAGAATATTATTACCCTTTTTTGTCTTAACGAGAGCCCATTCTATTTGGTCATATATTCATGATCCACACACATAATAGAATATGATTAGCTTATAATGATGTATGAATATAACACCATATTAAATTTAATTTTATGTACAAATGGGTGTAGAGTGTCATGTCCTAGGTTGTATCTAGGGTGACAAAATGAGTTGACGAGTCATAATCGTGTCGTGTTGAAATACACGTATTACACGATTATGACAAACACAAACAAGACATGATTAACTAATCGTGTCAAAACCCTCAACTCTAACACGAACATGTTTATTAAACGGATTATACGATACGACACATATAACACATTTAACAAACAAATTAAACAGATATTCACACACAACACGACACGGTAACCCACTTATTAAATAGACACGACACGACACCACACGAATAAAAACCTATTAACACCAATAAAACGAGTTTAACATGTTAAAATAAAAATATTCTCAACAATCAACACATAATAAAAGTCATCTAACATGCAAAATAAAATATAGTCATCCCAAAAAAAAAAAAAAATACAATCATCCCAACAATAAAATAAAATACAGTCATCCAACAATAAAATAAAATGTTCTAAATAAAAATGTTCGGGTTAACCCGTTTAATTAAATGGGTCATTATGTGTCTAAATAGGTTAAAAACCCGTCCAAGACACGAAAATAATCAGATTATAAGTTGGTTTATGATCTGAACCCGATTAACCCCAATCTTAACCCACTTAATTCTGTATCGTGTAGTTGGGTCGTGTCAAAAAAAACCAAACCCTAGTTGTATCCTCACATTCATGGGAATATATAAATGCCCAACAAAATAACTCTTTCATGAATTCACTGGCAATATTACTATTAAAAGTGGGGTTAAAGAAATGAATAACAGTGTTGTGATAGTTTATATGTGAATTGTATCTATTGATACACATCTATATAAATTATATAATTACCTCAGAAAGATGAAAATCGTCGAATAGATATATTTCACATAAATTGGAGGTGACTTTCAATTTGTATCCATCTTTTGATAAGATCAAGAAGACCTAATAAAATCATTTTCAATGTGGTTTTGCCGCCGTGTTGGGTCCTTTTCCCATATAATTTAGAGGATGGTCTCTACGGTTTCCAAGACAGTGACACTATCCAATTATTTTTTTGAGGCGGCGTAAAGTGAGGGAAGGATCCGAAGTGATCGTTGCTGTAGACAATTATTTGATTAGATTAATGGGGACGAATTGCTTATCGAAATCGGAACTAAGTAAACAAAATTATCTCCAACGTACGTACGTGAGATTCCACTTTCTATAGTGGGGTTTTCCCCCTATTAATTGTCGACACTTTTGTTGTTAAGGTTAGTGCAATTAAGAGTCATGCCATTCGATGGTTTAATATAAGTTAATTAATAATAATAATTAGTTGCTCTGGTTCACCTGTACAATTAATCGTCAACGTGCTGATAGTTAAAAAATCTCTAATTACACTAGAAAGTTATACGAATGTGTTTGAAAGATTATTCGATACTTATATTAGAGTCGACTAAAGTGATATTAATGAGAATAAAAAATATGTGAGTGTATAATTGTTATGAGTCGTATACAATAACAAATTTATTTGTCGAATAATTCATTTTCAACCTCTAAAGAATTCTATAACCTAGAGTACGATAACAGAAAATAAAACATTTCTTATGTAAACACTTTGATACTCAAGTTAGATTCTTAATCAGAATTATAGAGATTTTGAATAGATTGAAGTATCTTACATAGGAGAATGAGTTCTTCTCGTTTATAGTTAAGGGAAATAAAAAGCTAATATGGCAAAAAGCGCAAAGCGGCCCAAGTTGTCGAGGCAAACAAGTTGTGCTGCCTTTCTTAGATCACCGCAACTCAATTAGGGATTCTTGGTCTCCTCTTGTCATCTTGTTTCTTATCTCGTCCTTCTTATCTTTTTGACATTTCTTCTTATCTTTGGTCATATCATCTTTCTCTAGTCTTGACATACACGAGTTATTAACCTTTTATCTCAAATTAGAAATTTAATCTGATTTATTAGTTCGCGATATTTATTACTTGAATGATTGAGACGTCCATGGAATCTGCAAAAAGCATCCCTGATTTTTCTCAAGGGTCAATTAATCTTTTTGAAAAAAATAATGATCAATCTTTTTGAAAAACTCAATGAGACTGGATCCTTCGATAGTTGTCAAAATAGTTGATAGTGACTCCAATGAGCTTAGTATAATTTCTAAATTAGAGTTTGGGAGGGACATCAATTTTTTGGGACTTTTTCTCCTTTTTTTTCTTATCTCTTCATCAATATCTCATTCTGTCTCTTTCATGATGTCCCCACATTATTTTCATCACTTGAGCCTACAAAATATATTTGTTAGCTTCAACAAATAAATTTTCCAAGGAAGCAAATTGATCCAAAGTGAGTGACTCTTGTAGTGGTATTGTTTTCATTCTCTGAAGTAGTGTACTGATTGCCACACTTACTCGCAAGTCCTGAAATTTTTAATGTTGCATTTCTAAATCAATTCACATACTACCTAAGAGTTTCCTTCTTGGATGCTAAGCAAATATGTGACTTTCTTCTTTTACTGATTGTTAATTATAAAGGGCTTAATGAACTCTCTCATTGGGTACATCATATCAAAGGTTACAAAAGTTTGGTATCTTTTTTAATTTGACCATTAAATTTTAATTCTTTACAAAATGATCACAAAATTTTAAACTGTTTTGTAATATGGTCACTAAAGTGATTTTTCGACAATTTCTCACCAAAATAGCTAACGTAGCAATGGCCACATCAGTGCCACGTCAATAATTTCGGCTATGAACCATAAAGAAATCACTTTAGTGACCATATTGTAAAGCATTTGAAAGTTTTGTTATCACTTTACAAGAAATTAAAGTTTAATAACCAAATTAAAAATGACGTCAAAGTTTTGTGACATTTGGTGTGATTTACCCCTCTCTCCTTATTTGTTCAAAAGATGAAATGGAGCCTTTAACTAGACTATGTTGAACCAAGTCTAAGCATGATCTATTAGAGTTAGAGAAAAAACTCGACACATAATGACATTCTCTCATATGTGCAATAACATTATTGACTCAATCCTAAATATGGTCATGGAGATCTCTTTTGCTTGAGTACGTAATGAGTTCCATGATCTCGGAGTGAAATAGATATTTCTCTTCTTTTGGCACTAGCTTCTTCTACTCCAATATTTTCTTAATTATCTTCTTCATATTAATTGTCTTTCTTAGGCTGAATGCAGTTTGAGTCTCCAACTCTTTGTTGGGCTAATTTTTTAAAATTTATAAATTATAATTAGTTATATTAGATCTTTATATCACTTACAATGAGTAGAAAAGGCCCTACAAAGAATATGATAGGTGGTTCTTTCTTAACATTTCAAACTTTCTATTAATTATTGGCTTAATATATATAGAATCCTCTCAATAATTAAAAAATATAACATTTGATCTCTAAAGTGTAAAATATCAATATTTGATATCTTAATTATTAAAACTTATTATTTTAACTCCTTACTGTGATTAAGAGTAAACAATCATTATTTATGTCACGTAAAATATCATGTCATATAAAAAAAATCATGTCATTAAGACATATCAGATTAGGTTTAATATATAAATATGATATTTGATCTTTCAACCATTAAAAAATTTGATATTTGGTGAATGAAAAAAAAATCCAAATTTAATTAAAAAGACCTAAAAATTTCATTAAAAATGTAAAAATATTCAAAAAAGAATTAAATTTCATAGAAGACCTAAAAATAATTAAAAAATACCTAAATTTCATAAAAATACCTACAAATTCTTTAAAAAGACCTAAAAATTTCAAAAAGTACATAAATTTGATAAAAAAAAAATCCAAAAATTTCATAAAAAAGATAAAAAAAAAATTTCAAAAAAAGACCTAAAATTTTCATAAAGAAGACCTAAAAATAATATAAAAAGACTTAAATTTCATAAAAAAGACCTAAAAATAATCAAATAAAAAGACATATAAATTTAATTTTATTTGTTCTTTTTTAGGTCTTTTTATGAAATTTAGGTCATTTTTTGAACATTTTTAGGTTTTTTTTATGAAATTTAAGTCTATTTTTTAGTATTTTTGGTTTTCTATAAAAAAAATTAGGTTTTTTTTTTAAAAAATTTAGGTTTTTTTAATTATTTTCAGTTTTTTTATGAAATTTTTAAATCTTTTTATGAAATTTAGGTTTTTTAATATTTTTATTGTTATGAAATTTTATTATTATTATTTTATAAAATTTAGGTATTTTTTAATTAAATTTGATTTTTTTTATATGAGAGACTAAATGTCAAATTTTTTAATTGTTAAGAGATCAAATATCATATTTATATATTAAGCCCAATCTGATTTGTCTCACTAACGTAGTTTTTTTTTATAATGTGATATTTTATGTGACGTAAATAACAAATTCGTTTACTTTCAATAATAGTAAGAAGTTAAAATAATAATTTTTAATAATTGAGATATCGAATCTTGATATTTTATATTTTAAGAATCTAAATGTTATATTTTTTAATTATTGAAGAGTTTCCATATATAAACTCTTGGTTATTTAACAGATAAGTAGACCATCTTTGGTAGCGTGTTTAAGTTTTCAACTAACTATTCTTTTGAGTTTAGAGACAAAAGTTTGCTAGGGGCCATCATTCCATTAAGTGAAGGAAAACTTCATTATAAAGTAATGGCTAGTCATCAAGGTGCGAAAAAAATTTTGAACACACGATCTCATATTGGCCGCCCCCTAGGCACTATAAGCGACTCCTTTAATGGCATTTGATAATGGTTTTTGTTTCTTTTTGCTCAAATGGATGATCGGATGTAGACTTGCAACGATTAGAAAAGGACTTCGACGATCAATCTATCGGGGGGTGACTGACACCTATAAGCACTCCGACGTTCAAGTCAATAAAAAAGTAAAGTGACAAAGTATCGGTAGGTTAGAAAAAAACATACATTAACTCTTGATAGAAATGGTTTATATAGAAGGATGAGAGACCCTCCTGCATGCATATTTGTATCGGGTGTTGTATGGTGAGGGACTGGATATTCGGTGCTGACGGAGCTCATTGACAGTAGCATGGTGCCGATAGAATCTTCATTAAATGATGATGAAATCTAAAATGAGTGCAAAAAAACCTAATATGCGATGATAATAATGTTGTGGTAGACTGGCACAAGACCAAGATCAGGTTAATGTTGGGCCGAGATTAGACTGTGGGCAGAGAGCTGAAATTGGGCGGTCCAATTTTTATGTTAGAATCATGCTACATGTACATCATTTTTGTACATCTTGAGCTACACAAGGGGTATTATGACCAAAATACCCTGCGCCTCACGCGTCTCTATGCGCCTCATAAGGGATATTTTTATCATTGGTACATTTTTGTGTAGATCAAGATGTACATAAAGATGTACCAATAGTATTATTCTTTATGTTAGAGCATATTTAGTTATTTCCCATGTGACGATATTAGGTAAGACACTTCCATTGGATCCGATATGGACCACACTTGATAATGTTAGGGATACAGAGAGTATAGATGCGTACGTAATACAAAAATAACTTGTTTGATACAAGAAAGTAGTTCTAACCGGCTACGATACAAGAAACATATACTATATACTTGACCACTATTATAATAGCTGATATTCACGGTAACAAGAGCTTATAATTAAATGAACAACAACAGAGGTTACCAGACTAAAACAGCAAATCAGAGAAGATGGTTGAACAGCACCGCTCCCAGCTGGAAAGACAAGAAATCAAGAACAAACTTCTGGATCGTGGAAGAGGCAGGAACAGAAGTAGGTCGAGTCGCGCTTTGGGCTGTCCTGAAGACAGTTAGCGCCCTGCACCGGCAGCAAGCAGACTACGGCGACTGTCTCAGCAGGATGAAACGACCTCTCCGGTGAACGGCAGCCACGAACAACCGGAGCTAGCAGAACTCAAGACGGGCTCACTCTCAGTGATGAAAAAGTTGAGAATACCAAACTCTTCCAAAGCTCAAAGAAAAGAACTCGATATGAGAGATAAAACTTGAGAAGAGATAACAATGTGAGAGCTTGTGAAGAATGGAAAACTTCACACCAATATATATAGGCACCCACCAAACTTGGAGACCAAGCCAATCAAGAAGTGCTTGGAGACCAAGTATTTCTAGAAGAACTTGGGGGCCAAGTTGTTCTAGAACATCTTGGGGACCAAGCAAGAAATAAAAAAAAAATTAAAAATAAAATCACATACACACAATCCAACAATCCCCCACATGAGTGTGTGTGCACTAAAATCATACAAAACGACATGGATTCACTGAGAGCAAATAGACAAGTTATGCATCAACAAGGTGTCTTTTGGACTTGAACCTTCCTTAGTGAATGTCTATCGAATTTACCGAAGAAATAGTGAGACTAGCTCTTGAACTATCCTTTTGAAGGTAAATCGAGACAATAGACATCACACACAACATGTCTTAACCCATTGAGTTCTATACGATTGTGTCCATTTTGGTCCTGGACAGCATCCTGGATTTCATGAGAGCTCTAGAGAACCCAAGCCATTGAACAGTTCTCATAGAAGCGACCCCACTTCTACTCTCATATAGGGAAGCATTGACTAAGAGTACCCTGTCACTACTCCTCTTATATCAAGATATCAACCTTCCCTTTAATATCGACAGGACACACTCTTCAATTTCTGAGACATGGGGAGAAACTAAAAGTTTCATAGTGTGTCAACTATGACTTATTCCAGCCAGTTGGCCAATTTAACCTAGATCTTGGGATCTCCAGTCAACTAGGTTTGGTTACCACCGAAAAATTCATTTAAAAGGCTTTAACCCCATTCCCTTCGATATAAATTTGACTTGCTCACGAGTCACTCCTTTCGTCAAAGGATCAGCTAGATTTTCTTTTGATTTTACATAATCAATGGAAATTATTCCATTTGTGAGCAACTCTCTGACAGTGTTATGCCTGCGCCTAATGTGTCTTGACTTTCCATTGTAGACACTGTTCTTAGCCCTCATTGAGGCAGCTAAGTTGTCACAATATATGCAAATGATGTTAACAGGCTTTGGCCATAATGGAACGTCTTCGAGGAAATGGCGAAGCCACTCAGCTTCTTCGCCTGCTTTGTCCAGAGTTATAAACTCTGACTCCATGGTTGACCATGCTATACACGTCTGCTTTGAAGACTTCCACGACACAGCAGCACCACCTAGGGTGAACACATACCCACTGGTTGATTTAGTCTCTAAGCTATCGGAGATCCAATTAGCATCACTAAATCCTTCCAGTACATGTGGATATTTTGTATATTGCAATCCATAGTCCAGGGTGTACTTCAAGTACCTAAGTACCCTGACCAATGCACCCCAATGGTCATGCCCAGGATTGCTCGTGTATCTCGCTAGCCTGCCTACGGAGTAGGCGATGTCAGGTCTAATACAATTCATGATGTACATCAGACTCCCAATAATTCTGGCATATTCCAGAGAAGATACACCTTCATCATGGTTTTTCTTCAACTTTGAATTTGGATCAAACAGAGTAACTACTGGCTTACTCTCGAAGTGACCAAATCTTCTCAACACTTTCTCTATGTAATGCGACTGAGAAATAGCATACCCTTCGGAATTTCTTATTATTCGAATTCCAAGCATAACATTAACAAGACCGAGGTCTTTCATGTCAAAGTGTGAGTTCAACATTTGCTTTGTGGATTGTATGACACTTCTATTCGTGCCCATTATCAACATGTCATCCACATACAGGCACACAATGACACATTCTTGGTTTATGTTTTTCACATAAACACATTGATCACACTCATTTATCTTAAATCCATTTGATAACATTGTGTGATCAAACTTCTCGTGCCATTATTTAGGCACTTGTTTCAATCCATACAAAGACTTTACTAGTTTACAAACTTTCATTTCATGTCCCTTTACGACAAACCCTTCAGGTTGTTCCATGTAGACTTCTTCTTCTAAATCCCCATCAGGAATGCTGTTTTTACATCCATTTGATGTATCTCCAAATTATATAACGCTGCAATAGCAATCAGCATCCTGATAGACATGATTCTCGTCACTGGAGAATACGTGTCAAAGAAGTCTTGTTCTTCTTTTTGACGATAGCCTTTAGCTACCAACCGAGCTTTGTACTTATCAATAGTACCATCAGCTTTTAATTTCTTTCTGAAAATCCATCTGCACCCAACTAGTTTACACCCAAGTGGCAAATTGACCAATACCCAAGTATTGTTTTGCAAGATGGAATCCATTTCACTATTAATAGCCTCTTTCCAATAAGGAGCATCAGGAGATGACATTGCATCACCATATGTTTGTGGCTCATCTTCTAACACAAAGGTTAGGAAATCTGGGCCAAAGGAAGAGGCCTTCCTTGCCCTTTTGCTTCTTCGAGGCTCGATGTCAATTTTCTGACCATCTTGGCCTTTTGAAGAACTTGCTTCATGAATTCTCTTGGAACCACTTGCACAGGGTTTATCTCCCTTAAAAGGGAAGATGTTCTCAAAGAACTCCACTTCTATAGATTCCAAAACAGTATTAACATTAATGTCAGGAATTTTTGATTTTGTTACCAGGAACCTATAGGCAGCACTATGTGAGGCATAGCCTATAAAGACACAATCAATAGTTTTTGGACCAAGTTTAGTTCTCTTAGGTAAAGGAACTTGCACCTTGTCCAAACACCCCCACACTTTCAGGATTTTGTAAGAGGGTTATCTACTATTCCACACTTCATAAGGCGACTTACCAGACTTCTTATGTGGAATTCTATTTAATATAAAATTTACAGTAATCAACGCTTTCCCCCACAAATTATGGGCTAAACCCGAACTATTTAACATGCAATTTATCATGTCCTTCAAAGTTCGGTTCTTTCTTTCAACTACACCATTTTGTTGTGGTGTATAAGGTGTTGTCGTCTGATGGATTATACCATGAGATTCAAAAAACTCAGATAGAGCCGATGATTCATACTCACCACCCCTATCTGATCTGAGCACCTTAATTTTCTTTCCCAGTTGATTTTCAACTTCTGCCTTAAAAGTTTTAAAAACATCAAAGGTCTCATCTTTACTGCGTAGTAAATATATATAGCAATATTTACTACAGTCGTTAATAAATGTGACAAAATAATTCTTTCCACCTCTAGTAGGAGTACTTTTCATGTCACAAACATCACTGTGAATTAGGTCGAGTAATTCACTATTCCTTTCCACAGATGGAAACGGCTTTCTTGTAAACTTTGATTCAACACAAACTTCACATTTGTGTCCCTTATTAATGTTAAAACTAGGTAATAACCCTAGATTAACCATTCTTTGGAGGGAACGATAATTGACATGTCCTAATCTTAAATGCCAAACATCACACGACTCAACAATATAAGTAGAAGAGTCATTCTTATTAATCTTCTTAGGCACTTGGGCCTGTACATTCAACTTGAACATGCCATCATCTAGATATCCTCGACCCACATACATCCCCCCTTGGTAAGAGTAAATTTATCATATTCAAAAACGAGTTTAAACCCATTTTTGTTCAGCAGGATTCCAGACACCAGATTCTTGCGAATCTCAGGCACATGCCATACATCTGTGAGGGTCAAGATCTTCCCAGATGTCCACTTTAGCAGTACCTTGCCCTTGCCTTCCACAGTCGAGGCTGCGGCATTTCCCATATACACCTTTTCGGTGCCATCCATTTTCTCATAAGTTGAGAACAAGGATCTATCCTTGCAAATGTGCCTTGAAGCACCTGTATCGATCCACCAGCCTTTGGTGTTATCAACCATGCAAACTTCAGTGATGACTGCAACGAGCTCATCATCTTCCACCATATTGGCATAAGAAGGCTTAGACTTGCGCTGGTTGCTACCAAAGCTTTGACCCTTCTTGTGTCTGCAATCCATAGCCCTATGGCCTGTCTTACCGCACACCCAATAGATGCCTTGAATGCGTTTGTTGGTAGTAGACTTCTTCGGACCCAGCGATCCGCTTACTCTTTTGCCTTGCTGCTTCTTAGACTGAGATTTGAGAGCCTCAACTAAGTGAGCCTTAGCTTCAAATCTGTCTGAGACTTTATCTCCTTTGCGATTGTCTTCTTCAATACGAAGACGAAGAGCCAGATCTTCCATAGACAGCTCCTTGCGCTTGTGCTTGAGATAGTTTTTGAAATCCTTCCATGAAGGTGGCAGCTTCTCAATCACAGCAGCAACTTGGAATGGCTCATTGATGACCAATCCCTCGCTATGCAAATCACTAATGATGATTTGCAGTTCCTCCATCTGGTTGACCACCAATTTGGTATCAACCATCTTGTAATCCAGGAACTTACCTACTAGAAATTTCTTGGTGCCAGCATCTTCAAGCTTATATTTCTTTTCCAAGGTCTCCCACAATTGCTTGGAAGTAGCATACGCTGTGCAATACACATTGTACAGCGGGTCGGCCAAGCCACTCAGAATATAATTTTTACAAAGAAAATCTGAGTGCATCCATGCCTCCCTCGCAGCCACAGTCTCTCTTGTCATATTCTCCTCCGAGACAACGGGGCAATCCTCTTTGAGGATGTGGGCTAGATTCAGTGTGGTCAGATAGAATAACATCTTCTGTTGCCACCTTTTAAAATCTTCACCATTAAATGGTGGTGGCTTCTCCACATGTGGGGTTGGCTTGGCCACGGCTGAACCGAGCCCTTGCATAGAAGCTGTTGCAGAAACAGCGGCAGTTGGTGGGCGTAAACTCGGGACAGCAACAAAGGGCGGGTTTGAACCCGAGGCAACACCAGCAGCACCAAAACCATCAGTAGGAATAGGGACATCCATCTTTCCTAAACTCTATTACTAACTGTCTTCAGATTGTTAGGGATACAGAGAGTATAGATGCGTACGTAATACAAAAATAACTTGCTTGATACAAGAAAGTAGTTCTAATCGGCTACGATACAAGAAACATATACTATATACTTGACCACTATTATAACAGCTGATATTCACGGTAACAAGAGTTTATAATTAAATGAACAACAACAGAGGTTACCAGACTAAAACAGCAAATCAGAGAAAATGGTTGAACAGCACCGCTCCCAGCTGGAAAGACAAGGAATAGGGAACAAACTTCTGGATCGTGGAAGAGGCAGGAACAGAAGTAGGTCGAGTCGCGCTTTGGGCTGTCCTGAAGACAGTTAGCGCCCTGTACAGGCAACAAGCAGACTACGACGACTGTTTCAGCAGGATGAAACGACCTCTCCGATGAATAGCAGCCCCGAACAACCGGAGCTAGCAGAACTCAAGACAGGCTCACTCTCAGTGATGAAAAACTTGAGAATACCAAACTCTTCCAAAACTCAAAGAAAAGAACTTGATATGAGAGATAAAACTGGAGAAGAGATAATAATGTGAGAGCTTGTGAAGAATGAAAAACTTCACACCAATATATATAGGCACCCACCAAATTTGGAGACCAAGCCAATTAAAAAGTGCTTGGAGACCAAGTATTTCTAGAAGAACTTGGGGGCCAAGTTGTTCTAGAATATCTTAGGGACCAAACAAAAAATAAAAATAAAATTAAAAATAAAATCACACACACAATCCAACAGATAACAACTATGCCATTCAAAACAAATAACGTTATTATACTATTAGCGAAGCACATTTGAGGGGGCATAGGCATTCTGCTTCTAAATGTCAAGATAAGATTGATGTGCAATGTATGGCTAGAACTAGATCAGCGTGATTAATATCCATCTTGTGTCTTGCACATGATACAGAACCCTGCCAAATTACAAAATTCAAAGGAGCAAAAATGGCTCAAACATCAAGGTTCTCGTACGTGTTGTTTATCTAGTCATGCTTTCAAAGAGAGAAAAAGCAAAAGTGCACTTTGTGTTGGTGGGCTAGCTTAGCTCGGCGTCTGTAACATCTATGTCCATAGGGCCCCGCTACACAGCTAGATGATCTTATTTGGAGACTTATCGAAGATCGTAAAAATAATAAAAATATTTTTATTTAAATTATAAATTTTCTTCTCCTATCTTTTCCTTGCTCGTCCCTTCTTTTCTCTCTCTCCCTTTTTATGGTCACCTCTAACGAGCATCGGTCGTTCTTGTATTGCCTTAGCACCTTTGCCTTGTCGATCGTCACTACAAGGTGGCAAGGCAAAGGTAACAAGGCGATGTAGTGGCGGCCGACGAGATAATACAGTGGCAGTTAGCGCTTGTTGGAGGCGACAATGAAAGGAAAGAGAGAGAAAGCGAGAAAAGAAAGAATAAGGGAAAGAAATTTGTAATTTAGGTAAAAGCATTTGTATCCCTTTGTGCCCTTCGGTTAGCCGCTCCATGAGACTCTGAGGCAGAATAGATTAATTCACGTTCATAAATGGCAATTGAGCTCTAACAAGTAGCAATTTCCAAATTTTATTATTATAATTTGAAGATGCAGATGCAGATATATGTATATTTGGGCAATGAACACTCGGGATGCAAGGGGTGGGGTCCACACCGTCTTCTTTGATTTTTCTTATATATCATGTTATTCAACACGAACAACCCAAGAATCCACGTGTATAATTTGGTCTTATTGATGGATAATGAGAGGGAGCCATATCCAAATCCAATATCCAGATTGTCCAAAAACCTAGGTGGCTCAGAGTTTCTGATCATTTGCTAATAAATAAAAGAACAAGTTGCATTCATCCATAATGGATGACGCATGGTGGTGCAGCTCTGGCCTTGTCAATGCCGCATTTTACGTACGTTCTAGAATCAAGACTAGATGCATTCCATCCATCCATTCCATGCTGACTACTACATATATACAGCCCTCCCTCCACCAGCCCTAAACCAAACAATGCCTACCCAAAGCATTGATCATCCCCCACTTTTTGGCCGTCATCGACTCTCCTTAATTAAATTCATTAATATTCTTAATTTTATGTTCTATGTACATATAGACTCATTTGATTATGATATTTGTCATTTATTCATTTTAAATTTCTTATTATTTAGCTGTATATATAATTGTTGCCAAGTATTTAAATGAATTAGATTTAAATCTGATAGATTAAGCTAGCCTGCACTGCATGCAGCCTAACATCAATCTGAATGATCTTATTGAATTTGAAATGTACGTCTTCCAAATGATATAATCAAATCATGCATATCGCTCTATTTAAACACAAAGGTGAAAATGTTAAGAAAATATATAATCCATTAAAAAAAAAAAAAACAAAATTCAGCTTGCAGTTGTCATCAGTTGCTGACCCAACAATCTAGAAAGAGAGTTGATATGAAAGCAAGAGAGTTTGCGTTCCTCTTGGGGCATGGAAGAGGTGTTTGTTTGTTTGTTTGTTTGTCCATTTCATTGCTAGAGGCTGTCACCTCTATTGTTTCACTACTGAAAGCTACTGATGAAATATGTGTGTGTATACACGTCTATGTATGTATACGTGTCAAACTCGCTATTTAAGAGTAATGGGTGGGTGGATTGGTTCAGACACTATTTGGGTCCTCTTGTGATGCAATATCTTATATTAAGCTACTTTGAGTCACTGCCACGCGTCATCTAATCGTTGATTGGTTATCTATATATATGTAAGCATAATATTTATCGTCAACAAGCCTGCAAATTAAATGGTTATGTTGAATAGATAACAGGAATTCTGTGGCTGCTGTGAAGTCAATTTACATATATTTTTTCTTATATATGCAGTCGGCTATCAGCTAAATAATTAGATAAAGAATGGGGCTTATGTTAACAAAATTACATATTCAGCGAAAGGTAAAGATATCACAAATTCATATACGTACTTGATTAGTGGGAATCATTGTTGTATTATTATAACAAAATAGGCCTAAAGTTTTGGAGGGTGTCTCAATATTAATTAATTAGCTTCAAGAGCTCAAATTGGTCATTGCAAAAACCTTAATTAGTAATAAGGTTTGTTTTGGTTGGCTTACCTAAGTGTTGTTTGGTACATTGAGTGTGTTATATAACCAACCGTGACCGGAGCTCTTAGGTCAAGATATCTGATAATGCCATTGGATAAAATTGTGAGAAAAAAAAAAAAAAAAAAAGGACAGAAAACCAACCTCTCCTTGCCTTCTCATCCACCATCTTTAATTGTCCCTATGTCTTTTGACTTGGTCAAACGTACGCCGTTCTCGCGGATGGCAAAAGCTCTCCAAAGAAAGAGTTTTAATTCGATTTTTTTGAAATTTTAAATTTTGCTAAGCTTTGAATTTTATACTTTATAATAAAAACTAACGTGACATTTGCTCGATTATGTAACTTTAGAATTTACGTCAATGAATGCTTGGTTAGCTATCGGTAATATGATACAAAATTAAAAGATTAATTAAATATAACAAAAATATAATATATATATATAATGACAAAAGTTAAAATATAATAATTAATTATTATGATGAGCAAAGTTGAAAGGCTAAATTAAAATACAATTTACCCAATCTCCTAGGATTGGAAATCAATTTTAACGTGAGCAAAGGAGGGCTATTTGGATTTCCTAGAATAAAATCTACATGTCAGTGTCATTCTACAGGCGATGCCAATCATATAGTCACTTGAAGACCATCTTATCAAAGAATTTGGAATATATATGAGATAGTGTTATTTTTGAATTTTATATAAATTTCAATTTAAATTAATCATGATAATTTTTTGATTTAGAATCGATCTAATCATAAACCAAATGGATGGCATAAGAATTTGATCACTAGTTGAATTTATAATATATTTAAATTAAACTTAACCACTCAAAGATGATATTATTTGTGTAGACAAAATTAAAAGATAATATTATCAAATTAGACTCACTTAAAAAGTTCTAGTAAGTTATCAACGTGGTCCCACACCCTCTAGTAATCTATTGCTATGTTAGTTTCGAACGACATAATTATTACGTGACGCCGGTAACATATCAGTTTTGTTTACTCTAATATTTTAAGTCAACAAAAATTTAATAAAAAAAAATTAAGCTTCTTCTCACAAATTGAACCAATAAAACTTAATTAAATTTGCGCTTAATTGGACTAGGTATAGTTCTAAAATTTATATAACTATACTAAAATTGTATAATACAAAACATTCGACACACTTAGATATTAAGACAAAATCTATTTTAACATATAATCTAGAAGAATAATAAGCATAAACAAAACAGTGAAGCACTAAGTACGTATATTAATTCTAAAATATTATTTGGATATTCAAATTTAATATTTTCATTCACCTTCTATATTAATGTGTCGTACATTTGTATTAATATGACACATAATTCAAAATATCTATATAGTGTATCATCATAAATGTTAAATTTGAGTAGGGGTGTGCAAAAAAATCGTCAAACCGCAGAAATCGCCCGCACCAAACCGTGCGATTTTTTGGGGGTGCGGTTTGGCACGATTTGAAGAATTCTCAAACCGTGCGGTTTGCGGTTTGTGTTTTTTTTAGTTTGGTTAAAATCAAACCGGCCAAGTAGTATATTAATAAAAAAATTAAAAATATCTAATAATTTAAAAATTAAAAAAATAAATTAAAAATATATACTTTCTTGACCATGAATTATATTGTGGATTTTTGTGTTATTTTTATATTATGAGCATGTGGTTATGTTGTAGATTTAAAACTTTTAAATTTGCATTTTTTATTAGATAGTAACTTATTTTAGTTTTAAACTCCAAGATACTATAAAAATTTAAAAATTATGATTTTATGCATTGATTTTTATGTTTTAATTAAAAACTAGTGGATAACCCATGCGATGCATGGATATTGTAAAAAAAAAAAAAAATCGTTAAAGCGAAAATTGTATAATTTAGTAGTTACAATAAATAAAAATTATAATAAAAAAGTAAAAATTAAATAAAATAATCATGTTACAATCATGAGAATACAATAAAAGAATTACAAATTTTAAAAGATTTCCTTATATACATTCAAGGGTAGACGAACAATAAAAGCACATAACTCTATCCCGAAATCATGTAAAAAATAAACCTAAATTAACATGTAATACAATAAGCAATGCGTAAAAAAATACAAAAATTACACGATAACAGAAAAAAAAAAGAATAAACGATAATTAACCTCTTTATTCTAAAATATGTATTCAAGGGTAGACGTTTTTATTTTTAATTTTCACATGTATTTCTCTCATATGTGCGTACCACACGAACCCTTAAGGCCTAATTTTTTCTAGTTGCATTCATATCACTCACTTGACATAATAGTGGTGCTATGTTACATCAGAAGACCAAACTGGATAAAAAAAAAAGGTTAAAATTTACTAAATAAAAATAAAAAATAAGAGAAAATTTAAGAAGAAGAATTGAGAAAGTAGAAGAGAAGAAATGGAAGTGTTGAACGGGAATAAAGAGGAAGAAGAGACAAATATTTGTTTTCTTTTATTAATTTTTCTTCCTTCAAATTCTCCAATTTCTCTCAATTTATCAAATCACATGTCACCATTAAGTTTCCCTTTTTTTCTCACGCTTTGCTACACAATCTGAATCTTACTTAACATAATTTTCAAAACATAAATTTAATTTGTATTTAATTTCCCCAAGTCCAACATATAGCACATCTTCGGAGTAGACCAATGGGAAAAAGGAGAATTAAATAAATGACAATAAACAATTAAGTTGAAAAATAAAATTATGACATTTAAAATTATAAAAAATAAATTTAAATTAATTAAATTGTATGTAAAATAAAAATAATTTAAATAATCAATTAATTATATAAATAATAATAATCAAATTTTCAAAATTGATTAACAATACATGACTTTATATATTTCTCCTAATAATTAATTACCATATTTAAGATAGGTCAAATTTTGAAAGAAGTAAAAACAAAAAAGTTAAAAAATAAAATTATAACATTTAAGTAATATTTAAAATTATAAGAAAATAAATTTAAATTAATTAAACTATATATAAAATAAAGATAATTTAAATAATCAATTAATTATATAAATGGTAATAGTCAAATTTTCAAAATTAATTATCCATGACTTTACATGTTTCTCCTACGATCAATTACCACATTTAAGACAGATCAAATTTTAATAAAGTAATAAAAAATATAAAGTTAAAAAGTAAATTATAATATTAAAATTATAATATTTAAAAATATAAAAAATAAATTTAAATTAATTAAACTATATATAAAATAAGAATAATTTAAATAATTAATTAATTATATAAATAATAATAATCAAATTTTTAAAATTGATTATCCATATATGACTTTACATATTTCTCCTGACAATTAATTACCACATTTAAGACAGATCAAATTTTTAAGAAAACAACAAAAAAAATAAAGTTAAAAAATAAAATTATAATATTTAAGTTATATATAATATTATAACATTTAAAATTATAAGAAAATAAATTTAAATTAATTAAACTATATAAAATAAAGATAATTTAAATAATTAATTAATTATATAAATGATAATAATCAAATTTTTAAAATTAATTATACATGCATTACTTTACATATTTCTCCTAGCAATCAATTACCACATTTAAGACATGCTACATTTTTAAGAAAACAACAAATAAAAATAAAGTTAAAGAATAAAATTATAACATTTAAGTTATATATAAAATTATAACATTTAAAATTATAAAAAAATAAATTTAAAATAATTAAACTATATATAAAATAAAAATAATTTAAATAATCAATTAATTATATAAATAATAATAATTAAAATTTTAAAATTAATTATCCATGCATGATTTTACATATTCCCTCTAGCAATCAATTATCACATTTAAGACATGTCACATTTTTAAGAAAATAATAAAAAAAATAAAGTTAAAAAATGAAATTATAACATTTAAGTTATATATAAAATTATAACATTTAAAATTATAAAAAAATAAATTTAAATTAATTAAACTATATATATAATTAAATTAAAATAAAAAATTTACTTGGCATTCGGTATTCAACGGTATTACCTGATATCTCAAGATTTCTCCGGATTTAAAAAAATCTCATTTTTCTGTAATTTATTTCAATTAAAATTTTATGTTAATATTTAAAAATTAATAATATGAATTAAATTTTGTCTCTTCATATATCAACATATTTACACATTCTCCAAACACTATTTAACAATAAAAAAATATATTTACGTGTTTCAAGAACTACACGATTTTCACAAATTTAGACTTAATTAATGACTTATAAAAATTCTATTTTGGGTAAGCAAAAAAAATTAAAAAATATAATAAAATATCTAAATAGTAGCTGGAAATGGGCGGAAAAAATTTTGACGGCTGTTTTGTTATAATATATATATAGATTTATAAGTTAGTGAAGGAAACACCAAATGAAACAATAAAGAAGCATCAAATTGCGGAAACCGCACCAAATCGCACCGCAAATGAGGTGCGGTTTGGTGCGGTTTGTGCACACCAAATCAGACCGCGTGGTCTGGTTTAATGCCAAACCGCACATGCGGTTTGGGTTATTAAATCCTTCTCAAACCGCACCGTGCACACCCCTAAATTTGAGTGTCCTAATAGCATTTTAATATTAATAAACAATAGAGATTGGTATAAATTATATAAATTAGATCAGATCATATCTATAAACTTGATGGTCTAATTTGGACTCAACCTAATGCCAATTAGTTTCAAAAAATTCAAACCAAAATTGAACAAAGTGGAAAAAAAATAAAAAGCTTAATACATAAAAGGGAGTCTTTGGATTATTAAAAAATGTCCTTTAACATTTCAATTAAAATTTTTATATATTTTTCTCTTTCAATTATTTTTTTTTTTTCGTCACCTTAAATTTTTAAGGTTAGTTTCTATTAAATATTGAATTACATGTGCATTACTAACATATGAAGAGGATGGAGGACAAGGAAAGCAAATTTAAGGGGCTTAATACATAAAGTGATCCGTGGACTATTAAGAATGTGGTATTTAACAATTTAACTAAAATTTTGATATATTCTCTCGTTTAACCATATTTTATTATTTTAAATTTTTTAGTTAATTGAGAGTTAACAATTTAATTAATGATAACAAATAATACTAAACACTCCAATAGGTCAGATTAATTTATATACATCAAATTAAATCTTTACATATTATCTCTTATAATAATCACACAAAAAAAAATTCATATTTCTCAAATCCCTAACTCTTTTTTTATTTTTTTATTTTTTTCTTCTTTTTTCGAGCCCTACACCACTACTACCATTTTTATCCTTTTTTTTTTTCCCTTTTGCTGGCCAGTACAACCATCACAACCATTTGTCTCTTTCTAGTTGCTCGCCCACCACAATAATTTTTTTTTCTCTCTCTCTTTCCTTTTTCCTTTCTTCTCGGTCTCATTCTAAACTTTACGTCACCGCTACCATCTTCATTTTCTTTTCTTTTTGCTGACTACCACCATCATCACCAATTCACTATCACAACAACTCCTCTCACTTCAAATGAGAAAAGAAAATGAAAAAAAAAAAATATTCATCTTATAACACAAGCCCATCTACCTCTGTTGTCACTAGCCCTTGGCCACCACCAAAGCAAAATTCATCTAGTCACTTCAGCCACCACTATCACTCATCACCTAGACCTCATTCTCCACCACCACCATTACCAACTTCTTCTACCAACCAAAAATCATCCATCAAAAACTCAACCCACTACTCTTATCACACCAAAACCCACTTACTAGAAAATGCAAGACTAAATAAATTTTGGATATGACACAATTGCAATTAAATGAAAAATTGAAACAAAAATTAAAGAAATTTAAAATTACATATTTTGCTTAATTTTATTAGCAACCAAACAAAGAGGCAATAGAAACCAAACTCATTCATGAACAACATCAACTTCGACAAGGACAATAATTGTGATCTAAAAAAAGAACTGAACCTCATTAAGACAAGGACAATAATTGTGATCTAAAAAAAAAACTGAACCTCATTAAAAAACACATGAGAAATAAAAAATAACAAAAATTAACTCAAGATCTTTGACTCTTCCAGGGACCTTAACTTATCTATTGCGCCTAATCATATCATCACTACTCAAAGAGTTGAGATGTGGAACGAGTAATTGTGATAGTGGTTGCAATAACCTTAGTTGTTTGAGATAAAACGATTAATTATGGTGGTGGTAGTGGTTATTTAAGATAGAATGACTAATTGTGGTGGTGTTTGCGAAGATTTTGGTTGTTTGAGATGGACATCTAATTGTGACGGTGGTAGTGGTTTTAGTTGTTTGAGATGGAACATCTATTTGTGGTGGTTGGCCTAAGATGAGTGGTGGTGATTGCAGTAATTGTGGTGTGTGCAAGGGAGAAAGCTGGGGCAGGTAAAAGTTAAAAAAAAAAGAAGGGGAAGAAAGTTAATGATTGTTTGGTGGGACTTAGAGTTTTAGTTGTAACGACAATGACAATTAAAGATAATCAATATTGATGAAGAGTTTGTGGAGGCAAATGAGATAGATTTCGAGGACAGGCTTGGAAGAGTGGTCCTGACAATAACAGATGAAAAGATAAATGGTGGATAGAGTCATGAGTTTGAGAATATAATTTATTTTTTAATCCATATCACCTAAAATTAGTTTAACGTGTAAGGGGTTTATGGACTATTAAAAAATGTGGCGTTTTGTCTCTTAATTAAAATTTTAGCACATTTACTCCTACAATAACTTTTTTGTCACCTTGAGTTCTTGGAGTTAGTTTATAGTAAAACGTCAATTATAACTCATTACAAATATGTGAAAGAATCTTGAAGTAACGAAAAAAATAGTTGAAAGAGATAATATATTAAAATTTTAATTAAGGAGCTAAATGTCACATTTTTTCGTAACCTAAATAACTCTTATTAATCAGAACAATAAAAATTTAAATCAAACCAAACTAATAGTATTAATTGAAATAAATTTCGACTCCCATGCTCGTTAAAGAACTGAAAAACACGTACCTAACCCCATATTTATTATTCATCTCCCACAAGATGGTTATGGTTGTATATTTAATATTTGTATAATTATTATAATTTATTTCAAGAGCAGAGCAGGACAAAAATAAAGCTAAATAAGAAACAGAGAAAAAAGGGGAAAAGGCCAAGAGAGGAATAGAAAAGGGGAAGAGTCGCTTCACATGAACGGCGCCTCCTCCGCATCGTGAATACGTGTACGTCATCCACTGGGCATCGCCGAGTCCGCAATCCGCATTTACCTTTCAATTTCCAAATATTATATTATTAAATAATTTAATATATATCTCTACATTTTTACTTCACACATATATATACATATTTACAGAGCTTTATGGAAACGGCTTCTTACTCTCTCTCTCCAAAGCAATTTCCCAACCTTCCTTCGCCTCTCCGCTTCAGTTCTCTCTCTCTCTCTCTCTCTCTAAAACCCCTCTCTCTCTCTCTCTCTCTGGAAGCAGCCATTGAAGCTCTGCTTAGGAGCTCCTCGAATAGCCATTTGAACGCCTCTTCGATTACCGGTATGTTAAATGAAATGAATCTCTCTCTCTCGCTCTCTGTTTCTCTGATCTTCATTCTCTCCCAATACTTGAATACTTTTGTAGAGGTATGGCAATATATAGATTGTTCGTTATGTATAGGCGCATCTATATATGCATATAGTATGTTGTATCTTCGTCTTGATTGTTCTCGATCTTTCTGTTTTTGAAACGTTTTCCGCTTAGCACTCTGAAGAACGTGTGCGGCTGAGTTAACTCGGTGTCTACTTGTTCTTCGTGACTCAGTTTTTCATTCTTCTTCAGTTTCATTCGTTTTCTCGGGATTGGAAGGGCCAGACTGTGAGTTCATTTGTTTGCTTTGAAAGTTTTCGTAGTTTCGTGATGTCCGAGATTTCGATTTGGTTTTGTTTTGAATTTATTAGTGGATTTTTATTTGTCTTTTCTTCGGTTGCTTCTCGTTTTCTTCGGTGTTTTGCCAGAGCGGAAGAGGTGCTATAGTTTTCATCTGAATCCTGATTTCTGACCATCGATTCATAATATCACCAACCAGAGCCTGTTTCATTAAAACCATGGTTAAAGTCTAAAATTGCCTTATTTCCCTTTTTATATCATTTTTTTTTTTTGTTGATCAGAATATTAGGATTTCTCAGTTGCAGAAACAGAGGATGCTTGCCTGCTTAAATTTTCACCCAAGAGAACTCCATTTTAATCGCATACGCCTGTTAAAAAGCCAATATGCCAATATATTGTACAGGTTTCTGAGAGTGTTTAGCGAATGAACTGCGAGGGATGGGTGTAGAAGGTCTTATATAGCATGGTAGGTTTTGGACCCCTGTTTTGAAATTACGCTGGGAGATTGCAATACTGGGTTTTTGTGTTTAATTTACTACGTTGCTATATAAATTTATGTAGTTGGATGATGTGTATTCCAATAACCAAGTACCCTATGACAAACCTTGGAAATTCATGCTAGGAGTTAGCAAAGGACTCAAACGTCTGAATTAAGTGAAGGTCCTTGCTGGGATCAACACTATAGCAAACCTTGGAAATTCATGCATCTTGCTCTATATACTTCATATCTCTGTCAAGTTTTCACTTAAACCAATTTAGCATGAAAGTGGTGTCACTTATGTTTCTGGTTTGGGCCAACCATGTCTAAAATGATTTGTGAGGAAGAAGTTACTGGTTTTAGGTTTGATAGATACATATATATGTGTATATATATATATTCTGTAATTGAGTTTTGTTTGTATTATCTATTAGCTATTTACTTCTTCACCAAGTGGGATTATTGTGATGAAGATGATATATTGGTTTTAGTGCTCTTAGTTTGCTAATTACACCGGGGGAACAAAAGATGTCATTGACGGTCTAATTTGCAGTTTTGATCGTCACTAATACATACTTTTTGAGTAACTTGGTGATTATTACAATTAGTGCATAAACTTGAATGTCAATATGATGTGATGGATGCAAACATTCTTGAAGCTAGGTCCATTATGTGCCCCCCACCTATTGAAGTTTGACATGGACAATTAGGTGGTTTGGAGGTTAGGTGGATCAAGCTTATGGATATATGGTGTAAGCTCTTGAGAAATTGTTTATTTGCTTCTACTATGGAAATCGTGGTTAACCTAATCCTCAACTACCAAAATTGCCTTGCTTTTTAGCTTGTCGGAGAAGGAAAGAATAAATAAAAAAGAAAATGAAGAAAAAAAATAGCCATATATTTGTACATACCATTGACGAAAATATTCATCTTTAATTAGGATTTCCTAATATATTATTTGTTACTCCAAAGACCAGCCAGGGAGGAAGAAAGATGAAATCATGGATGAGGTTATTGATTTTTCTTTTTTTTTTTCCTCAACCTTTTACGTAAATTCTTGTGGTATATGGACATGGAATAGTGTAGGAGTATTATACACGTTTGGCACTTTTCTACATGACCATTTACTTTCGGGTTTCTCTTTCGTGGTTCTCAACCTTCTTGCATCATAGATCTGATCAAACTAATTGTTGGTATCTTGTGAACCCTCTGGATCTCGTGTCAGAAAAGTACCAAGTTTCTTTTGGCTATGAAAGCCCACCCCTTTATTATTAGTAGTAGTTCAGTTCTTGTGATAGTTGTGGACTCGTCATATGTGACTTTTCTTTGCTCTTATGGGTTTCGGCTCTGTTTAAGAAATTGTGGATCCTGAACTTTTATGCCTTCTACATGTTTCCAGATCTCAGGTAACTAAGACGAACAAATTCTGTAGCATTTAAGATGGCCATGGAGCAGTTCCTTGAACAGTCTGTAGCAAGAAATGACTTCAATGAAGGAGATGGATCTTTCCCATACAAGAGGAAATCCGTCTCAGCCACACTTGATGATGCACCTGAAAATAATCCTTCTGATGGTTTTGAGTGCAATATTTGCCTAGACTTTGTGCAGGATCCGGTGGTCACGCTTTGCGGTCACCTCTACTGCTGGCCCTGTATTTACAAATGGATCCGTTTCCAGAGTGTCTCTGCCGAAAATCCAGACCACCAACAGCCACAATGTCCAGTTTGCAAAACTGAAGTTTCACAAAGAACCTTAGTCCCACTTTATGGCCGAGGACAAACTGCAAAATCCCATGAAGGCAAAGCCACACATCTTGGCATAGTTGTACCCCGAAGACCTAGCCTGGCTTGCAGTCTCCAAACACCGACAATTTCAACTGCGACCAATTCTCAGTCGGTTCAGCAACTTCATCGCAGCTATCCTCAGCACTCAGAGCCATATGGACCTCACCCTGGCAGCTATGCTGCCATGCCTACGCATAGCCTTGGTGGCAGAATGGCGACAGGCACATTTCACCCCATGATTGGCTTGTTTGGCGAAATGGTATATGCAAGGATGTTTGGGAATTCAGAAACTGCTTTGTATCCTTATTCCAACTCTTATCACCTTGCCGGAAGCAGTAGTCCAAGGGTAAGAAGGCAAATGATGCAGACTGACCAGTCACTCGGCAGAATTTGTTTTTTCCTCTGCTGTTGCATGGTTTTGTGCCTTCTTCTGTTCTAATTTCCGTTTTAGTTCTTCCTGCCCTTTGTACAGATTGTAAAAATTATATATACAAGAGATTAGGGAAAAAAAAAAAAAAAAAAGGAAGTTATGCATATGGAGGATAAAGCTAAATGTAATAGTTGACAGGCTCCTGAATCTCTTTGCTGAGATATGGGAGTCAATTGAGCCCTGTAATCAAAATTTTGATTTTTGAATACATTGAGGCTACCTCAGTTACTTGTTCTATAAATACATTAGGTTCCTTAGTTGCATATTTGGCGATTCATATATGTATGGTTTTAATGTCTGTCTTTAACTCTGTGATTTTATTCCCCTGAAGTCACAATTTGAGGTTATGAATCGTGTGACTAGAAGACAATGATGCTCAAATAGATGGTCTATTGTTGACTCAATTGTGTGTCCTATTCTTTATCACCTTCTAATATTTGTATGGAAAATAATCATAATTGCAACTATAAGGTTGTTCCTTTGTGACTGAAAGGTTACAAATAAATTATTTTTTTGGTATAAAGTCACATAATTTTAGGCTGTAAAAATAATCTCTTCGCAAAATAAAGGTAAAGTTGTGTAAAAAATGACTCTCCTTAACCCTTAAATAGAGGAAAGCCTTAAGCATTGGAGATGCCTAAAAAAACATGATAAATTATACTCTTAACTTCATTTGGTTTGAATATTTTTACAAATACTCTGGGGTTTATAAATTGATCAAGACGTCATCTTGGGAAGGACTAGTACCTCATCAAACTAATGTAATCTAATCTATAATAAGAGCTGCGTAAAGCCTTATCCTACTGAAGCTATTAAGTTACCAACATATCTGCCCTTTTCATTAGCTTTCCCATGCTTTAGATTTCAACAGCTTAGTACCAGCTGTGAATTGTGGCCACGGCGATGCACATGATGGTGACAATCAGATGGCCAAGATGAGGGATAATGTTTTGTTAAGATTACTTGCCAACAATTGACATCTCCATCTACAGCTATGAAAAAGTTTCCAACAAGGTAATACGCATTGATCTGTTCTTGAAGTAAGACAAAATACAACGTAATTATGATATTACATTATTGTCTTAACATGACATCACTATCCAATTATGCATTGTCGTGCATTTAAGTTATGAATACATACACGGCAGTCTTAAACCCAATTTCAATTTTTAAATTTGTATAACGCCACTAATTGTCATATATTCACAATCTTGATACATGACAACATACAATTGGATGGTGATGTGATATATTACAGTGACGGTGAATATTTTTTTCAAGATGTTGTCCTATCGTCCCCTGTTATTCTCTTATGTTTCTCAAAAGGAAAAATAAAATCTCAATAAAAGATCCAAATATGAGTAAGAACAACCATCTTGGTCTTGCTCAATAACAGTGCTATATAGAAATTACTGTGACTTCATTATGTGCATGCATATATATTGTGTTCTTTCCTCCCGGCCAATAGAAGGCTTCTCTTTCTCCATATTTCTTTCCTTCGATTGGGTAAGGTTGGTATGATTAGCAATCACCTATAAGTAGAGAAATACCAAAATATAATTGTACTGTGGCCTAAAATTCCTCTCACCCATTATGATGGATCTGTTCCTCAACTGCTTGGTTGCCAAAAGAACTTCTCCCAGGTGGAACATTCATTTAGTCACTGCCAGTGAATGTGGAGAAATGTTTTTTAATTTGACAACCAACACATTACCAAATGTGCTTTATTCATTTCAATGTCATGACCTAACAATCAAATTAAACACAAAACTATTTTGTTGGCCCTTATGGAGAACATTTAACTGGTTGGCTGTGTTATTGCCTCCTTAAAAGAGAGTCATATCTCCAAGTAATTATTCATTATCTTCTACCTGCAATCCTTGTGGATCAATATTGTTTTTTATTTTCATTGGGTAAAAGTTTAATATATTATAAGGACCCTTGTGTGTAAAATAAGTCTCATCTCACTCTCGTCTTGCCCATGTGACTGAGATTCAAGGATTAGTTTGACATTTCATTACTTACACCATACGCTAATATCAGCTATACTATTGTGAATAACTCTCAATGAGTTATTAGTGATAGCAATTTCAATCTTTTCACCTTTAAACCAGGCTTAATGATGAACAATCAACCATTTTTTATGCAAAGAACAACATTCAAATTCCAGGCTTTTGATTCATGACTCTCGCCAATTATCACTTTGGAGGGCAATATTGAATTGTAATTGAGCACTGTTGAAGTTGTGCAAGGTTTTAAATTTAGGAGGGATGATATGTTGTCCGACTGCATGGGGGGGGGGGGGGGGGGGGGGGGGGGGGGGGGGGGGGTGAGGAACACCCCCTTTTAATTTTACCCACAAACGAGAGCAACATAACAATTTTTTTAAATTTAGTATGTTTTATTTTGCCCTAAATAGTCAGACTATTTTTGTATGATGAGTATACAATGTGCATGTTTTATCAGTGGGGGCAGCCTAAAAAAGGAAAAAAAATCGTTTCATGGTCATTGGATCTTATAGAAGATCCAAAAAAGGACGCTTATGATTGATTGCTTTAGTGTTTCTTTGCATGTGCTTATGATTGATTGCTTTAATTTTTTTTAATACTACATCAAACTTCTAATTTTAATTTGTTTCAAATTTATAACATCCCTTGTCTTCCAATAAATTGTTCATTAAAAATATCAACAACCTTAAATGGTATATATTGTCACCTTGCTGAGTATATCAAATTTTTAGTTGTCATCACTCAAATGTCTAACTTAGTCAATCGTGTGTAGCAAATAAGAGATTTTGAAAAACATAATATAACATTTCAAGCTGTTAATTTCTTTTAAAAATAGAATGAGAATAGTATATATTTGATACAAATTGAAACCTTAAACCTAGTTTCATGAAAATAATTAAAAATACAATAAAAAGCGAATCTTTTTTTTTTTTTTTTGGTAGCTAACCCTGAAAAAACTCATAAGGGCTCGTTTGTTCTTTTCTATCTTTGGCCAAACAGACCTTTAGCTGGAGGATGGAAGAGATGTTGGCACCCAGCCATTGTTGTAACAATTAACCCATAAAAAAAAAAAAAAAAAAGAGCTTCAAGCCTCTTTAGATATGATTCTTCACCAATTGATTCTACATTTAAGGAAAGAAGCTTACAGATCTTCCATAAAAAAAACTAAAGCAGATTGATATTCCAGATATTAGAATCAATACCATGAGATTCACATCTTCCATGCAAATAGAAAAGCAAATTGCACAGTTTGCACCCTCGGCCGGGCCAAGAATTGGAGTCAATGCTGGACCCAAAACGGTCTTGCAACTCCATACTTCGCCAAAATTTTTGCTTTGTCCATTTCATTGAATGTAGAACATGTTAGGATCTGATGAACCCTCCATCACTCTGCAAGAAGAGGAAATCTGACACAAATTTCTAAATATTGATTGGCCTCTCATCCAATTCAAATTCAAGTAGAAACAAAACCCATTTGACAAGCCTACGGATGATGGCCTTCTTGCACTATTCGGCCTTCATGTTTATATTCGTCTTCAAGTCAATGCCTCCATCCAGGGTTTCTCCCTCCAGAACCTCCTCATCATGGTCAGCGGATTCCATCTCATTAAGTGCTTCTGATCCTAGGTCACTATTTTTCATGTAATGCTCTACTCGGTCATATATATCTTTTGGATTGTGGATCCTTTCCTCTAGGAAAGCTGTAAACTCTGCAAATTCTTCATCTCCCTTCCCTTTCAAGTATTTTATACATGCAGCAAAAGTTGCAACGTTAGGCTTCCAACCTGGATGAATGACCAGTATTGCTTTCTTCAATGTGTCAACTGCCTTGTCCATATGATTATATTTACTATATCCAGCAGCTAAGCGATCCCATGTGCTAGCAACTGTTCCTTCCCTTTCTGTCTGAGCCAGTCTACAATTGATTCTGCTTTTCCCAGAAGACCCTTTCTGCAATACGCAGTGATTACTAGGTTAGGGACCCGATAATCAAAAGACATCTCTTTGGCTTTCCACTGCTCAAATATCTTCTCCATCCTGTTGAGATCATCCATCGTCATCAGAGAGCTAATCATACAAATGTAGCTAGAATTGTAAACTTTCCGTGTCTTCTTGCACTTCTTCCATATACGAGACACTGCATCCTTTTTCCCAATCCTAGCATACAATGTCATTAGAAATTCATAAGAAGTCCTTCTCGTCTTGAGCTCAATGAGGGCCTCTGATTTCTTCAGTGCTGCCAAAGCTTTTTCCCTTAAACCTGATCTCAAGTAGCCATTTGCTGCTACGGCATATGTAGACCAGTCCATGGAGACTTCAGGATCAGCTTCCATCTTCATTAAGATCCTCTCCATTTCATTTACTTTACAAGTCACTGCATATGCATTCATCTGAATGCTGAATGTGATTTTGTCACAGCCAATGCCCTTCTCTTCCATTTCTTGCACAAGGGCTTCTAGTTTCTCATGTTTCCCCATCTGAGAGTAAAGGTGTAGCATAACATTGAATGGAAGTGTAGCTCCAGCAAAACCTAGCTCCCTGATCATCTGCATTGTGGCCTCTGCTTTCTCCAAAGATTTTGCATGGGCGTAACAATTTAAAAGAGCACCATAAATATGGAAACCTCTCAAGGAGTTTGGAACATTATTGAAATATTCCTCTGCTTGTTCTAGTCCATGAACCTTTGAGATCAGATCTAACTGAACTGCAATGTCTCCAGCCAATGGCTTAACAGGACTTTGGTTCATCCACTCAGATATCTAAATAAGAGCAAATCAAACAGGAGGAAATGAATTCAAAAAGCTCTTCTATTGGATTAAACAACAGAGAAAGACAAGGTTGCATGACAACTTTATTGATACGGGAAAGGCTGGCTATATTAAAATACATGCTTTAGACTACAAAATGTTCAGTTGAGGCTGTGAGCGCATGCACCCTTTCACTCCTTGCTCACAATATGCTGAGACCGAGAGAGAGCCCAAAATAGCATGACAATTCCACATTACATAGCACCTCTGTATGCCTCAGAGCAACACTGGGCCAAGGGAATCATTCAAGTAAGGGCACACAGTTAACCAACCTTGTGAGGTGGCTTGCTAGTCGTTCACTCTCCCTGCCTTGCATTCCTCCTCAAAATGGACCAGCTTGGCTAGAGAAACGGAATGCCTTACCCCTACAGCCATAAAGGTGCCTCCTCACTCACCTTACATGAGGATCAACCACTCATCCATTACTGCCTCAGCCCAAGGCTTCATCCTCCAAATCTCCCATACCCTAAGATAGGCTCCAATTTAAAAACCAGAGCTCAGGATCCCCAGGGACATTTGAAATGAATGTTATAGTCAAGGGTTCTGCCTAGGGGCTCATCCCCACCCAATTGCCTCAGGAAAATATAAGGGGTCCAAGCCTTGAGCAGCCAAAGTGAGAGGAATCCCCCCCCCCCCCCCCCCCCCCCCCCCAAAATCAATTTAACACCACCACATAAAGCAATGCCCCCGCACAACCCCTTGGAGGTATGGATGGCCTGACCCAAGTGGGGACAAGCACTCTCCCTCCCAAGCAGCCTTATGGCATCTCATATTCTTAATGCCTATCATTAATTCAAGCCCCCATCTAACCACGTGTACTCAATTTCCTCTCTTTTTTTAGAGGCAAAAGGGCAACACTACAAACTGATTTTCATTTTTCTAATTTTTTCCCTTCTCTATGAGTATTATCTTGCAATTGATTCCGCACAATTTGTATAAGGTCGTTAGTTGTTCTATTATATGCATATGTACTCGCTCAAGAGGTACAGGAAAACCATGAAAAACTTGGTTAGAGACAATTACATTATAAGCCTTACAGAAAATAAGGCAGTGAATTGGACACTAGATTCATGTAACTAACCCCACATAGTGGGACAAAGACTTGGTAAGTTGCATATGTACCCACACATTTAGCAGTTTAGAATAGTATGTTCCATCCTTTCACTTGGCTGCAATGCTTATTACTGGAACTAGTTGAGAAATGGTTACATTTTCATTTAATCTGCAAATCATCCTTAACCCTATATTCTAACAGCAAAATCTCCAACCATGCTCTCTGGAACAAAACCAACTCATTGAGAATTTCTTAATAATCTACCTATTCTAGATTTTACGCATTTTGAATTGAGGGGGAAATCATAAACCCGCATCCTCATTGTCTATTCCAACTTGCACTTAGCAGACGGATCTGTGGCCGTGATTGACCATCATTTTAAGGCTCAGCAGTCACCTTTCTAATCTAACTAGGGTTTTATGAAGAGGATAACATGTTGAGTGATAAATGGGAAAAGTTCCACATGCTCAGAAATTGTCTATTCATTGAGATGGAATTCATTATTTATGACTCGTTGCCCATCACTTAGCACAGCACTTATTTACAGTTTGCTTCACCACCTCATCTTGAATAACTCAACCAACTATGGGAGTGAAAATTCAGTCTTGCCAGTTCTTCGCAATGGAACTTCTATAAAACATTGCAAATAACTTAGCACGGAACTAATTTTAGATTTTGCTTCTTCATCTCATTGGGAACCACGAAAGCAAATGTGGAGAAGTCAAATTTGGAAAGGAAAACACAAGACTTAGCTTCAGAAATGAAAATTTCTTTCTAGATGAGACATCTACAAAATATTAAAAATACAAAACTAGCTTGAAAACCAATTATTCAAACAGGAAAACACCCAGGTATCCATAATTACTGACTTATAGCAAGTTTTGAGTGAAATTACTTCAGTAAATCCGAGTTATGAGGTAGGACATTTGGGTGCTAAAATCAGAAGTCAGCGACGGATAAGGTCCCTAACCAATCACTGAAAAAGGCGCGATGAAGTCATTCAATGTCAAATATTGGATTTCAAGACCTAGAAAAGGATATAAAATAACCCTCCATATAACAGTGAAACCAAAAATACCCCCCCCCCCCCCCCCCCCAAAAAAAAAGAAAGAAAGAAAACATCTTCTCTAGCATGGACTGGAATACACAGTGCATTCATTGGAGTTCCCGTCTCTAAAAGCAAAAACAGAAATTGCAATGACAAGCACAAATAGAAATCGCCAGTTAGTTACCTGAAGAGCGTGATTGAAACGTCCGAACTTTCGGAGCTGCTTAATGATTTTTCGAAGTTCTGATGGAACGACGGATTGTCCTTCTTGGACCCATTGATCGAGAACGGGTTTAACTGAAACCCTAGCATCACCAAGGGGTGAAATCCTGCTAAACAACGTGTCGCTTGAACTCGATGAAGTTTCTACAGCTTCAGTAGTCGAAGAAGAGCAGAAAAACGCTGAAATGCGCCACCTCAATGCGTTCGATTTGTGAAATGGCAGAAGCCTCATCGCCATCAATCAACCGGAAGTCTGATGAATCTGAAAAGAGGAATGCGTTTGCGTTCTTCGTTTCAGGATTCTCAGGGTTTAAGCATGTGGGCCTACTAGTGGGCTTATGAGGCCCGTTTTGTATTTTTAGGGAAAATTAATATGAGGCAAATGAAAATTATGAAATGAGAGAGAAGAGAAAGATAAAAAAAATATATGACGTATATATATATATATATGTTATATTGACCTTTTCATTTATTAATTAAATGTAAAGTATATCTTCTATAAATAGTATATTGACCTTTTCATTAATTAATTAAATATAAAATAATATCTCTATATAAATTTTATTTTAACTAGCTAATCATTTTTCTCTATGACCATAATTTTTATAAGGTCATAATCAACTAGTCATACCTAAGCCTATCCTACCAAGTTTTTCTTAATTTTCTACTACTTGCATTGCAACAAACTTCTTCCATTTAATTCATTTGTCTCACGAAAACATCTAATATTTTTTTTTTCACATAACTAAATCATTTTATCTTATACATCTTATCCTTAATCAAATCATTATAATCATGTCTTATTCTAACATTTTTACGAATGACATCATTTATAATTCTATCAAGTCATATATCCACTATAACATAGCTTCGTCTGATTACACTCATATCTCAAACGTGTTGGTCATTTACTATTCAACATTTCATGCTGTATAACATAATTTGTCTTATGTTATTTGATAAAATTTTCTTTTTAACTTTAAACAAATTTTATAATTATATTATATAAAACACAAGAAGCTATTCTATTTTATAACATTCTTAATAATTGATCCAACATATCTAAATTGATATGGAATAACTTGATCTTCAGGTCTATCTGTTGTTGCCAAAATACAACAATTAAAATTTTGTGATGTGGGGTCCACTCGAGCTCGGTGTCGGGTGAAGTTAGGTTGCTGTAAGAGATGTTGCTTCAAGGGAGGTTGCCGTTAGGATGCTCGCCGCAAGGATTTGCCGCTAGTTCTTGCCACTAGCTTTCGCCACGAGGTCTCGCCACTAGGTTCGCCACAAGGCTTCGTCACAAACTTCACCACAAGCTTTGCCGCTAGCTTCGTCACAAGCTTCGCCGCTAGCTTCGCTACAAGCTTTGCCGCTAGCTTCGCAGCGAGGTTCGCCACAAGCTTCGCCACGAGCTTTGCCGCTAGCTTCGCCACTAGCTTCGCAACAAGGTCTTGCCACTAGCTTTGCCGCTAGTTTCACCACGAGATTCGCCACGAGCTTTGCCACAAGGTCTTGCCGCTAGCTTTGCCACAAGGTCTTGCCGCTAGCTTTGCCACTAGCTTTGCCACAAGGTCTTGCCACTATCTTTGCCACAAGGTCTTACCACTAGCTTCGCCACAAGGTCTTGCCACTAGGCTTCGCCACAAGGTTCGCCACAAGGTTTCGCCGCTAGCTTCGCCACAAGCTTCCGCCACAAAGTCTTGCCACTAGCTTTGCCACAAGGTTTTGCCGCCAGCTTCGCCACAAGGTCTTGCCACTAGCTTTGCCACAAGGTCTTGCCACTAGCTTTGTCACTAGTTTCGCCACAAGGTCTTGCCACTAGTTTTGTCAATAGGCTTCGCCATAAGCTTCGCCGCTAGCTTCGCCACAAACTTTGCCGCTAGCTTCGCCACGAGGTTCACTACAAGGATTCGGCCCTATTAATGCTGAGAAAATAGGTTAGAAGGCTCGCGGGAATCTTCCCCGCGAAGGCCCTCCGATGCCGAAGTCAGTCCCGAATCCCAATGAATATTCACGAAAAAATAGTCAAAGTATATTCAAAGTGATAAGATTTACCGAAGTTGGAGGTCCTCATTAATGTCCTGTAGCTAGGTATTTATAGGGCACGATTTTCAAGGGTGGTTGGTGTTGACACATGGCGTTTGCTCAATGGGGACAACTTCAACGAAGAAGGGGGATCACCACGAACCCGCCGCGAGGTAACTTGCGGCAGGGTGCCTCGAGGTTGGCCCTCGCGGCCAGACAATCAAGTGGCCGCAAGGCTGAGTGGCCGCAAGGCTCAGCCTTGCGGCCAATCACTACAGGGGTCGCGGCCCTCGCGGCATGCAGCTGCGAGGCTGTCGCTCGCGAGCAGCCTCAAGGCTGGCCTCGCGGCTAGCCCATGCTGCGAGGCCCATCCTCGCGGAAGGCTGCCGCAAGGCTGGTCTTGCGGCTGGTCTAAGCCGCGAGGCTGGAGGCAATTTGCCGCCAGCTTTTTTCTTTTATTTTTCTTTTTGATTTTCTTTTTATTTTTTCTATGGCACAACACTATCATAATGTAATCCACACTTAAACTTTTTATGTTTATTTGTATTAAACTTAAATTCCATAAATTTGGTTTTTGATTTACTCAACTTAGAACCTTTAAATTTTTAAGCATCCTCTATACCTCAAGCTTACCATTCACACCTTATATTGTTTCATAGACAAAAACAACATTATATGAAAATAATAGACATTAAAGCATTTTTTTTTTTGTGTTTAGTAAGTTCATTTATCACTAGAATAAAGAAATAAGATCTCTATAAAAATTCTTAATACAATTCAATTGTAATTGGAAAAGCTTCAATGCCTCCTTTACAAACTCAACATATATTTATACTTCATGATACGTTAACTCATTTCTTCTCTAAAATCTTTTATATATTACTTAAAAAATCTATCATACACTTTTTCTAAATTATTAGCACTATATAAATCTTTTTGTTTATCTTTAAACCTTTCTATTAGGTACCTTAACAAGTCTATGACACCTATTATCAATTTACCAAGTACACATGGAGCTCGGATTCTTGGTGGTTAAACCAAAGCACATAAAAAAAACTACACTTGACTCAACCATGGACCTTTGGGTTGGTGAACTTTGGGCGTTTCAGATTACACCCCGCATAGCAATTTGGGGAACCTCATTGTCTTTAACTTTGGGAGCAAAAAGACTTCTACTAGTGGAGATTAGCATCTGAGCCACAAAGTCACAAACTACGACCCGAACCATAATGATAAAGATTTGAGAGCAAACCTCAATCTCATTGAGGAACTTAGAAAAACAACCAGCATTTGTCAAGTGTCGTACCACCAAAAGGTCACCTATTACTACAACAAGAAGGTTCGAACTCAATACTTTCACTAAGGAGATTGGGTTCTCTGAAAAACGAGGGTATCAACTCGACTAAAAGAATCTGACAAACTAGCCACAAAGTGAGAGGGACCTTACCGGGTCAGCTAAGTAGTGCAACTTGGTGTTTACAAGCTCCGATCTCCGAATAAGGAAACAGGCCATATACCTAAGCCTTGAACAACCTGAAGTAATACTACCAGAGACTACTCATCCAACTTCAGCTTTGTTCTTCCCCGAACTTCTAATCACTCAGAGTTATTTAGTTCCACTTGTCATTATTTTAGTTTTTCAGTTCTTGTTTCACTTTAACACACAACTTTGTTTATTTAGTACTTCATTTATTAGTCTAAGCTTGACTAAAGTTGGTCCTTGCGTTGACATTTAGATGAATAACAATCTCGTTTTGGCCAAAGCTAACCCTTAACTTCATCTCTTGCTTTCTTACTATTTTACATGTAAAAATTAGAAGGATTGGTAACCTATTAGCTAGCGTCGGACCATGTGAACTGCAAAAATGGCACCACCCTTCACATGCTAATGACCCCTTTTGGGATCAAATTGATAACTGGCTACCAAAGGCCAACCCACATCGAAAGGTGTGCACATGCTATCATTCTTGAAGCACGACTACAAATAAAATTAGTTTACCCGAGAAAAGCCTATTGCAAACAAAAGCCAACAATAGAGAAGGCGTTTGAATATCTCTACGCCACTAGAGTGCTCTTACATCCAACCTAAGGCTTGGAAGCTTGAAGGATTGTTAAACTTTGGGGATTTTGACTTAAATAAATTGAGTCGACAAGTACAATAACAAAAAATAGATTTTTCTACAAATAAGTCAAGACAACATCAAGTTACAAAAAGGAATTTTATTACAAGTTGTCAAGGGAAAAATCTAAAAATTTTCTTAAGGTCGAAGGAAATGAGTTAATGTTAATGTTTGGGAAGTACTCACAAATCTCGCGAGCAAGAAACTAGAACCCACCCTTGGGGGCTTGTTTTAGATCAACAACATGAGCATCGGACTAGCAGAATTCGGTGAGGCTTTGTTGATACTCATAATGACCTAATTGCCAGCGTTAGTCACTATTCTGATCAAAGTCCTTCAACTAAGCGATTAGAGTATTAACACTTTGCTAAGCTTTAGTCTTTCAATCCAAGGCCTTTTCTGACTCCGCCTTAGCACGATCCCTTTTGCTTTTGACCTTAAACACCCAACTCCCCACTCAAAAGATTTCTTCTTTAGCCTTGAGTACTCCTTAATCTTCTTATAAACCACCTAGAGTTGATTATGTCTCATGGTCAGCACATCAAGCTCTTTTAAACTTTTGCCTCCGCCTCATTTTCCTTTTTTATTCTCTTTAGGGATTGGTAGTGCAAGCCTTTAAGCTCAAAAACTTTAGCTGTCAAACTTGACACTTTTACTTGAGATTTATTAAATAGCTCCTAGAGACCTTGGCGCACTTCCTCAGCTACAGAGTGAGACTCCCATAAGCTCTACAATTGAACCTCCAAATCCTGAACTTGAGCATCCAACTCGAAAACCCAACTGGAGAAGACATCTAGAAGATGTTAAGAAACAGATCAAGCAATAAAGAAAACTTGCAACAAAATCACACATACATGAGACCAAATTTACACGGTTCAACAAAGAATGCTTACGTTTAGGTTCATAACTGTACTAGGTGTTTTTTCATTATTTGAGAATATTACAATTATAAAAATTATACCCACTTAAATATATGAAGACTAGGGAAAAAATAAAATTCCTGAGTCGAGCTTGTTTTGGTTTTGAGCCTATTTAGATTTAGGATTCAGGGTATCATAAATCGAATTAGGCTCCACATCTCCAACAGAAGAGGCTTGGTCAACTTAGCCTTCAACTCCCAGATTTGCTCCTAGTTATCCTCAAGGTGACTTTGTAGGTAATGCTCATGATCTAGTATGGTCTCGTGAAAGCTCACAACGTTTTGCAAGACACATTCTCAGAATTGAAACAACGAGAAGAAAGTAGAAGGAAAATATAACACATGGTTACAAAAGTACTGACCCTAAGAGCCTTGATGTAAAGATTTAGTCAAGATTAAATAAGAGAGTTTCACCAAGGACTCTTATCTTCCCCCCAAACTACTTTAGGGACCAAATCACTAGCGTGATCTTTAGTGGTTATCTAAGAAGTATCAGAATCATTACAGTGGATCTCCTCACGTGAAACTTTTTTCAGTGACTTATTTCCCTGATTGGCAACTTCAGTGGCAATGATTATAGGAACTAAGCAAACAAGGACAACCACTAAGGCCATGATTTTGGTGTTATCAACTTTGGGAACAATGACAACCTTGGGACTGATCCCCTTTACTAAATGAATCCTATGCTTTCTTAAGAAGATTTATAGTGAACTATGTGTCGTTACCTGTCATCTAAACTTAAATATTCGATCCATCTACCTATATACACAATGCTAGTCGTCATCGGTCATCGTGGTTAGTAATTTTTGACGATTAGAGGCAATCACTAGAGGCTTAAGAGCCCATCGACCAACATACCTAAAAATCAATAAGAAAAAAAATGATTGAAGAGAGAAGAGAAAAAAGATGAGACAAAACCAGCAAGATCAAAAGGCGATGGATGGTCGACGGTAGCTTGCGACAATGATGGTGATGGTGAGATTATGGGTGATGGCTATGGTTGCGGAGAGAAGAGATTAAGAGATTAGCGAGATTGGGTAATGGGGGTTGAGGAGGGAGCATTTTTCGCATTTTGGTGTTTTCAGCATATTTTGGTCGAAAACACCAAAAATAATATTTTGTTATTTTAATTTTTTAATAATTTTTTTATTTTTAAAAATATTTTTTTTAAAATGACAAAATAAAAGTATTTTCAGTATTTTAAAAAGCTAAAAACTCAAAACCAGATAAAAATAAGAAAGAGACCGTAATTTTAACATTTTATTGAAAAAGTAACTATATATTTTATATTATTATATTCACTTACAAACAATTGATCTTGGTTAGAGCAGTGGACGAAAAGACTAAAATGCTCACCCTGAACAGAAGGTAAGCACAATAACGAATAACTAAAGAAACAATGCCCGGACTCGGCCCAGACGGTGGCACCGGCACGCCCTTGGGCAGCATTTGGCTCAACTCCGCCACCATCTCAGTGGTTGAACGCTCATATCCGCCGCCTGGAGGAGGCTCAACCAGCGTCGACGGCCGGCAATCCGATCCAGCCATCAGAGACAGAACAATATACCAGAAACCACATAAAGCTCTTGAGCAGTTGACAAGTCCTCATGATCGATGTCGCAGCTCTTCGTGGATGAACGGGTTTATAATATATATGGGGTTTCCAGTTCCATGGATGATGGATGAGAGCTGGGGCGCTTGTGAACTGGGATTTGAAGATTCACAGAAAAATCAGGTGGAGAAGCCAACCGGAAAATTGTCTGCGGTAAATTACTATACATCTCTTCAATTTTGACCGTTTTAACCTAAATATCTCTCCAACTTTAAAATTTACTTAATATTTTTTTAAAAAAATTAATCATAACCCTCCTTTTGTTATTAATAACATTAAGTAAATTAATTATATACTCCCCAAATTTTAAACTTTTGACGTGGACATCCCTTAAATTTTGTCTTATGTACAATCAACTCCTAAACTTTTTCAAGTTGGCCACAACATCCTATGCAAGAAATTGAGTTAATTAGTTAATTAAATCTTCAGAACAGGTTAAATAATTGGATCACGATAAGTTGAAATTTATACTAATAGATCGTGTGTTCAATTTCTTGCTCTACGCAGTGAGGCAAAACTTTCACTTGCGATTTATCTCATTTGTCATAATCAAGAGTACAACCAGCAGAGTACCGCATAAGTGCAGTAATCCCAATAAATTGAGTTAATTAAATTAATCTAAATAAATATTATGAATAATTTTAATTTAAGTTAATTTAATTAAAAATCATTTCTTATGAAAAGCTATTTTAGTCATTTTAAAAAAGTTCAAGAATTGATTTAACAAAAAATTAATACCATCCAAACCTCAAGAAAAATACAATCAATTTATATAAAATTGGTAATAACGAAAAGATGTCATGACCAATTCAAAACAATTTAGAGATCAATTTGACAAAATATAAAGTCCATTGAGTGTTCAGACTAAAACTCCAAAGTTTAAAAAGTTTACGATTAATTTACCTACAAATTTATAACTCCAACCATCCAAAGGGTGCAATTAAGGATGAATTCACACAAACTTTTTATATTTACTTAATATTATACCTACTAAATTGTTACATACATAACCAAAAAATAGTACTTATGAATATTTATCGATAAAAGAAAAAAGGGCAAAAAATAAAATGATTATACAAAAAAAAAAAAATCAATCAGGCAGTTCTTTTTGTAGTTTACACTTTATAAGGCATGTCTCGATAGAGCAAGTAAAAATAAAATGGTTAAAACATGTCTTATTAAAGCAAGTAAAAATAAAAGGTATAAGATATAAAAATACCTCTCAAGTTTGGCATCTTGGCCATTTGACACCCCCTACTTAAACATGGACTTATTGTGCCTCTCAACTTCTAATTTTATAATAATTACACACTTCTTTGTCGAGTTAGCACATGGCAGGTTAAGGATGCAATCTATTGGAGTGTAGGTGTGGGCTTTTTGCAATTCTAAAAATTTCATACAAGGAAACAAACGTCGACAGATAATTTTATGGTTGTCGTCAATATAGGATAATTAATTTGCTTTTTTTTAATATTGGATAATGTAATACACTGTTGTTTGAGGTTTAATTTTATTTCTTGAGCTTGAGTTACAAAAGGGTTAAGTGTGCAATTTTTTTCATTGACATGATCCTACCATGTCTGATCATGTCTAGTATGCTATTAATGGGCTGACAAAAAAAAAGTGAAGAAGCTTGAGAAAGAGAGGAAGGGCTTGAAGAAAAAATTGGCACTAAGTCTTTTCTTGTTGCTCGCTACCAGCTATCTTTGTTGAAATGCAGATATTAAAGAATTGTAGGTTTGAATGAAGGAAAAAATTAAACCTTTTTGAATTTAAACCTAGAATTATATTTTAAGGAACTTGAAGTTGGTTAAGTTTTATAAACTCCGGATAGAACTTGTTCTCATTGAATTTTGGAATAAAAAATTCAGTCCTATGTTTTCTTATTTAGTGTTTGGGTTGTTATTGTAAGCACCCCGTCCAGATATCCCAATCATTCGGACTATCCGAACGGGAGCACCTACGGAAGGAAAAAGAATGACACACAAGACCAAAAACCATCCCGACATGCATACACAAAAATAAGAACAGCGAAAACAAAACTAAACACATGAATGCATTACGGGTACCCCGTTATCACAACGGTCACATGATAAATACATAAACACAGACTCCTGTGCCGACATACACGAGACTTGAGAAATAACTTGACACAGTACAAAATAATAGAGTAAATCCTACTCAGACATCAGAGTTGACAGGGACAAACGGGACTGCCTGTACACCATACCGATTCTGCCGCTAGACGTCGACTCCCTTGCCATGGCCCACGCTGCCTCTACCTAGAATCATGGAAAGCAAGGTGAGTTGAGAGACTCAGCAAGCATAAAGAAAGAAAGGCTGAAGGCTACACAAAATCAGAAATCTCTCCCCAGAATAAACCCCAGGCACACACAAGCCATGAGACGCTACAACACAATAGCATAGCAAAATAAAAACACATACCGGTCCTTGGGGCCCACACAAGACACCTGGCACCCAAGTCCCATACTAACATGTCGCTGCCTTGAAAGGCAACATAAATCTCCAACAAACTTGCGCGCGCTGTCCCGGGTCGGTACTCCCGTCACCTGTCCATGTCGGTACTCCTGACACCCGAGCCAGAGGCTCCCTCGGAACGGTACTCCCGTCCGAGAACTATATACTACCAGTAGTCATGCAATGCACATAAAAATGTAATGGCGTAGTGAGCATCAACATGATACACCGGCGCCCATACATCCAGGCATCAGGCCATGCTCCGCCCACATAGTAAACCACACGCGATGCATATGCCCGTGCTGGATGCAACCTAACCAAGCTAGAATGTCCGTGTCCAAGCATATTCAATAAATGAATATCCCAACATGCAACCCGTACCCATGTGCATATCAAATCATGAACAGTAATATAATAAATCAAATCATGCAGTAAATCACGTACTGACAGAGCTGGTCAGTAGTGCCCGGCACCAGTCAACTGCCAGTGACAAGGAGTGTCCACCTGACGGTCCACTTCAGGGCCGTACAATAGTCTACCCCAATGTCACCCAACAGCCGACCCCTGTCCTACTGCTCGATAGCTCTAACCAAACCATAAATAAATCCAAGAAAAACCGTAAATAAACCCGATAAAATCGTAAATAAACCCGCACGTCTAGGAACCTAGTTCCTAGGCTAGTTCAGCATCATTCCCAAAAAGAGTGGGGGCGGTACAAACCCCCATAGGTTCACAACAAATAAAATTCTAAAAGTCCCGGATTTAATTTAAATTAAAACAATGAATAATCCTTAATAAATAATGTCAGACGCCGAATTAGAGTAAGGGAGATAATAAAATACGAGAAATCACGGGGTCTTTTACGGGAATTAAATATCATGAGGAGAGGGTTAGGAGCTTGCCTTTACACGGCCGTTTCCTGCCCATCTTGCACTCCCACTGCGAAGTAAAATGTTTAACAGCGTTTAATAAAATCGTGCCTCACATTAATTAAATTTAACCGTGTAATATAAATAATTTAACCATCAAAAATCCCACGTAGACACACCGTAAATAAAACCCCAACGAGTCTCATATTTAATTTAAATTAAATCACGCTAATAAAATCCTCATTTCGAATAATTAGTACGCAATATCGAAACGAATTAAGGGAAGACGAGGGGATCATAAAATGGAAAAAGATTATAAGGGTAGAAGAGAACTTGCCTGTATCTAGTCGTTTACAGCGTTTCCCCACTTAAACACCACCAAATTAATACACACTGCAAATAGAATAACTCCCAAAATTAATAAAATTAGACCCAAAATAAAATTCTAATCGTGTAAAATTTATAATTTAAACATAACATGCTTCTACTAATTTTTATCCACGTACCTGATCACTTTCTATGCCGACAAAATCCTAAAACTCTATTATTTTTTCCTTATTTTTCTTTTCTTTCCTTTCCTTTCTTTTCTTTTCTTTTCCCGCGCCCCTGCTCCTGCGCGCCGTCTTCTTCTTCTTCTCTTCTTTCCTTTCTTCTTCTTCTCCTTCTTCTTCTTCTTCTTCCCTGCTCTTCTTCTTCCCCGCGCCTTCACCCTGCGCACAGCCGCTTCCGCTCTCACTGCGCGCGCTGCAACTGCCGCAACCGCCATAGCCGCCGCTGAACCTCCTAGCTGCCACCTCGCACCACCATGAACCGGCGCTCCAGCCGCCATCGATGGCTGCTCCGCGTCGTCCATGGCTTCCCTGCTCGCTGACTGTCCCTTCTTCACCCAAGCTTGCGGCCATGGCCGCACGAGCTTGCTGGAAGCTCGAACTTGCGGCTTCCATGGCTGCCACTGCGCACGCCTCTCTCCCTCTTTCAATCTCTCCCTCTCCCTCTCGGCCGAGCTCTCTCTCTCGCCCCTGAGCTCTCTCTCTCCTCTGCTTCTCCATCTAGGCCAGAAGCTTCTTAAGAGACAAAAATAGCAAAATTTTTTTGATGCTTAGCACACGCACTGCCTCTCATTTTTTTTTAATTTAAATTAATTTAATTTATTCTTTTATTAATATTTTCAAAATTTGAGGATATTACAGTTATAATATACTTCAGCATTATGGACCTTTGTTAAGCAAATCACTCCCTATCAAATAATTTAAACTCAAAATAATTTTAGAATCAAACTCAACACAAGATATCAAGCATAAGTTCATTTCATAATCAAACATTCAACACAAGGTATCCACATTGGACTTCAGTATTCACCTAATAATTTAAACAAAAAAAATACAAACATTAAGTGTTGATTGTACTATTTAATTACATATATTGTTTAGTACTTATATATGAAACATATCCCAAAAATGTTGGTTGGTTGGTGGCACTTTGTTGAGAAAGCACATTGGTTGTCTGGCATTTTGATCCTTGGTTTAAAGTGGCTCCACTTTGTACCTATCCTCTTCGCAATTAGTCAATCTTTTGTTGTTGAAGTTTGTTAGCTATTAGTGTATTTTTCCTTTTCCATTTCATTCCCGGTGGTTTAAAGCCAAAGTCACCTGTGATAACTGTTGAGCTCTTTACCTCTCTTAGGGCATATATAAATCTTAAAGTGGAATTTAGTGACTATAATCACATATTTGATATATGTAAACAGTATACTCCATATGTCATGACCCAATAGCTTTGTTGTACAAAACTCTCATTGCCTTTATCACAGTCTGCTTTCTAGACAAGGAAACCATTGTTGGAATTGCATAAAACCTTTTAGCACCATTAATACTAGCATTTGGATTAGTAATCCTTCCTTCCTGAACCTCTTTCACTGCTAAGAACATTTTGAGTGGAACCTCTTTCTCTACCCCTGCCTATGCCACTTGTTTGGGTTGTATTAACTGAACCCACATTAAAAGCAAGGTATATTGTTCAAAACATAGAAATATAAATTCTATTGGACCATCTCAGTTTTCTTGAAAGATACAATGTGTAAAGACCAAATGAGCAATTGTTACCAATATTGACTCCATGACCCATTCCAGATACACTTGTATTGAACTCATTTGCTTGACTCATATTTTTTTATTGTTGGAAACATAAAAATATAGAAAGAATTAAATGGCAAAAAAATATAATGGGAAGTTAATAAATTATGTTAATCAAGCCTTTTTCTCATGATTACTTGAATTTGCCTTGCAACCCTTCTTCTTATTGTGGTCAAATTCCTTGCATTTGGAACACCTAATTGTTAAACCTATCCTAGAATATTTACCAATTTTTCTCTTCGATTCATTTTTATTCTTGACCTTTGGTCTACTTGGCTGTTTCGTAGGTTCGAGTGGTTGAATAATTGGAATTTTTTACTTTGACCACAATTCCATACCTCTTACTAGTTGTAAACTAAAGATGTATGACTCTAGGTAAGTCTCCTTCTTATACCACTTTGCAATATAGTCCTTATGATTTAACTTTTTATGGAACAAAGCACATATAACATGTTGGTAAGGTATCCCTTTTAATTTTCAACTCCTGCAAGTACATATCATGTTATTAAAGTCTATATTATGCCCATACTCCCCTTCCAAAACCTGAAAACCAGAGTCCCCATTCCATCGAAGTTGACACTTCATTGCTATGATTTGTTCATCTTTGCTAGTTCGATTAATGACAAAAATATCCCAAAAAATGGGTGAATTGGGATGGTTATAAATTTTAAATTTTAATAACACTATATAAAGGAAGAAGGGGAGGATTCAAAATACATGATATATGTTTCAAAACTAAACTTTTTGTTTGACAAGTTTTGAAATAAGGAATCAATGTTTCGAAATAAAATTTTCTGATTTTAGATATTTCGAAATCTTAAACTTATAATTCAAAAACTCAATTTTACCAAAGTAATGACTTTCTTGAAAAATAATAGGGGACAATGTTTATGATCAATTTTACTAGATTGCTTTGGTTAACAAAAAAATCTTTTCAACTTTTAACAAAATACCTAAAAGTGATTGAGCAATGGAGAATAAAGAAAAGAGAAATGAGAACACAAGAATTTTGAAGTGGATCAAGTCCTAGTTCACTATCTTCAAGTCTCCACTTGAAGGATTTCAATGCCAAACACGATCAATCAAGATAAACAAAGGTTTTACCAAACTTCACCATAAAATTTTTACATACAATGAGTTTTTAAGACTAAACTCAAACCTTACAATAATTGATAAAAAAATGGATTTAATTTTACAGCTCAAAAAAAAAATTATAACAATAACTCCTTATAAATGGTTGTACCAACCTCTTACCAAATCTTTAAAACATAAGAGCCTAAGAGTAAATATACCACTTGAATTCATTTGCTATTCCTTTTCACATTCAATGCACAAGATTGATTAAAGAATTTAGTTTGATAATTCAATAAATGTTTTTGTTCTTATTTTTCTTATCTCTATCTTCAAACACTTGCTATTTATATCAAGACATAAAATTTTGGCCATTTCTAATCGTTAAAGACAAGGTTTCACGAAATTTGAAAACATGTACCCCATGTTTCGAAATCTCTAACCTTTCAACTAGTCCAGCAGATTGTGACAGCATTTAATGTAAAATAAAACTCTTATCTACCAAAATTTTCAATTATTACCTTTTTTAAATTGAAATAACTTTCACAAAAATAGTTGTAACAACTTGAAAAGCTTTTAGATATAAAAAGAAAAATTTTCATAAAAATGTATTTCAAATTTTCTTTAATCTGTTGTCAAAAATAATAGAAGTTTCGAAATATGCAATGCAAATTTTGAAACATGAATACTTAGACAAAATCATTTGAATCAAAAGCTCATTTTAAAAAACATATGCATTATAAGATATTTCGAAACATAGCATAAAAACATGTTTTACAGAAATTTCGAAATATACTCACCAAGTTTCGAAACACTACTAACAAAAACATATATTTCAAAATTTGAACAATAATGTTTTGAAACATTATACACAAACTTTAGAATTTTTGAGCCAAAACCATACATGCAAGATTCGAAACCTAGAATGGTTGATTCGAAATATGAATTTAACACATTGAAATTTTAGGCTCTAATTTGGTTTTTCATTAAACACTTTTTCTCATAGATCAAAAAATATGTCACAACAATCTTCAATTTTTCCACGGCACAAGGTAAAATATCTAAAATCTGTGAATCTGCAAATTGTCTCAAGACTGCAATCAATTCCATCACCTACACTTTAATTTATTCTAACATAATGATAATGGACTTTAATTTATCACTAAGAATCCAAGCATTGAAAGTTTCACTCATATTATTCTCTACACCATCACATTAACAACCTGTTCTAAAGAATGCCTTGCACCATGTATTGTAGATATAATACAAGAGGTCCTCAACTATCCCTTTTCCAAGCTTATTCTTTTCATTAAATTTTTCCTTTAACAACTGCTCAAAAGATGCCCTTGCAACCTCCCAAAATTTCTTCCCCATCTCATAACCTCTCCACTTATTTGCTCAATTTGACCATATGTGCCTAGCACATATCCTATGCTCAACTTTTGGTAACTTATCAACAATTGCATAATCCAAATCCTGGCATGCAAATTTTTAATTCATGTATTGACATCATATGAAACATAATTTGTAAATTAAAAAAAATTAATTGAATTACAAGTTTAAACAATATACCTTTTGCATGTCTGTGACCACTGTCCAACTAGCACTTCTTGTGATGCCAAGGTCCATTTTCACAATAAAAATAAACAATTTTTAGTTTTTTTTGTCTCTATATCCACAACCCCCCAAGCTATTGTATACATCTGATTATTACCATCATTTGATATACAAATTAAAAATTGACTCTTAGATGGACCCTTTAGAAAGCATCCATCAAGCCCTAGAATCTATCTACACCCAATCTTAAACCCATTCCTGATAGCATCGAAACAAACATTTTCATCCTAAAATATTGCAGCCCATCTTCACCCATTTTTTCAATTTAGCAAAACATGTATATTTAAGATTTGATCTCCTAATCTCATCTGCATAATCATATAACCTATCATATTCAACCCTATAATCACTTGTCATACTTCCAAGTACCTTATTATTTGCTTTTCTACAAACTGTTTTCCCCCACAAACATATTCAATGACTCCCTACAAAGTTTTTGAATTTCTCTAACCTTAATACCAAATTGAGACAAAATCTTCTCCCTAAAATGCCCAACAATGAACTTTGAATTGCATAACTTATTTCTGTTGGTTCTGTAACACCTATGTATAGGGTTATAAGTTTTGATAATGAAGTTGTTTGGTTTTCTTTCTACACTAGTAAACAAGAACCACGGACACCCTTCCTTGCACTTAATCCTAATCCTTTTAGACTCATTAGGTCTAACGGTAAGGTCAACACCTCTTGCAATAGCATACTTAGCCATAGCCTTTTTGAACTCATCCACACTTTGAAAAATCATACCCAACTCCCAGTAAGGAATTTCAATGTTTAGATCATAACGAACATTTCTAACTCAGCATCATTTTCTTTTCTTAGACTCAACCTCATCTTCTCAGTCTCCTACCCCATCTACTATTAGGATTAAAGCTATTCTCATAAGGCTCACCACCCCAGTTACACCTTTAGACAAATGTCACAATTTAGGCTACTTATATTTTATTTTATTTTTAAAAAAATTTATATTAGTTAGTTATTTATAGATTAGAGATAGTTGTGTAGTATTTAGGAGCAATTATCTCTAGTGGAGGAGTGGAAACTACTACAAACAACTATTGGTTAGCTTCTCAGTGTTCTAAAACGCACTAGGCGCTAGTCGGGCGCCAGGCTGGGGCCTAGCGCCTAGGGCGTCTAGGCGGGGCCTAGAAAAATTGATGTTTTTTTTTATTTTTTTGAACTTTTTGATGTAATGACATATTATTTTCAAGTAAATCAAAGTAGAAAATCAACAATAATGCAACATAAACCAATAATGCAACAATAATGGAATGACAAGTGAAATAGTGGAATTAAGCATGAGAAAACAAACTGTTGTAGTTTAGTTTTGGGTTCAAGAAGGCAAAAACAACAATAATGCAACATAAACAATACTTGAAGAATCTAAGTATCTAGCCATCTAATTGGACTTCTTATTCTCCATATTCTTCCAACACAAGATCTTCATCAGACTCAAAATCAAATTCATTGAGTTCTTGCTCATCTTCTTCTTCTTCTGATTAAAAATCATCTTCATGAAGCTCTCTCATTCTAGAACTTCTTCGAGGTTGAAGCATCTCATATGCTCCGAATGCTTCACCAACCACTTCTCTGGTAAGCCCCGTACCAGGCTCAATTTCTTCATCATCTCCTCATTCAACTATCCATCCTTGCACATGACTAGCATCACTAGCAAGTAGCACATCAACATTCCTTTCTTTCTCTCTTTTTTGCTTGTTCATTAATTTGGCATTAAATTGGACATAGTATTGTTCAATCGATTCACGTCCAATCTATTTCTTTTCTTCGTATATATCTACATAAATAAATAAAAATAATATTAATATAAATGATAGGGATAATGAAATTAAGATATTAAAAACGTTTTAAAATATACATTATAGATTATGCACTAACCTCTTCAAAAGTGCTCCAGTTTCTTTCACAACCGGACGAACTACTAGTTAACGAGAGGATCTTTCTCGCCATTTGTTGTAAGTTTGGAGTTTGATTTCCATATGTGGTCCACCATGTAACTACAACATAGGTTAAACAAGTATAAACTAAACAAATTTATACACTAATACTGTAATAGTAATACACAATAGAAACTAAGAAAATGACTTTAATCTTATACCTGGATTATAATTGTCATCATTTTTTACACACCCTTGAGCTGCCCATGATTTTTCAAAAGCTTCTTCTCTACAAGTATACTTTGGCAACTCAACATTTACAACATGGCCTTGCAATTCACCATTATTTTCATAAAACATCTCCACAGAGTTAAAAAATTCATCCATCACTTCATGATCAAGCTATATATCCATATCCTTAAAGGAGTAGTAAGGATTCAAAAGGTAAGCAGCAAAATATAGTGGACTATCTAACCTATCTTTCACCTTTGTTTCAATAATCTCCATAATAGGCTGATAGTTCTTCTCAAGATTATTTAGGGCCTCCTTAATATCTTTCTTTGCCTGCACAATCTCTCCATATAAAAAGCCTATAAAAGGCTTTCTATTTGCATCAACAATTCGAATCACCTTCACCAAATGTGCAAAAAATCTTGAGGCAAAAACTCACACCATTCCAAAAAAGAATACTCATCACAGTAACATAAGTTGCTTTCCCTTTAACAATCTTAGACCATTTACACTCTTCCCATTCAGAGCTAGTAAACATTGTCCTCAATTAGACCTTTTTCTCCATCAAACTTTGCAAAGTAAGGAAAGAAGAAGCGAATCTAGTGACTCCCGGTCTCACAATATCCCTCTTCTTCGTAAATGATCTCATTAAGGACAATGTCTTATGGTGTGCAGAAATAAAGATTGTCAAATTCTTGGCCTGATCAATAACTTTCTTATATCTTGGCAATTTTCCAATATTTTCTAATATCAAATTGATAGTGTGAGTAGCACACGATGTCCAAAATATATTTGGCCTCTTCAACTTCAATAATTTTGTCGCTGCCATATTGTTAGCAGCATTGTCAGTTACTACTTGAATGACATTTTGTGGCCCAACTTACTCAATGCACTTGTCCACATATTCAAAAATTAGTTCACTAGTATGTGTTTTGTCTGAAGACTCTATGGAAGAAAGAAAAGCAGTACCTGCGTTAGAATTAACACATAGGTTCATAATACTCCTTCTTTTTCTATTTGTCCACGCATCTGTTATAATGGAGCATTCATTTCGTGCCTACTCTTCTTCATGCTTTTTCAATAACTCTTTAGTTCTGTTAACTTCTCCCTTTAACAATGGTTCCCTCAACTGGTATTGACTGGGAGGTTTGAAGCCCGACCCAAATTGACCAACCGTCTCAACAAACAATTTAAAGCTATCATTATCAACAGCATTGAAAGGAATGCTGGCTTCGTACACCTATCTAGCACAATATTGACGAACAGACTGCGTTCTCTCTTTAAAGAGTGCTTCACTGATATTTTGTTGCCTTTGTGTCATTCCTGCACTTGTTTCAGGGGTGATGGAGCTTGTAAACTTATCCATATGGCCAAGTGTACGAGGTGTTTTTTTACTCCCTAACTCTTGCAATTCATTTTCAGCATCCCCTTCCTCCATTTCAGAAATATTAACAGAGGATCTCATCAAATCTTTCTCTTTCCTCTTATTCTTCTTCTTACTCTTTGCCTCGGCAATAGCATTCTTACATTTGGCTTTATCATCCGAAGAAGATTTTGGACCTGTAGAAACATTTTCGAAAATGTGGCCGATGTGTTCTTTAACTCTATAAACTCCTCCAGACATAACTTTGACACACAGCTTACATTTAACTTTGTCCATATTCTTTGTATCAATTAACATTCCATACTCCCATCTGATATCATTTGACTTCCTTTTAAAAACTGAGACGGCATCAGACGATGCTCCCGTACTCTTAGTCACATCCGATATTTTTAATTTAATTGAAGAAGCCTGCAACATAAACAAATCAGATGGACTGTTGCAGCTTGCACACGTGTGCATATATACTACATATATATGGTTGTTTAACACTAACAGTATAATCTATATCTATATATGCTATATAGCAATACATATAGCAATATTAACAGCATGTTGTTGCAACATACATACTGCTATATTTATATTATATATATACTATATAGTAATTCATATGGGCATATAGCAATAACATTCTATAAAACTGTGAGTAATATTGTAATAATAATATATATTATATATACTATATAGTATAGAAAGATGGCTACTGCAAATCGGGAACTAGGAGTAGGGGTGTGCAAAAAAATCGGTGCACCGCGAAAACCGGCCAGACCAAACCGAACCGGTCGATTTTTTTTTTGGGTCAAAAACGATTTGGAGGCTGTGCAAACCGCGCAGTTCGCGGTTCGTACAGCCGGCGATTCAGTTTAAAACCGAACCGCCCAAGAAATTAATAAAAAAAAAATTAATATTATAAATACTTAATAATCGGCAGCGTGCAACCCTTCTCCCCCACCCTCGCACGTTTGCAAGTTGCGAATCGCAACCCTAATCGATCGACAACCCCCTTCTCCCCCACCCGCGCAAGCGCAAGCTGCGCAACCCTAATCGACAGCCCCATCCCCTACCCTTGCAAGTCCCAACCCTAATCGACAGCCCCCTCCCCCACCCTCGCAAGTTCGCAACCCTAATCGATCGGCAGCCCCTTCTCCCCCACCCGTGCAAGCGCAAGCTGCGTAACCCTAATCGACAACCCCTTCCCCCACCATCGCAAGTCACAACCCTAATCGGCAGCCCCATCCCCACCCCTGCAACCCTAATCGGCACCCCAACCCCTACAATCGCAAATCCATCGTTCGTCTTCTCTTCTACTTTCTCTTTGCTTCTTATCCTCGAATTTTTGTCAACAACCCACGCCCACGATTCCAATGCCGGCTGCGGCAGATCAAGGCAGAGGAGAGGACCGACGAGAAGACCGGTTCTCTAATAGATAGGTGTGTGTATTTTTATTAATGTCTAGTGTTCACTGTGTTTGTTTGTTTGTTGTTATTGGGTCTAAAATAGGTTGTGAGCACTTCTCAATTTGATAGGAGATTCGGCTAACAAGTGATTAACTGCAACGTAAAATGGGTCTTGGCCAAGTGTGGAGTAGCCTATATTGTTTGTTTGTGTGGCCACTGGCTGCTCAGTTGAAATGAGGATTAGACTTGAAAATAGTTTTTCTATAAAAATCATAACAAATTTCATAATTAAGTGTGTTCATGGATCTAGATGTATTACAAGACTTGTACTACAGTCTAATTTGCTTCAAATTTTTTATTGCTTTAATAGCAGATGGAAACAGATAATAGCACCAATGATTCATCCGTTAAAAACCTCAATGAAGGTAGTGGTTCTAAACCTCAATTACTTTCTAAGTTTAAGGACAAAGGTATGAAAAAGAAACCTAGGCTGCAATCTGAAGTATGGGATCATTTTTCTAAAGAATAGTGACAATGACAATGGAAGTGTTGGAGGTAGTAATCTTCTAGCTGTGAGATTTAGTCAGGCAGCTTCTAAAATGGCATGTGCCAAAATGATTGTCATTGATGAATTGTCATTTAGATTTGTGGAGCAAGAAGGTTTTAGATTATTTTGTAGTGTTACATGCCCTAAGTTTGATCCTCCTTCATGCACTTCAATTGCTAGGGATATAATTAGTCTTTACAATGATGAGAAGAAGAACTTGAAGTCATTTTTTGTTAAGAATTCATAAAGAGTCTCCCTTACCACTGATACATGGACTTCCATTCAAAATGTCAACTATATGGTGCTTACGGCTCATTTTATAGATTCTGAATGGAAAATGTAAAAAAAGAATCTTAAACTTTTGTCAAATTCCAAATCAAAAGGGAGAGATAATTGGTAAAGCAATTGAGGCGTGTTAGAAACAATAGGGTATTGAGAAGATTTTCACAATTACAGTTGACAATACTGCTTCTAACAATGGGGCTATTGGGCATACGAAGAAAAGATTGTAAATTTGGAAGAGTGTTGTTTGTGATGGAGAATTCTTACACGTGAGGTGTTCGGTTCATATTCTTAATTTGGTAGTGGGTGAAGGCTTAAAGGAATTGGACTTCTCTATTATGACTATACGTAACGCAGTTAGATATGTTAGAGCTTCTCCTTCAAGGTTGGCAAGATTTAAAAGTTATGTCAAGAATACTTGTAAGGAAGAGAAGGCTCTTGTGTGCTTGGATGTGCCAACAAGATGGAACTCCACTTCTTTAATGTTGGAGCATGCACTGAGATTTGTTGACGCGTTTAAATTATTGGAAGAAGAGGATTTGCTTTATTTGCAATATTTTTGTGAAGAGGATAGAAATGGGAAAAGGCCTATTAGGCCACCAAATTCTTAAGATTGGGAGAATTGTGCAACGTTCTGTAAGTTTTTGAATACTTTTTATGATGCTACCCTCATGTTTAGTGCTTCTTTGAATGTTACTGCAAATAATTATTTTCATGAAATTTGTAACGTACTTGAGAGACTAAACAAATGGAGTTCATCTTATGAATCAATCTTGAAAGATATGGCTTCTAGCATGAAGATAAAATTTGATAAGTATTGGGCAACATTGAAAAACAGAATATATTTCTTTATGTGGCGGTTGTGCTTGATCCTAGGGACAAGATGAAATATGTCGCATTTAGTTTACACAAGCTCTATTCTGAAGATGAAGTTAAAAACGTAATGGATTCTATCAAGATCACTCTAGGGAAGTTAGTGAATTTTTATGCAACAAATAACTCAAATGAACAATCAGGGGAACATAAACAGGTTGGGACAAGTTTTGAACAAAAGATTTCAGTTGTGGATTCTGATGAGGATGGTGATGTTAACATGTTCAAATCTGATTTTGAGAAAGAATGTATTGAAAATAATGCTTTCGAAATGAAAAATGAGCTTGACAGGTACCTAGCTGAGCCTAATGAGGATATAAGAAATAATACTTTTGATATATTGAATTGGTGGAAGGTAACTTCATCAAAGTACCATATCCTATCAGAGATTGCTCGAGATGTTCTTGCCATCCAAGTGTCAATAGTTGCTTCTGAATCAGCTTTTAGCACTGGAGGTAGGGTGCTTGATTGCTTTCGGAGTTCATTGAGTCCATCTATGGTAGAAGCGATGATTTGTTGCTAAAATTGGTTGAGAGGGACGTCTTTACCATTGGATATGACTTCAGTAATAGAAGAGCATGCTATTTATGAATTAGTTAAATCTGGTAATTTTTTATTTACTCATCAAACATGTTTATTATTTTATTTGTATTAACTCTTAACATTTTATTTTTCTAACTTTATTGTTTATCTTAATATTACAGATAAGTCCACCATGACAACAGATATTGTAAACATTGATTAGTGATGAAGTTAAAGTTGGAGGCTTGGAGCACGTGTGGTTGTGTTGTGAATTTTGAACTTTTAAGTTTGTATTTTGATCGGATTGTAACTTATCTTATTTTGAATGGTTATGTTATTGCGTGGTATGTTTTTGTCGTTTTGGACTCTAAATACTTAGTTATGATTGGTGGTTGCCAACTATAATTCATTATTAAACAGGTTATAATTGCTTAATATGTTGGATAGAATTTTTGCTAAATAGTTGAATAGGTTATAACAATGTTATGGCATGTTTTGTTTATTTATAACATGTGGGATGTTGTATGTTGAAATGTTGAACAAGTTATTTTCTGCTAAATATGTTATTTTCTAAACAGGTTAATTGCATTGCTAAAAAGGTTAATTTAATTGCATAATTCATAATTCATTGTTAAACAGGTTAATTTGATAATTTGTTTATTTTCTAAACAGGTTAATTGCATAATTCATTGCTAAACAGGTTATTTTCTACTTTCAATGTTGAAATGTTGTATGTTGAATTACACTCTTTTGTCTTTATTTTTTGTTTCTATTTATTTACCTTTGATTGTCTTTATTTACCATTTTTAAGTATCATTTTTAGTGATTTTAAGGCATTTGTACTAGATTTTCAAACTGCGGTAAACCACACCAAATCAGATTGCAAATGCAGTGCGGTTTGGCAGCACCCAAACCAGACCATGGTTGGAAAATCGCACCAGCGGTTTGGCTTGCTGAAAATGGTTCAAACTGGCCAAACCGCACCGTGCACACCTCTAACTGGAAGAATAGCGAGAAAGAGAGAGAGAGAGAGATACCGGTGGTCAAAGGAAGAACAGCGTTAGTGAGCGAGAGAAACGACTGGTGGAGGCCAAGGGAAATTGAAAAATCGGGGCCAAGAGAGACGATGGTCGACGGCGGTAGAGGCGTCGGCGGTGATGAGAATGAGCTTTCGAAGAAAGAGGCAATCGCGATTAGGAGAGAGCAATCGGGGCAGACAAAGCAGAAATATGATCTGTTTTGTCTCCTCTTTAAAATCCTAAAACTTTAAAAGTAGGCGACCCAAGCGGTTAGGCGCTGCCTGGGACGCTTAGGCGCCGCCGACGGCCGATTAGGCGAACTGGTGCCTAGGAGGGCTTAGGCCGATTTTTCAAACATTGTAGCTTCCTATATAAAGTTGTAACATCTAGGCCAATTTCATGCTTTTGGATTTGTTGGAAAACTCAAAGAAAGATTTAAATTTGAAAAGAGGAACCAGATAATGGGTGAAGATTATCAAGAAGCTGTTGCAGTTCAAGGTAGATAATTCTTGAGTTTAAAAATTTTATTTTAATTTGTAGATTTTGTTGTATAAGTTTGAATTTATTTTCTAAATTTTAGGAGATAATTTTCCTAGTTTCTAGAGAGTAGATAGCTTATATTTTCTCCTAAATTATAGAAGAAAGATTAAGGGTATTCCCACGCATCTATAGAATTTTAATTCAAGCTTTCAGTTATTCAAAAGCTTATTTCATGGTATCAAAATCTACTCTTCGATCCTAAAGTAGTCTTTATTCGGTTCTTCCGTTCTTGCCCTACTTCACCAATGGCTAATACCCAACTTAATCCTACCCTAACCGAGACTTCGGCCACAAGCTCTCCAAGCAATCCTCCTCCCAATTCTGTACCAAATCTTTCTAACAACCCAATTGATCACTTTCCCATATAGATTACTCACCATAAGTTAAATGGGAGTAACTTTAGGGAATGATATCAGTCAGTAATGTTGGTGATCAAGGGAAAAGATAAAGCTGGTTACTTAACCGACTCTATACCTCATCCACCAAGCACAACAGCCAATTATGGGACCTGGGAAGCAAAGAATTCCACTATAATGGCCTGGCTGATCAATTTAATGGAACCTAGAATAGGTAGGACTTACCTACTCTACAAAATTGCAAAGAAAATATGGAATTCGGTCCATGACATGTACTCATATTTGAAGAACTCATCCCAATGTTTTGAGATCAGATATGCAATCAGGACCACACGACAAGGTAATCTAAATGTTACTGATTACTTCAATTTCTTGGTTGAACTTTGCCATGAGATGGATCTATACTACACCATTAATTAGGAATGCCCAGTAGATAGTACAGAGTATAGTAAGATGATTGAGAAGAATCGTGTGTTTGATTTCCTACATGATCTTAACTATGATTTGGATGAAGTTAAAGGCAGAATCTTGGGTACAAAGCCTCTGCCTTCACTTCGAGAAGTCTTTGCTGAGGTGCGAAGAGAGGAAAGTCGAAAAAATGAAATACTGAATCAGCAACGTGAGTCATCTTTAACTCACCAGAATTCTGCTTTAGCAAGTTTTAAACAAGAAGAGAGTCAACCAAATAACATAAGACAAGAGAAGCAGTGGTGTGACCACTATAAAAGGCCATGTCATACCAAAGAAATATGTTGGAAAATTTATGAAAAACCAGCTAACTTAAAAGCCTAAAGGAAAGAAGGAGATTGGAATGACTGCCTACATAGCTGATGCACCAAAGAAAACAAGAAATAATACCAACCTTGACCTGTTAGAGGAGCAGATTCAGACCTTACATAAGCTACTAAATCAAGGTACATCCTTCCCAAGTCCTCCTATGACAGCTACTTCTGTACAAGGTAATCTCCACTACTCTTTAAATTCCAAAAAAAATCTCTAAGAATATTTGGATAGTGGATACGAGTGCATCTGACCATATGGCCTACTCAACCCTTTCCATGATAGAATACACTCCTTGTTGCAATCCTATAGATATTTCAATGGCTGATGGTACTACTTCTCCAGCTAAAAGACATGGAACAGTTTATATTTCTGGTTTGAAACTTAAATCAACCCTACATCTACCCGATTTAAGATGCAATTTACTGTCAGTCCATAAGATTACCCAAGATATGAATTGTTGTGTGACCTTCTTTCCATCATATTGCTTATTTCAGGACCAAGCATCGGGGAGAATGATTGACAATGCTAAAGCTAAGTGATGGGCTTTATTACATGACAGAGGATAGGGTTGTTTCTTCCACAAATAAGGCTAGTCTGACAGCCACAACCGATGCCAAGGTTTTATTGTGGCATAATCATTTAGGTCATCCAAGTTTTCTTTATCTCAAGTTCTCGTATCCACATTTTTTCATCAATAAAAATTAAACTTACTCAGGTGAGCAGTGTACCATTTCCAAACAAACTCGTTCTCCTTATTCAATTCAACCCTATAAGCCATTAAAACCATTTCACTTAATTCATGGTGATATTTTGGGACCATTTAAGACCCCTAATATTTTTTATTCTAAATGGTTTATAACCTTTACTGATGATCATTCTAGGACTTGTTGGGTGTACCTTATAAGGGAAAAATTTGAAGCTTGTAACATATTCAAGAAATTTCACAAACTCATCTTGAATATGTTTCAAACTTCCATCAAAATTCTTTGTACTAATAATGGTCGGGAATATTTCTCTAATGACCTTACAAATTATCTATCCGAACATGGCATCCTACATCAAAGCTCTTATCCATATACACCATAACAAAAAGATGTGGCGGAAAGGAAAAATTGCCATCTCCTAGAAATGGTTAGAGCTATGATATTCACCACCCATGTCCCACATTTCTATTTGGGGAAATAGTCCTTATAGCTGCATATTTGATCAATAGACTCCCCATAAAATCCCTAAAGTTTTAGACTCTTCTTGCTGACTTTTGTTCTATCTACCCAACTACTAGCCTCTTACAGTCTCTTCCTCCAAAAATTTTTAGCTACACTGTGTATGTGCACAACAATAATTTTAACCATACCAAGTTGGATCCCAAGGCCCTTCCGTGTATCTTTATTGGGTACTCTTCCACCCATCCACCCAAAAAGGATACAAATGCTATAACCCTCTCAAATGACAAGTCTTAGTATCCATTAATGTTACATTCTATGAAGATCACCCATTTTATCCTTTTCCAGTTTTAGTTCTTGAGGTTCCACCTTTCCTAGAGTCTTCTCCTTATTTCTTTCCTCCTCTTAATTCCTTTCTACCCTTATGTTCTCAAGGAAGAGCATCTCTTGCCTCACTGCCTACTAATTCTAACAGCATAATGACAGATCATCCAACTTCACAACCAGTTTCTCCTAATTCTTCCTCTCATCCAACTTCATAGCCAATTTCTCATAATCCTTCACAACCAAACATTGCAGCTAAAACTCAAGTCCTTATTCCATATTCAGCAGCTGAAAATCCTTTCCAAGTGTATTCTAGACGCCTTAACGACCATCTTAAGGCTTAGTAAAATCAATCATCACTTCCAAATACTAGTCTATCAAAAAACAACACTGAAAGTGAGCCTACCAGCAGTGATAATTTGGATTGGGCTATGCTGATTACTCTAAGAAAAGGGGTAAGATCATTTGTCAAGTATCATATGTTTAACTATTTGACTTGTGCTAAATGATCCCTTCCGTACAAAGGATTTGTTGCAAGTATTGACAGCATTACAGTTCTAAGGAATATTCAAGAGGCTATGAAACGATTCTAAGTGGAAAGCTGCAGCTATGGAGAAGATGAGTACCTTGGTGAAAACTAATATTTGGGAAATCATTAAACTACCTTCAAATAAAAGGGTAGTTGGTTGTAAGTGGGTTTTTACAATGAAGGATAATGCTAATGGAAGTGTTGAGAGATATAAGGCAAGACTGGTTGCACAAGGGTTTACACAAACATATGGAATGGACTACGAGGAAACTTTTGTTCCCGTGGCCAAACTCAACTCAATTCGGGTATTACTTTTCCTTGTTAATCTTGATTGGCCTCTACTCCAATTTGATATTAAAAATAATTTTTTGAATGGTGAGTTGGATGAGGAGATATATATGAGAATTCTCCCAGGATTTAAACAAGAAATTGATAGTGGAAATGTAACGACCCGTTGATGAGTCTAGAGTTTTTACTTGAATTTTGAATTATTATGTGTGATAAATTAGCCTCAAGAATAAAATGTTATAGAATTGTGAGGTGTTTGACTTAAGGAATTGGGTTTTTTTTAAAGAAAACTTAGATTGAAACCATTTGTTTTGGATTGAGTTTTATTTAAGAATGAGATTGAGAAGCCCTTGGGCTTAAGAAAATATTTTGAGCCCATTGTGTTGGGCTAATGAAATGGGCCTTGGGCCCATGAGCATAAAGTTTTGTGTATTTTAATTAGTTAAAAAAAAAAGAATGAATTATGAAAAGTCTAATGAGGGCTTGATGTTGTTCTTTGTGTGTGTGAAAAGCAAGGGTGAATTGGGAATTTCATAAATGGTTATTAATAGAAATGGAGATATTAGTATTATGGGGTAAAGAAGAAAATGAAAAAGAAATGAAAAAGAGGTAAATGACCATAATGGGTTTAAAGGCTTGTGGTGTGTGTGCAAAGGAGAGGGGTAAAGTTGTAATTTGGCATATGGAGTTGGTGGAGGGCTGATGGGCGGCCATCCCTTCCCCATGCTTTCTTTATTTTCTTGTCTTTTTCTCTTTCCTTCCCCCTCCTCTCCCGATCGGCCACTTCTTTCTCCTTCTTCTTCTTCCATTTTCAATCTCCATTGAAGCTTCAAAGGTGGGAGTTGCAGTTGGTTGTTCTTCTCGTTGGACCAAGCATCATCAAGGCAAGTTCTTCTTGCATTTCTTTTTGGTTATGCAAGTTCATGTTGATTCTTCTTATTAACGCAAGTTTTGGATTCTCTTTCTCTTGGGTCAAGTTGGTTCCCTTGTCTTCGAATCTTCTATTTGATTAGAAGATCAAATCATGAGTTTATATTAATCGGTGGATTCTTTTCCCATTTCTTTAACTTTTGGTGTTTATCATTCGTGGGTCTTTTTGAGAGTTTTCGTTAGGGTTTAGTTCACCCTAAATCCTCCAAGGAATGATACTTGATTGATTAGGAATGTTAGAGAAGCAAGGTTTTGTGTATCTTGCTTAGGTTGTTGAGTTTTGTGAGTTGTCGTTGTCATTTTTAAGTTTCAGGCCCCTGTTGGTCGACCAAGCATTTCAGTCGGTCGACCAAGTTTATGTTTTGTTCTTCAGTTGGTCGACCAAGTGTTTTAGTCGGTCGACCAAGTAATAATTTATGTTCTGTTAGTCGACCAAGTGGTCTGTTAGTCGACCAAGTGTTTTAGTCGGTCGACCAAGTAATAATTTATATTCTGTTAGTCGACCAAGTGTTTCAGTCGGTCAACCAAGTGATTTCAGTCGGTTGACCAAGTGGTCTGTTAATCGACCAAGTGTTTTAGTCGGTCGACCAAGTAATAATTCATGTTCTGTTAGTCGACCAAGTGTTTCAGTCGGTCGACCAAGCAATTTCAGTCGGTCGACCAAGTGATAATTTAAGCTTCTATTAGTCGACCAAGTCTTTTTACTCGGTCGACCAAGCCCCTATTTAGTCGACTAACTCTTCTTCATCGATTGACTAAGTCTTCAGTCGGTTGACTAACTGTTTAATTCGATCAACCAATAGAATGGATTAATTCTTTCTTTTTGGTCCGATTCTTTCCTAATGCTTGAAATTCTTCCCCAAAGCTCTTGCGATGTTTTAGTTGGCTTTAAAATCATCTCGTGGATATATAGGTGTTCCAAAAATGGGGAAGTTAATTAATGGTGAGAATTAAAAATGAAAATCATGAATTGTTAATGGTGAATTCATGTACTTAAATTATTTGACCTTGATAAATTGATCCCAACAAATAATGCTAAACCATGTGATGAAAATATCATTGGCTCATGTGAGGATATAATCTTGAAATGGCTAAATGTGCATGATGATTATGAGGAATATTACTAATAATGAAGCATGTTTGATATGTTTACTTGAAACCTACATAAGCATTACATGATATTATTATTAATTGCGCACTTATTATTTTGCGCGGCGGCTATGTACCGCGAGGTGAGAAAAGGATATCCTAAAGAGCGCCTGACTTGGGTAAGGTGGCCATAAACCCGATAGGTGATGCTCAAGCCAAATGAATGGCTAAATGAATTGTCTATGTATATTTATGCATGCATGTGAATGAAAGGCCTTTAAAGGCCGATATACTACATGGAGAATTATGTATTTTGAGAAATGAAATAATGCACGAAGTGCGTAATGATAAAGGTATGGAATTGGTAATAATGATGGGATTTAATGGGAATGCTACTCGTACTTGGGAAGTCGGGTCTATTCCACTTTGGTTTACCCATGTCTTGACTCTATTGCTTCATGTGTTGTAATACATACTTGCTGAGCCTTGTGGCTCACCTTGTTTATTCATGTCATTTCAGGTAAGGGAAAAGCAATTGCTGAGGGCGAGTCCAGTAAGACTAGAGCCCAGGTCTAGTGTCTACAGAGATACCCCAGCCGAAAAGGTTCAGGGGAGTGATTTGTCTTGAGGGCATGTGGAGTGAGACTTATTTTGTAAATGATAATTGCCCTTATGTTTTGATTGTGTGGCCTTGAGCTTAAAGAATTATGTAAGTTAAATCGCCATTGGAAATGCTTTCTTTTGGCTCCTGATGATCAGTGAGCAAGTAAAAAAAAAAAAAAAAAATTAAATATTGATGTTTAATTTGAGTTTGGTTTCTGTATCCATTTATGTGACGACCTCCTTTCGGATTTTCCTATGCTAGCGAGATTATCCGGGAGAAGGCCTTTACAGGAAATGTGTGCAAATTGAAGAAATCCCTATATGGATAAAAGCAATCCCCAAGGGTTTGGTTCAAGAAATTTAGCATGACTCTCAATCGTTTGGAATATAAGCAAGGACAAGATGACCATACCCTATTTATAAAATCCATAGAAAAATGAAAAAATGACATGCTAATTGTTTATGTTGATGATATTATTGTGGTAAGAGATGACTTACAGGAAATTGAAAACTTGAAGAGGCAATTGAGGACTGAATTTGAAATAAAAGATCCAGGAATCATGACATACTTCTTAGGAATGGAAGTGGCTAAGAGTAAAGAAGGCATTTTTCATCTCTCAAAAAAAGTACACACTCGACTTACTAAAGAAGGCTATAATGTTAGCATGCAGACCAGCTAGTATTCCCATAGAAAAGGGCTGAAATATTGAAGAAAAATAGGACACTCATGTAGAAAAAGAAAGGTATCAAAGGTTGATTGGTAGATTAATTTATCACTTACAAGGCCAGACATAACCTATGTAGTAAGTAGAGTAAGTCAATACACGCATTCCCCTACTCAAAAACACATAAATGCAATATTTCATGTTCTAAGATACCTCAAGGGGACACCTGGAAAGGGGTTGATGTTCCAGAAAACTGATGAATGAGGAATTAAATGTTTTGTAGATGTTAAATGAGTAAATAGGTCAACCTCACGTTATTGCATCAAGTTGTGGGGTAATGTGGTTACTTGGAGGAGCAAAAGGCAATTTGTGGTGGTTCGCAACAGTGTTGAGGTCAAATTTCGTGCCATTACTCAAGGGATATGTGAAGTAATTTGGTTGGAAAGGATGATGGAAGACTTGGGAATATCTTTATCTCAACCAACAAAGATATATAGTGATAGCAAATCTGCTATCAGCATTGTGAAGAATCCGATTCAACATAACTAGATGAAACATGTAAGAATTAATAGAAGTTTTATAAAAAGGGAAATTGAATAAGGATGAATCAACTCATCCTACGTTCCTACCACTGATCAAGTAGCTGATGTCGTCACAAAACTTGTTGCAAGACCAAGGTTCGAGTTACTAATTAGCATGCTAGGAATGACTTGTATCTATTCTCCAATTTGATGAGGAGTGCTGGAAAACTCAAAGGGAGATTTAAAGTTGAAAAGTGAAACCGAATAATGGGTGAACATTATCAAAAAGCTGTTGCAGTTCAAGATAGATAATCCTTGAGTTTAAAAATTATATTTTAAGTTGTAGATTTTGTTGTATAAGTTTGAATTTATTTCTTAAGTTTTAAGAGATAATTCTCCTAGTTTCTAGGGAGTAAATAGCTTATATTTGCTCCTAAATTATTGGAGAAAGATTATGAGCTAGGTTGTATATATATATATATATATATTCCCACACATCTATAGAATTTTAATTCAAACTTTCAATGATTCAAAAGTTTGTTTCAGGATGAATTAAAAGTTATTCCTTTCTTTCTAAAATTCTCCATTTCTCTTTAATTCTCCCTATCTCCAGACTATTTCCCTCTCTATTTTCCTATCTAATCATCCACCTCTCTCTTTGTTATTCTCCCTTATTCTATCTTATCCCCATTTCTATATATTTCTTCTATTCTCCCGATTCTATCTTCAAGATAATCACAAGTTAGGCTTAGGTTTTTGACAAATTAATATCAGAGCACCCAATTCTCAACTAGACTTCGGCCCTAGCAGTTGCAGTTATCGATTTTTGGAGTTAAACCAAAGGTAGTTACCAATTCCAATATAAGATCTGAGGCGATTATTGAAATTCTAGAAATAGTTTCATCGCCTACAAGGCAAGATAGAAGAAACGGACCAAGGCAATGGCATAGGGAACCCACATAAAACAAAAGAAAGCAATGTTAGACACCCTAGAGTTGGTTTGCAACAAACCCAGGAAGAATTGAGCTACTGCCAAGAAAAACACACTACCACCAATGCTAGCACTAAAGAGGTAGTGCAATGGCTGGAAAAGGAAGTGGCTACCATGGGCCAAAGGTTAGATGGGCTCCTAAAGATGTTTTCCAAGATGCCTTAGGCCAGCCTGCCAAAAGATTTTCCTCCAAGAGTTATGTCAGAATTGATCTTGACATGAGTAGGCATTCCCCCTTATGCTTCCACATCACAGGAAGATGAGGAACAATCAACAATAGACCAGACCATCCAAGGGGACCTTACCCAAATCACCTACACACCCCTACCTAGGTTGGAAATTCCCATGTTTGAGATTGCTAGACTCAGGTGGGGGGTTAGGAGGTGTGAGAGGTTTTTTCAAAATTCCAATATTATCATGTGGCTGAAAGTCAAAGGATAAACTTTGCAACAACTTACTTTAATAGTATGGATGATGCATAGTTCCAAGGGTGGAACAAATTGAGAGATGAGACAAATTGGGTAGACTTTGTGGAGGACTTTTGTGTAAGGTTTGGTGAGAAACCTATGACAAACACAATCGAAGAGTTTAATAAGTTGAAGTAAGAAAAGTTAGTGATAGACTACCAAGTTTGCTTTGAAGAATTGAGGTCTCTAATGATGAATACACATCCTGCCTTAACTGAACATTATTTCATTTCTAGTTTCATCAACGGACTTAATGAGAAATTGAGGCCATTGGCTAAGATGATGTAGCCTGCAACTGTCAAGCAAGTTGTTGAGAAGGCAAGATTACAAGAAATGGCCTTGGAAACAATCTTTAAAAAGCACCATATTCCAGTAAAAATTCAACCTTTAATAGGTTAGTAGTTGGAAGGAAATTTGGGAACTGCAACATCAGGATGAAATCCTAAGGCTAATACTTCAGCAAAATCCCTTACCATAGATCAGATGAGGCAGCTAGGGTTATGCTATAGGTGTGGAGAGAAATTCAATCTAGGCCACTAGTGCAAAGGGAAATTGTTATATATAAAAGGATTGGATGAAAGTGAAGAAAGGAAAGATGTTGCAAGGATTGGCTAACGTAGTGTGCTAAATCCTAAGATTTCTTAGGGACAAGAAATCTTTAAGGATGATGGAATGTCACGATTTAGGCTTACTATATTTTATTTTTATTTTTGCAAAGTTGTATTAGTTAATTATTTACATATTAGAGATAGTTATATAATGTTTAGGAACAGTTACCTCTAGTGGATGAATAGAAACTATCACCGAATAAATGTTAGTTAGCTTCCTAAATGAAGTAGTAACCTCTTACCCAATTTTAAAAGTTATTCCCTTCTCTATGAAATTCTCCCTTTCTCTCTTGATTTCTCTCTAATTCTCCATATCTCCTATATATTTCCCCCCATCTAATTCTTCCCATTTCTCTTTATTTTTCCTATTCTCCCGATTCTATCTTCAAGATAATCACAAGTCAAGCTCAAGTTCCAGACAATAAAGTGTTCACAACAAGTTCCCCTTGGAACTCTGCATCAATTCCTAATTACCCTAATGGTATATCATGCAAATGCCCTTCATTTGTAGATCTAGTTCTCCTTTTGTAATTCCGCACTCTCTCTAATTGTCCTTAACTCATCATCAACCTACCTTATTACCATCAACATCATCTCTTCCCATTCCACCATTATCTTCTTTTGATGAGTCAATCATCTCCTCACTATTGTCCACACTACTTTCCTCAATGCTTTCCCCTAACCCTTCACAAAACCAGATTCTTACACCCTATTGTCCTCAATTGTTGAAGGGTTAACCTCACTTTCTAGATACTCAAATAAATAGATCCACAATATCACCATCTGTAGTTGCAGCACAAAAGTCTATTACATCTTGATATCTCTCAATTAAAGTTTAATGCTGGACATTACAACCTATAAGTCACCCACAGTAAATGCCAAGTGGTTGGTGAATTCCAATTTTTTGACACAAGTTTATAGTTCAAAAAATGACAGTTTATCTGAGTCCACAGTATCTACATTTTGCAAGGCACCAATATACCTCATCTCTCCATAATTAATTACAAAAGTACCCCCATGGTTCTACCTTAACCTAATAACTTTTTTAGCCATGTGCAATCACCTTTCAAAATGTTCAAAGAATACAATAAATGAATATAAATTCAATTAAGGACCAATGACACAGTCAACAAAATCTAATAAATTAATACCCAAAACCTTCAAAACTAATAAAAAATCCCAAAAGAAACTCTAAACCCAAAATAAACCAAAAACCAAATGAGATTGCAAAGATGAATAAATTAAAAGAACAAATCAATCAAAAGAGAATATATAGACGATGTCACTGAGATTAATGGCAGTAACCGACGACAATAATGGAAGAAATGATGCCCTGTGCGGCTGCTAGAGATAGATACATAGAGAGAGAGAGAGAGAGAGAGAGAGAGAGAGAAACCTGGTGGAGACTAGGATTACCTAAGCAAAAAATAATGAAGACAACAACTTGCTGGGATTGAAATGTCGTGCAGAAGAATGAAATCGCTTCATCACTGACGCAATTTTTAGTGTTCACCGACCCAATTGCTATTCTTGCCACTTCGGCCAAGATTCACCATCGAGATTTGATGGTTTCGATGGGTTTCTCTTCTCCTCGCCAACAAGTTTCTCTACTCCTCACTGGCTGGTTTTGTTCTACTCACCGACGGACTAATGGACATGAGTTAACGACTAGAGTTTCGATCAACTATTTGTCTATTATCTTAAGTTAGACCACGTGTAAGTCACACGTTTATTTTGACTCAAGATGTGCGTATTGCAAAATTAGAAGTTGAGGGGAAATTTTATGCCTTATGCAAAAAATAAAATGGTTTTGACTCCAGCCAGATCTACAAGAACCCACCATACACTGCATGGCAAGGCCCATTCATGCGAGTGAGTGAGTGGACACGGGCATTGGATCAAGTCCATTTAAGCTGGTATCAGAATCACCATTAGGTAACAAAAACATAATTTTGGCGCTAAATGAGGAAATTATCAGTACCGTGAATAGTATTGGTCATCCCCCTCATAGGTTAGGCCTAATTGACCACCCTATTCTCATTTTTAGTTTAAATATATTCAAATATATGTTATAATTATACCATATTAACTTCATATAATATAACTTAATAACAGTGATAAAGGTATTCCATTATAATTAGAATGTTGTTAAGTTTAAAATTGAGAGAACAGCCTCTTCGCAAAACAACGGCACACAAAAAGACGACCCTGTCCTGGCCATTAGGGGTTCTGAGTCATCCCAAATCATATATAAGAATTGGAAAACAAACTACATAAACCTTTCATTGATCACAAATCAATTGACTTTAGTCATCAATACAATGTCAACAAGTTCCTGCAATGCACACTAGTATTTTCCACTATTAGGCAACAGATACATACAAAGTTAGATGATAAATAAATCCACAAGAGAAGATATTGTCCATATGCAACTAACTACTCATGTTCAATGTCATATTCCAAGTTTTCTTCACAAATGAATATCTACAACAGGTTACAGATATTCGCTATGAAAATGATTTACATGCCATTTTGCAGAAAGAAAAAGGGAACGGTTACTTGCATGATCCAGAGGATATCTCTCTTAACTCTTTTAAGTATCAGCGCGATAGAAATGCAGCAACTTTAGTGGGGACACATCTCCCTGTAAGTAGAGTACACAAACAACAAAATTAACACTCATAAAGAATCCACTCTTTATTCAAAGTAAGTATTATTAGCTCACATTGTTGAGTATCAAATAACAGAACAGAATTATTGTAGCTTCATCCTTGTCTAAATAAATAACTTGATCAGAAATCATAGAACCTGAACCAGTTCATCTAATTTAGTCGGGAAATGGAAGCCTGTTGAACAATTCTGCAACACTTCAGGACTTTTCATCCAAGCTCTATGTGCATCACTCACTTTAATTTTATATCGAAACATCTGCAATATACAAGGAGACCTCAGAGTTCTATAATCAACAATGACTCATACACTTCCCAAAAACCTAAAAGTTTGCAGTAAAAAACATCAAAAAAGAAAAGCACCAGCAAAGATGACCAATGATACATATACAATTTATATTCAAAGTTAAAACAAACATTGCTTAACAAAAGAAAAGCAGCTTGGGTGGAATTATATGGAACTACTGATATTTTGCACACCTCAGAAAGAGGAACAGTTGGTTTCTCCAGTTCATCTCCGTCAACATTTATACCAGTGCCCTGGCATACCGGACACAACACAGAGAGAACTTGCTTTTGTAAAGTTTTTTCTTCATCATCCTCCCTAGATCCATTGCACTTAGGTCTAGCCTTCCTCCTAGATTTCCGTTTCACTTTGAGGCCAGCTGACTGCGTGTTGCTCATCTCTAACTCACGGAGCAGTATCCAGTGTATAAGGCAGGAAATATGAAATACATGAAAAACCTGCATATGAAGAAAATGTTTCAAAATATAACATGTAATCAGAAGCCAGAATGATTATCCAGTAACACCATCATATTGCAAGGACAAAAATAATATAAGATTTAAACATAATTATAGAAATTATGTGGAAAAGGGGCATAGACACATTGTTAGAAAGATTTACCCCATTCCCATTCCTACTACTGCAAGCTAGCCTTCCAGTTTTCCTATTCAGAAGTGTTGCCACATCTTTGCCAGGAAGCACTTTTTGTTGACAGATATCACACATTCTTTCCGCAGCTACACGTTGCTGTCGCCTCAACTCTCTTCGAATGGTTTTGCTTGATATAAATCTTGAATGCAGCAACTGATCAGCATCTCCATCTACGAGCATCCTTGAGCTAGAACTAGCGGAAGATTGATGATCTTCACTTGATGAGTCATAACAATTACTCAGGGACTCACTAATATCCTCTGGATCAGAAAAAGACACCCGTTTTCTTTTTTTAGCATCCTCAAGGTCCTCAATTTCCGCCTGTGGACTAGAAGAAAGCAAATGCTTCACATCATCAAATAAACCCTGTCTACCTAAACTGTAACTATATACAAAGGTGACAACAGCAAAGTCATGCTCTGGAATCATATGGCTATCCTCATTCTGGTTATTTCCCAGCCATTCACACCATATCCTACAAATTCCATTTGGAACCCCATCCCTCAAGAAAACCCGAGCAGCAATTTTTCCAGTACCCAAGAACCTTACTTCCAAATCTGAAATTGTATCCTCACGCAAAACACCAGGAACAACCAAATCATAAGAATGCCTATTACCATTCATATTCCTAACATGTGAGTTATCAGAAAAATCAGCATCACTTCCATGTTTATCATGTGAACTGTCATCACAATCTGCACCATTGCCTGTAGACTGAAATTCCCCATCACAACCAGATCTCCCATGAGAAACATTCTTATCACAATCGGCGTTTAAATTTTCTACATGAGAAACAATAGCAAGTTCATCTTCATTGCCAATTTGGTGGTCTAAGAACCTAATTTGCTCCACACTTGAGCCAACTAACTGCTTATCTTGCTCAGAAGAACTCTGAAAGAAAAGAACACCATCATTAAAAGGCCATGGATTTGGTTTCAGCAAGGTAGCTTTGGCAGCAGCAAGCCTTCCATTGTGCAGATTTCCCTTCAAGTGATCAAACAACACAGTATCATTATAACACGGAGCCAGACACAGTGTGCAGAAGAATATGAACTTCTTCCCATCTTCCCTAAGGTCAACATATGTATGACCCTGCAATCTCACATTCCGAAAAGTTGTTCTCGCTAACTGTTCCCTTAGACTACAAGCAGTCGTCTTCGGAAACCCTAATTCCCTCTTTCCCGCCATTCAACTTTCAAACCCTAACTTCCAGTTAAACAGGTCCTACCAACAAGATAGAATTTTTCAACAACCAAATAACACCGAGAAACACCAGCTTTGGATAAAGATTCACCGTGAAACTCCAGAAAGTCCGCAATATTAACGGTCCATCCGATACAAAGAACAAGCAAACTGTTTTTCTTTTTTCTTCTTTCTAAGCGAACTTAATCGCGAGAAGAAAGGAATTTACCGAAATTTCGCATACAGATTCGAGGAGAATACAAAAGAAAGTTAAAGAAAACAACATAAACAAACAAGGTTGCTATCCTTAATCAGAATTGACTGTGAGAAGCAATAAATTTCACAGAAACCCTCGAGACCCTGATTTCACTGGGAATTTCAGCTTCAACCGGCGAAAACAACAACCAAAGAGACGATTCGAAACCCTAAATCGAATACCTAGTAGCAAACCCTAAACTTACAACTTCGCTGCGAGTCCTGTATAGGATTCTTCGGAACCGCTCGAGCTATTCGGTCAACGTCAATAAATGATTCCACAACGCAGGCCAGAACGATATGCGAGAAAGCGTCCTCCATTGCCATCTCCATTTTCCCTGTAGCCAAGAAAACGCTTCGAAGCCCTGTTTGATTACAGATGAAAAGGAGGAGAAGGCGATCGTAAAGAGACCGGATTACGAAATTCGCGAAGATTTGTAAGCGAATTTGGTCAAAATTTGAGTTCCGCCAGAAATGCGAACGGTGCTGTCTGCCCTTGGTGTTTTTGCCTTTAGGGATTCAATTTGTAGAGGCGTCAATGGTGATGAACGATGGACCGTGCGATGAACGAGATCGACGGCCGATGATCAGTGCGGCAACTGCATAGGGTGTGACGGGGAATAGAGGATTGTAGCGCAGATTCGAATTTTGGAATCGGATAATTTCAATCGAGATAATGAATAGTGACTTCAAAAACAGGGAAGGGGAGATGTTATTATACAGACGATCCCACGTTACAATCACGATCATCCAATTCCAGTCTTAAGTTTCAATCGTCTACGCTATCCCAGCCAGGAAAATGCCACGGTACCAATGTTAGGCACTGAATGTTCTTTTCGTCGTTGATCGATCGTTGTTGTATTATTTTAATGAAAATATTATTTAGCATATATTTAATTAATTATAAGATATGATAATGAGAATCAAAACCAAAGTAGAAGAATGTAGCATTTTACCATAAAAATTTGAATGCTATTGTTGTATTATAATATAGTAAGCGTGCTGGGATTCACGTTGGTTGAGTAAAGCATACTTTGGTCATTCACATTCATCTCCTTTCCTTAGTAACAAGGATCCATCTAATATTTATATTATTTGAATTTGCGATATAACACACAAGACAAAATAAGGAAAATAAAAATGTAAAAATATTTATAAAATAATACTCACTGATCAATGACTACGTAGTTATAACTAGTCCTTAGACCAGAAATAATATAAATGCATGTGAATTGATGGATTAAAAAATCAATGGTGTTAAATAGTTATTTTAATTAAGAACGATTGCATATGTTTATGTACTTAATTTAGTGGTGTATGAGATATGTGTACATCAGATATAGAATCTATTATTTCAGAGTTTGCGAGGAGGATATCTTATACAATCTTATAATCACTTGATGATAAATCTTTAGCCATCACTTGATGATAAATCTTTAGCTGAGGTATTATGATGATGGGAAATGTATTCCATGAGTTATGTCATATTAGTCAAGAATGATTTTGAATTTAATCATATTTTAATATATATTAAAGTAAAAGAGTAGCTGCACAAAATTTTTTCGCCTAAAATCAGTTTTTTTTTTCTTTTTAAGAAATAAATTAGTATTTAAAAGGTATACATAATTTTTTTGGAATAATCACTAATCAGCTAGAATAATAATTAATGTAATAGCAATTTCTATGCCATTATTAATCAGAAAGAATAATTAGACAATTAATATTTTAAATTTATGTTGTTATTAAAATGAGACATCATTTACTTTTTAATATGACCTTCACACTTTCTAAGAGTCACACATTTTGGGATAATCAAATAAAATTAATTTAATTACAATTTTTATGTAATTAAATTAATTATTCACTCTCATTATTAATTAAATAATTAAATTTTTAAATTTCTATTGTAATTAAAATGAAAACATAACAAAAATATGCTCCATATGAAGCTAAAACACTAGAAAAGTAAATATAGCCATAACTCTCACGTCCAGTAGCTTCACGATTTTTTTTTTTTTTTTTGCTCTTTTGTTTTTTATTGATTTTTTTTTCTTTTTCAAGAAAAAATTTAATATTTAAATTTTCTATCGTTATTATTTAAAATAACACTTCATTTAAAAGGTATATGTAATTTTTTTGGGATAATCACTAATTAGCTGGATGTAACTTCTATACCATTACATTAAATATTCACTATCATTATTAATCAGCTAGAATAATCAGACAATTAATATTTTAAATTTATACTGTTATTAAAATGAGACATCATTTAGTTTTCAATGTGACATTCAGACTTCTAAACAGTCACACATTTTAGGATAATCAACTGGGCAACTTCTATGCAATTACATTAATTATTCACTATCATTATTAATTAGATAATTAATAATTAATAATTAATATTTTAAATTCCTACAATTATCTTAATATATAAAGTAGCAAACTTCCTACATATAGTTTTCCTCCAAAAAATTGCCTCTAAAATTTGCATTAAATTTACATGGGTTTTCCAATGCTATTAATTAATCAAAAATAAATATTTTATATCATATATTCTCATCAATTAATCCCTAAATCAATCAAAAATAAATATTATTTTTGATAAATATGAATAGACAACTTAAACTATTAATTAAGTTATAAAAAATCGTCCATTTGTATAAAATCTTATCTTTTTTTATATAATATATTAAATAAATTATAATAGTTTGCAAATATTTTTTCCCTCCAAAAATTAATCTACCAAACTATTTTTTGTCTCTAAAATTTAGATTAAATTTGTAAGGGTTTTCCAATACTATTAATTAATCAAAAATAAATATTTTATGTCATGTCATCTCCTCAACCAATCAAAAATAAATATTATTTATGTGAAATATGAATAGACAACTTAAATTATTAATTAAATCATAAAAAATCATTTATTAGTATAAAATATTATCTTTAAATCCTATATATCCTAAATAATATATTAAAATAGGATAGTCAGCCAAAGTATTTTGTCAAGTGGCAATCAATAGTGAATTTTTTTCCTTCAAAAACTTGCATCAAATCAAAGGTAGTGATTAATTAATTATTAATTTTAATTTAATAAATATATTATAGTTTTAAAAATATGATACCTTGGGTTTTTCAATGCTAATTAATATTTAAGATATCACATTTTCAAGAATATGGAAGAAATCAAAATCTATATATCATATTTTCAATACTAATGCATGGGTTTTTCGATACTAATTATGATGTAAGATATTACATTTTCAAGACTATGGAAGAAAATTAATGCATAGTAAAAGAAAAATAAGTCAAAATCTATATTTTTAAAGTTTTTTTATCATTGCAAAAATTAAATTTTAAGATAAAAAATTAAAAATTAAAAATTTTAAGAGAATTTTTAATTAGCATTGGAAAACCCATGCTTTCTCACATTTAGGAGTTTTAATTTATATTTATATTTATTATAAATTTATAAATAAATATATAATATAATAAATAATTTTACTTTAATAATTAATTAATCATTACATTTAATTTAATGCATGAGTTTTTCAATACTAATTAAGATTTAAGATATCACATATTCAAGAATAATGCATGAATTTTTCAATACTAATTAAAATCTAATATATCATATTTTCAAGTTGAAATCACTAGTGATGAAATTAAGAGATTTAACAAGCTGTTAATAATCTCATATCTTATTAGATATAGGATAATAGGGTAATCGTATTGCACGAAGTCATAGTAAAAGATTTTTTATACCCACTTCACATTAAATTAGGTGATTATAACATATTGTTAGATGTCACTTATAATTTACGATAATTAATAGGAGATTATTCTCGTTATCAATTTAATTGTGAACTAAAAAGTCCCACTCAAAAAGAAATCATTTTTCAAGAAAGAAGAGTAAATTAGTAATTTTAGAAATTACTAATATTGACGCATTTATTTTATAAGGATAAATAAGAATAATAAAGTAATTTTGTTATGAATAAAATTATTAATATTATTCAAAATTGAATTAAGATTTAATGTTAGCACATTAAACCTAAATCAAATGCACCCTAGGGTTTATATGGATTTCTTATAAATAGGATCATAACACATAACCCTAGGTAATCAGAAAATTAGATAGAAACTTTTAGAGAAAAGTTTTTCCTTCTTCTCTTGAGATTCTCTTGGATCGAAAGTGATTTCAGGTGAACTCATGCGACAATCGGATTTTGTCAAAAGGTATTCATCAATTTTTCCTTCTTTGTTTAGTAGATTGTAAAAATTTAAAAAATATGATACTGAAAAAAAAAAATTCCTGCTATGTATGATCAAATCTAATCTAACAGAAGATCAATACCATCTGAAAATACAACATGATAAAAATAAAGAAGAAAAAAAGAACTAACTCAAACAAGAAGGCTGCAAATGCCAAAAATGGACAAAAGACATACCTTGCAATGTACAAAGGAAGTGCAACGAAGCCAAGTAAGTCCACACAAAGGTTTGGATCTGATAGGCAAGTTGAGAAAGGGAGCATATACTATCCCTAAAGCAGCAGTTATTATCTTCTTGCTAGATGAAATAAGCAACAACTTGAAGAGTAATCCAAGCCGCCGCCACCCAAGGAGATTTGACATGCCATCTATATGCAACCTAGAAAATCCCATTAGACTAGCATTGCTAGAACTAAGCAAACTTCACCTGACATCTAAGCTATGAGATGACCTACTAAGAAAAGGGACAAGCAAAGAACAAATGCGTGTGACACTCTAGAACAACCTGGAAGAGATAACACCGATTAGGGAAATACAAATAAAGATTGAGCCGATCCAAAGTGGACTGACATTCCCTAATAGCAAGTCATAGGATAAACATGCAAGAAGGGAAACCAAACCCATGCCAAACAAAACGAAACCAGGGAACCTTATTACATTGAGCCTAGAAGGCCCACAACGCAGATTGCATTGAGAAAGCACCATCAGATGCTAGGAGCTAGCGGGGGTTATTTGGGAAAGAGATATGGGGTGAGCTTGACATCGAGGGGAGAAAAAGCTGAAGAACTTGAAAGGGACCTAAATTAGGTCAGCACCAAATGCCCTACACAATAATATCAAAAACCCTAGCGAATATGAGATAAAACTGATGAGGAAGCTGGCGAGAAAAGACATCAACAAACACTCTTAGGGGATATCAGGGATCTATTGGGTTTGAAATATTATGGCACACACCCAAGAATGGGGTGAATTAGGTTATTTAAAACTTGATGATAGAACTTGAAATCTTTTTTATACAAATTGAGCCTTTAGTGATTTAAAACATAAAGCATATAAAATAATAAATGCAAAGCTTAAAGAATATAAAAAACAAGAAAGATAAAAGACACAAAGGATTTATAGTGGTTCGGCTTAAACCAAGTCTAATCCACTAGCTTAACTCTCACTAAGGATTTTAAATCAATTCACTAAAACCTCCTACTTGATTCAAGTCGGCCCTCTAGTCTAAGACTAAAAAATTACAAACCTCCTACTTATACACAAGTAGGCCCTCTAGCTTACAAGATAGAAAATGTTGTATCATATTTTTTGATATATAAGAAAATGTGTTTTATGAAAAATCAATCTTACAATAAAAAATATTTATGAAAATCTTATATTTCGAAATAAGTTTTTCATATTTCAAAACATACATAACTAGTTTTTGGCGTGAATGTTCAAATGTTTGAAAATCTCAAAATTCATGCATCATGTTTCGAAACATGAAACTAACTTTCTATATTTTGAAACATGATTCTGCCATGTTTCTTTACATGTTTCGAAATGTCTTTTGATAAGGTTTAAATGTTTGCTAAGTTTATATGTTGTATTTCGAAACCTATATAGTAGGTTTCGAAACCTTTGTCATCTCTGTCAGCAGAGCATTTAAAACTTTGTTTAACATGTTTTGAAATATGTTTCGAAACCTTCACAGCATGTTTTGAAACATCTAACTCTATCATAAGAATATTTGAAAAAATGACATGCTTTCGTACTTTAAATCAAAAGCTATTTTAAAAGTCACTTTTTGACTGAATCTCCATACCCTGATGATTTAATTTCAAATATTTTGTAAGTGAAAAATAAAACAAAATCATTTTATTTTTAAAAGACGTCTTCCACTCATTCTGTCTCTTGGTGCAAATCTAGCTGTAAAGCCTGAATGTTTCGAAACTTACTTTATCATCTTGTCTCTAATGATTATAATTAACCAAAACTCTATCTCTTTGATATATATATATATATATCAATTTTTTGAAGACAAGAATCACATCTTACAAGCATACACAAGTTTACACATCTACAAGAGATATTTATCACAAGTACAAGCAAACGAAACCCTTTAGACAAGCTCTCAAAGAAGATCCTTTCAATTAATCCTTGGTGTGCATTGTGATGTGAAAAGGAGAAGCAAACTGATACCGAATCTCTCATCCTTTCAAGCTCTTCTCACTCCATACCAATAAGTTTGTAATAATTATTTGGTAAGGTATTTAAATACATTCAAATTGTTGGGTTGTAAAAGATAAGTGTTATTTATCTTCTTGTAAAGTTTGAGTTTATCCCGTAAAAACTCATTGTGTAAGGTTTTAGGGTGAACCGTGATAAAACCCTTGGTGTCGTTGATCGCTAATGAAAGTGATTATGTTTACAAATCCTTCAAGTGGGTAAGCTTGAAAGTAGTGGAGTAGGCGGGTGCCGAACTACTATAAATCTCGTGTGCAAATTTGCTTTACTATTTTACTTTCTTATTCTCATTGTTCATGCTTTCAAAAGAATCATTTTCAAAAGCTAAAAGTTTCAAAATAAGCAAAACAAAGAGAAAAGTTTCAAAATATATTATAATATGTTTTGAAACATACTTGACAGAAAGTTTGATTTCGAAATATACTTACAAAATGGTTTATTTTGAAACATATTTCCATATGTTTCGAAACATAGTAACCTGCATGCTATAAGTTTTTAATCTATTGAAAATTTACCCAAATCTCAATTCACCCCATTTTTTGGAATTATTTGTCATTATACAAAACTAACAGGAAATACAAGAAGTAATACAGAAAATAGATTCTAAGAGATGAAACTCTTAGATTACAAGATCTCTAAAAAATCACAAGGCTTGTAAAACAAGTGATACCAAATGAATGTGAAGCCTTTGAGAGAAAAATGAATAAAATAATGAAACTCTTGAAGAATAAACACTTATATTCTTGTAATGAACTCTCTTTGCATCCCTTGAGTCATCCATCTATCTTCTATTTATAATGCATCTTGAGCCTATTAAAAAATATAGCCGTTTGAGAAGACAAACTAGCCATTGAAAATTGTCAAAGACACAAACTGTCGATAGAAAAAAATGATTAGTCTATAGATTCAAACCAATTACAAGACTTAGTTGATAGAATAAATGAGTTAGTCGACATAATCACAATACAATATAAGATTTAGTCGACAGATTGAAGCTTTCTGTCGACAGAATCAATACATTGATTCTGTTAGTTAACATAACCTAAGACTTAGTCGACAGAATGAAGGCATTTAATCGACAGATCATGGCCACTTAGTCGACAGATGCTACAAATTTGCTTTTAACTTCATTTTTCAATATTTTGAGATATAATTAAAATTTAATATTTTATTTTTCTAATCTCCTAAATCATAAACAACACATATATATCGGAAAATACTTTGACCAAATATTTTTGAAACTTGAGAACTAATATGAAAAAATTTAAAAAAATAATATGAGTTCATTTAATTTGGTGCATTAAGATAATAATCATTAATAATTTTATCATCAAAATTATATAAAAGACAAAACATTGGGATCATGCCACAAAAAGATTCTACGGTCTCGTCTATATATACCACCCAAAAAGTCAATGAACCTTATCCCTAAGTTAGAAAAGCTTACATCAATACCAAAGACAAGAATAAGGGATTGAGAGAAATCAAAAACATGACTCTCCGATACGATAAGGGGACTCATAAGTGGTTTTAATTATAATGGTTAGTGACAACTAATAAGAAAAAAGAAAATATAACAACACACACAATATTATCATTTCTAATTTTAAAATAAAAAATTTAAGAGAAAACTTAAAAAATTATCGATTAAACAAACACCCAAATTACTAATTAGTACGATTGAATTGAGGTAAAAGAGTTGATAGCCGATTAATTCTTTCGTAGGCTTCCTCCAAATTATTAAATAAAAAATTATGAGTTCGTTAGTTTTTTTTTTTTTCTTTTTTACATAAAAAATTATAAAAAACGCTCACACTAAGACATGTGAAAAAGTTGATATTCACGACCACATACTTATCGTGAAGAAAAAGTCAAAGTCAAATTTTAAATTACCTTTAAACACATGGATTTGTTACATTACTTGACAATAAATTGACATTTTATAATTTAATTGTTAAATAAAAAAATTAGTTTTAACAAGATAGGTGATGTGACAGTTTTTGAAAATTTAAAGTTTAAACCAAACCTTTTTAGTTAGTTTTTAAAGTTATAAATCCATAATCAATTACTTCTTGAAATCATTATTTTTGTGCGAATTTCGATATTTGTATTTTCGATTATATTAGAGGAGGTAAATCATATATTAAATCTTTGACATTTGCACGGGACGAAAATCAAACTCGCAACCCATCGAATTGACACAGACATATTACTCTTTGATCGCTCGATTTGTGTCCTACAATTAACCAATCACTTCTTGCAAGATAATAAATTTAAGGTTTAAGGGATATTTGTACTCATCTCTATTTATGGGACATCTATTTTCTAAATCCATATCTTTCATAATAGACAGAATTTCAAAATTCATACCTACTTAAAATAGATAAAATTTATTAAATTCCCATCAAATTGAGTAAAAATTCACATCCCCATTTATGTAGGAATGAGCATTTAGTTATCAAATTATTCAAATCAAATAGATAGATTTAAACCAAAACACCAAACTAAATCGATCGATTGTTCCACGGACCAAATAATTAAACCAAAATATAATTCAATTCAGTTGGTTAATTGAAAAAACCAAACTCATAAAGAGGGATGAAGAAAAGGAAAAGACAGCGATCAGGTTCACGGCAAGTCGTGAGGGTTGTGGGATGATGACAACGAGTCGAGACGAGATGACAAAAACTAAAGAAGATGAAATAAAAATTAAAGATAAAAGAATGAAAAAGAGTTAAAGACGATGTCGACAGAGATAGATTTGTCACAAATCGAATTAGAAATTGACTGTTGGAGTTGGAGATCAGAGACTGGAGACTCAGAGTCGCAAAGGGCTAGAAGAAAAGAGAGAAGGGAGGATGGAGTTGTCGGAAGGAAAATGGAAAGGTAGTGCGATGGTGGCTTGATTCTCTAATTTTCTCTCTAATCAAATTTAAAAACAACATTGATTTGTCATTCATTGTTGGTCAAAAATGGCACCATTTTAGAATATTTTGATCAGTTTAATTATTTTAATTTTTTTAAATAATGAGATTAAATAGAATTGAATTAACTGAAATATTTAAAAGATTAATCAAACCAAACCGTTTTTCAAATTAAAATGAATCGAGCTGCTAATTTTGATCAATTTAATTCAATTAATTAGTTTTAATCAAAATTTTTTTGCTCCCCCCTGCGTGTATGCTTCCAAGAGAATTGTGGAAACGGTGGCCACGTAAGGATTTAACGTGTAGTTGAAGGGTAAACAGAGTTCTGAAAAATAATGTGGTGAGCATGAGGCTGTGGGCGTGGGGGGGTGTGATTTATAATTTCATTAATATTTGAGTGTAATCAAATTGTTCAATAACGTGGTTATTAGGATAAATGAGAATGTCAACTAAACCTTAGTAGGGTTTGAGACTAGGCTTCTAAGGCCATCCTCGACAGACAGCTATTTTGCTCGACAAAGCATGGAATCAGGAGCCAAATTCAAAAATTGAGTTCCAATGAAACTCGCCAAAACTATTTCTTCTCGTCATCACTTACTCACCCCCCAACGGCCATCAATGTGGGAGGAGAAAGAATCGTTGCATGAGAAGGCAAAATCAACTTACGAAAAGACATTGAAGAGGCGATGATAGCATATCCGACGAAGACGAGTTATAGATGCAGAACGATGACCAGTGAAGATAGAGAAAGAGAAGAATGAGTAGAATGACAACTAATAGAGACAAAGGTAGAGGCGATGAATAGAACGACGGGTAAGGAGCAGGGTGAGCAAGAAGTGGTTTGTGAGATTTTGGACTTTTTTTATTTATTTTTATATTAAATGATTGAAATTGTGTATTTGATTATTAATTTGTATATTTAATTATTAATTTTGTTTATATGTATATTTGATTATTTTGTGTATCTGATTATTAATATGTGTTTTTGATTATTGATTTTGTATATGTGTGAAAATTATAAAAAAGGTAAAATAAATATAATTGAAATTTATTAAAATAAATAAGTGAAATAAAGAAAAGAATAGGGAGTGTGTTTGGAGCACGTGCAATTTTTGAGATAAAATCAGAATAAAAAGTGAATTATTTATAATAATATAATAGAGAGTGAGATATGATGGAGATGGCCATCTCCAACGCGAGCAGAAATTGTTCGCCAAGCTAAAATATAGAGAACCAATTGTTGGAAACCCACCCCATGGTGCTCCCTATCTGTCTTGTTTTTTGCCAAATATTTGTTGAGTTTTAAATTATTTGCTACAGTTGGAGAGCAAAAATCATTTTTTCCCTCCTCGCCATCTCTCCCCCCTCTCCCCCCACCCAACGGCAATGAACGCAGATCCAAATTTGGGAGAAGACGAATGACGACAAGCACCAGTGATAATGGTCGGAATTTTAAGTGGGTTTGTGAGATTTTGATATTTTTTTTTTTGTTTATCAATGTATTAAATGATTCATATTGTGAATTTAGTTATAAATTTGTGTATTTAATTATTAATTTTTTACATGTGTGAAAATTATAAATAAGATAAAATAAATAAAATTAAAATTTATTAAAATAAGTAAATGAAAATAATAGTGAAATTGAGAGAATAATAAGGAGTATGGTTGGAACACGTATAAATGGAAAAAAATAATATTTATAATATAATAGGGAGTGAGATAGGGTGGAGATAGCCATCTTCAACATCTCCAGCGTGAGCAAAAATTGTTCATCAAGTCAAAATATAGAGAGCCAATTGCTGGAAACCCATCCCACGATGCTTCCTATCTGTCTTGTTTTTCGCCAAATATTTGTGGAGTTTTAAATTATTTACTATAGTTGAAGAGCAAAAGTTACTTTTTCCCTTCTCACCATCTCACTCCCCCACCCAACGATGACAAACGCAAATTCGAATTTGGGAGAAAACGATCGACGACGAGCAACAGTGACAACAACCAAAATTTTTAGTTGGTTTGTGAGATTTTGATATTTTTTTTGTTTATCAATGTATTAAATGATTGATATTGTGTATTTAGTTATTAATTTGTGTATCTAATTATTAATTTTTTATATGTGTAAAAATTATAGATAAAATAAAATAAATAGAATTGAAATTTATTAAAATAAAATAAATAGTGAAATTGAGAGAATAATAAGAAGTGTAGTTATAGGAAAAAAATTATTTATAATATAATAATAAATGAGATAGAGAGAATTGGTCGGAGAGGCCTACAAGCACCGATGACTTCATATTACCAAATTCATTATTTATTTTGCGGACTTGATAGTCATTTATTTGACTTCTCTTTTGTCATGCATATAAACCAATGAATATATGACGACATGTGGAAATACACTCTTATCTTTTATTTTTTAATTTATCAAACATTTGTCTGTTACTCCTAGAGCTGCGTTCGGCCCAAGACCCACGCCCAAGCATGACAGCTATATTAGGTACTCTGATAAATTTAATTTTAAAAAATACATATACTTTAGACTATATAAAGATGTATCAATAATAAAAAAATCTTTAATGAGACACATATAAAGTATAAGATATTTTGATCATAATAACCTCTTATGTAATCTAAAAATGTACAAAATGAGTGTACATCTAACATGATTCTTTAATTTTTATGAAAATTAAAAACACCTTTATTATAAAATAAAATGTAACGTTTAGCATAAAAATCCTTTCGGTATAACTTTATGTGTTCAGCTAATAGTTCGGAAAAATTAAATTTAAGTGTCAAATTTTACATAATTGTACTTTGCTCATAAAATTAATTTTCTTGTTCGGGACTCCTTCAATTGATTTTTTTGGTAATAAAAATGATTAATAATAATAATAAAATTAAGTAGATTGTTACAGATTTCAAAACCCGATTGTGAAGGAGTCCCAAATCAAGAACTTTGGTACCCAAATCTGATTTATAGTTACCGTCAAGAAGTGGAACTTGAGTAAATGGAACAGAATGCTACATCGCCCATCAAAAACGAAACCAGAGAACAGAAAACAACTGTTATATCTCAAAATCAGAATCTACAGTAGGGTCTGCGAAACAAACGAGACAACTAAGACCTGCAAACGATGATTCAATATCAACACTAAGCGTAGACCAAACCAGAGGCAATTCAAATCAACCATCAGAAGAAGAAGAAGAAGAAGAACCGAATAAAATCCTCACGACCTTGTACATCTCCAAGCCAAAACCTAAAGCGAAATTTTCACATCAAACGAGAAATGAATCCAGAAGACGGTCGGAGAACGAATCAGCTTCGAATGTGCTTGACCTTATGCCAGCCTTTCTTGCAAGAGTCACCGACGATCTTCACTCCCTTCGTGAAGAAGATCTTGAGCTCCTTCGCTCGGTCCTTCAACTGCTTCTCGAAATTCCCCATTTCTTAAACCTCAGAGAGAGAGAGAGAGAGGGGGGAACGCCAAAGAGAAAGCTACGGACGGAAGAGAGGGAGGGGGAGAGAGAGAGAGAGAATAGAATGGAATAGAGAGACGAGGGTCGGGGCTACTTATTAATACTGGATGAAAGCTTCGTGGGATCCAGCGCATCGTGGGACACGTGGCGAAGATGGAACGGTGACAGGTGGAACAGCAACATCGCCATGGACGTTGACCGTGGGATAAGGAATAGTTACGCGCGTGCGCTCTGCTTGGGGCTGAGCTGGCAGTGGGGGGCCCACTCGTGGGTTGTCAGTGTGTGGTGGAAGGCTTCAACTAAAATCTGAAGTCCGTTACACGGCGTAGCCGTTGTGATCAGGGCTGTGACGTGGGGACCACTCTAGTCTCTAGCCCCTGTCATCCAGCTAACATCTTTCAAATTTTGATAAATTAAATAGATGATAATTATCTTATTATCTCGTAGGCGTAAAATATTAAAAGAAATCTTTCAACTTTTAATTGTTTATGGTTTTAGTCTTTTAGACTAAACTTTTAATTTTTTATTAAGTACATCAAACTTATTTTTAAAATTTTAATTATAGATTATTATTATTATATTTAAATAATCTTTTTTTAAAAAAATAAAATCCAAGAACCCTTAAATAATTAGATAATAGATGTGACTTTTTTCAATTATGTGACCCATCAGGTATGTAACTTATTCTCATGTGAATGAGATCTTTCAACGAGAATATATCACATGACTGATGATTCCTAATATTATTCTTAGTTTTAACACATATAATTAATAATTTTAGAGTATTGTATTTTTGTTCTTAATTGACTAAAATGCCTAACTACAACCCTTTTCATCAAACATATTTTATTTATTTATTTTTTAAAAATTTTGAATAACAATAAAGTTATCGAAGACAAAAATTAATTTTTATTTTTCAAATAAAAATAAATCCAATAAAATCAAACACCATTGGTTAATGATTATATTTGATTCCAATGCAACTGAAAAAGCTGTGGGCTCCCAGGTCCAGGGGTGGATGTCTCAAAATAGATGCCATTTCAAAATTCCCACTAATTTAAAGCTTAAGCAAAGGCGTCAAAGTAGAAATATTCCAAGCCAGCAGCCAACATCACCACGTAGGAGGCATTTGCCATTTGGCCGAACACCAGGCCACTGCCGAAGGATAAGCCGAGGAGCTTTCCACGACGCCAGCTTTAATTTAAGAAACCATGGTAAGGTTGCGAATCATCTCAACCAGGGTGTGTGGTCTACTGGTAGTACTGTAGGCGTGAATTATTGCATTTTTAACCAAAAGTTGTCTATTTTCCGCCCTGTTCTTGTCCTCAATACTCATTCTATTATATCTTTAAGTAACGTTTTTAAAATAAATAAGATAAAATTATATTAAAATAATGTGGAATAGAATTTTGATTTTTGCGAAGATGATTTGGATATCATATAAGAAGAGACAAACGATTTGGGCGATATCTTGTGGCGGTGGCTCAAATCGTTTGTTGAATTTTCGAGGAGTCTGACCTTCAGTGTCTTAGAGCTGGCGTGGAAAGCACCTCAGCTTGTATCTTTGTGGCGGTGGTGTTTACTGTTTGATTGATTGAATGTATGAGTGCAAATTCGTTGGCAGTTTGAATTATTTGATCTCATTGTTTTGGCTTTAAATTAGTGTGGTTTTGATGAGAGATGAGAGAAACTGCTCATTTAATTCCAAATTCTCAACTGCCGTCAATTTGAGGCTTCCAATTAGGGAATTGCTGTTTATATTTATTTTAGTTGAATTTACATCAAATATGATAATCCATAGATGTTTGGTTTTATTGTTAGTTTTTATGGGCTTATTTTTATTTATTTTATGTTTGTTTTTATTTAAAATATTCTGTTCATTTTTTTTTATTATTGTTTTTATTGTGAATTTTGTGTTCCTAAAAGTTTGGTTGATGAAACACCTCTTCTATTTTTAATGTGTTTTCACGTCATAATTTGATAATATATTTTTTAAACATTTCCTGTAAATCTTCTTCTTATGATTTACTTTTTATTTTTAAAATTTTCATTCCCTTAATCTTTCATTTTTATTATTTATTTTTTTAAAATTAGTTAGAAATTAGTCTTCTAACGTTTGTCTCTAGTGGTTTTACCTTTCCATCTAAACTCTTGTGTTCGATTTAATTTATCAAAACAGTGTCTTTGTGTGTGCGTTCATTTTTCTGGATTGAATTTAGTTTAATTCACAAATTGTATTACGAAATTCAAATTTTCAAATCATTCCTAAATATTGAGTTTAAAGTAAAGACTTTTCAAGCTTCTCGAAAAGAAATTTTTAAAAGAAATTTATAAATCACTACAATCCAATATATGTACGCCAAAGTCATCGATTTTCATCAAAATGACATAGTGTCTTAAAAGAAAACTTACTTCATATAATAGAATTAGCATGTTTGATACACTTAATATTACTAAAATAGAACTTATACATGTTTTTAGTATATCATATAAAAACACATATAACATTTACAAAACATGACATATCACAAAAATAATGAATTTTCTAAAATCTGCACTTTATGAACTTCATGTCCTTTTAAACTGTTTGGCTCGCTTGAAATATTTAAATATTTTAAAGAATGAACATAAGTTAGAAAATAAACCTTTTAAGTGAGAAACCTTTAGAAATAAAATATTTATATAAAATATGTACATGAAAAAAATATATATATTTCTACTTCGCAACGTCAATTATGACTATGTCGGCAAGAGCTTTCTCGCCTGACTTTTTAAGCACCTCTTGAAAGGTCCATGACCACATCATCTTGAGCCTAAGCAATATTGAGTAAAATAACATGATTACACATAACTATGGATACAAATAAAGAGTCGAACAAATTACATTTTCAAAATCGATTTCTCATACAACACTATAAAGTCACAAAATAAAAATTTGTGGATGGGAAAACTCATCTTTGGGGTCTTGGAAAGTGGAAACTTCTTTTTTCTCTCATTAGTTTTCTCTCATTCTTCCTTCTTTTTATATTTTTCTCTATTTTCTCTCATATGTAACACTTGTTTCAACTCCCTCAACTAGGATATTATCCACTAATCTTCCACTTATAAGACTCCTTGATGAGGGAATATTTATAGGGGGGCAATTTTACTGTGCTACCCCTAGAGATTACTATTAACTTGGAGCCATGTGTGCTGCTAGTAAAGGTCAATGGGCGATCGCCACGTGTCAAGACTTAGGAGTTCCGCTTATCTTTATAATCTTTATTATGATTTTGAATTGGAAAGAGATAAAGAAGAAGATTAAGTCAACCAATGATATCTTTAAATATCTCAAGAATTATCTCTATTAGGAAAGATTATCTTTTCTCCCCATGGAAAGGGGATCAACATCTCTTTTTGAAATATATCTTATCTCCTAAGGGAAAGGCTAACGGACATCTATAAATAGAGGGCAACCTCTACAGGTATAGGGATCTGACTCCGAAGGGACTCTTTGATTATCCTTCATTACTGTTATTATACTCCTCAAAAACCCTATGAACTAACTTGAGCGTCGGAGGGATCACGGGGAGCAAGTCCCCACCCTTTTTGCAGGTACTTGGTTCAAGACAGAAGAAGGTGATCGGCTCCGCATCATCAATTGGCGCCCACCGTGGGGCCTTCGTCTTTTCCTTCTGTTTTCCAAGTACAATTTCAAGCCGTAGGAAATCTATTCAACTCAATTACACGTATTTGCTGATTGCATCATGGGTACGCTTGTTTCTCTTTTAATATTTTTTGTGCCTCCTACGATTTTATTTTTCAATTATTGTTTTATGTAAAAATAATTGAAAGAGAAGGCCAAAAGATTCATATATATATATATATATGTTCAATCACATAAAAGAAGCGTAATTCTGCCATTACATTCATATTATATGAATATATATATGTTGGAGAAAAGCTTATCATGGAAGCCTAGCGGAGTAAATAAGAAGAGAGGTGTTATATTATAATATTAAAGGGGAAGACTTCCTGGAAAAGGAGTATATACCCAGAAACCACCATGGATGAGCCAGGCGATGCCCGCAGCAAGCAGCGATAATGGTTGCGGCGGAAGCTCCGTTAATATCGCTTTGGTTAAAACTTATTTCCCTTGTTTTATCATTCTAGTGTTTTAACTACTATTTATTGGAGAATTGCTAGATATATGCAAAAGGTTTTAATTTGAATTGTTTGATAGATATGCTCCAATGACTTGAATTTTAATTGATTCTGTTAAAATGTTCGGGATTAATAACGTTAGCAGACGAAAGGCTTGCCCCGAACACCTGCGGATGTAGGCGTTATGCCGAACCGCAAAAATAAAATACTCTATTTAATTGCGGACGTAGGCGTTATGCCGAACCGCGAAAACAAAATATTTGTTATTCTTTAATTGCGGATGTAGGCATTACGTCGAACCGCGAAAACAAAATATTTGTTATTCTTTAATTGCAGATGTAGACGTTACGTCGAACCGCGAAGACAAAATATTATCATTCTTTAATTGCGGATGTAGGCATTTCGTCGAACCGCAAAAATAAAATATCCAATATTCTTTAAAATCTCGGTCATCAACTATAATCCAAGCTATTATGTGCATATGAAGACCGAAGGTTCGAAAGGCCTCGACAACGAAAGTCAAAGGATCAGATATGATCCTCGGGGGGCCTCGAACCCCCGAACACTCAAAAACAAAGGATCAGATATGATCCTCGGGGGGCCCCGAACCCCCGAACACTCAAAAACAAAGGATCAGATATGATCCTCGGGGGGCCTCGAACCCCCGAACACTCAAAAACAAAGGATCAGATATGATCCTCGGGGGGCCTCGAACCCCCGAACACTCAATATGAAAGGATCAAATGTGATCCTCGCAGGGCCTCGAACCCCTAACCAGAAAACATGAACGACTCAAAGGGGACCACCCCTACTAATTAAGGCACCAGTTCGGAGGCTACGAACCTCTGCCAAATGAAGACCAAAGGGGACCACCCCTACTAATTAAGGCACCAGTTCGGAGGCTAAGAACCTCCGCCAAATGAAGACCAAATGGGACCACCCCTACTAATTAAGGCACCAGTTCGGAGGCTACGAACCTCCGCCAAATGAAGACCAAAAGGCATCAGTTCGGAGGCTACGAACCTTCGCCAAACGAAGACCAAAGGGGACCATAGCCTCAACCAACACAGCTTCGGCCAAACGGCCCCGAAGATAAGGCAAGCGGCCTCGGCCCCCACAGCCTCAGCCAACGGCCTCCGAAGACGAAGCACGCAGCCTCGGCCACCGCAGCTTCGGCCAAACGGCCCCGAAGATAAGGCAAGCGGCCTCGGCCCCCACAGCCTCACCCAACGGCCTCCAAAGACGAGGCACGCAGCCTCGGCCAGCGGCCCCCAAAGATCAGGCATGCGGCCTCGGCCACCATAGCCTCGGCCAGTGGCCCCCGAAGACAAGGCACACAGCCTCGGCCAGCGGCCTCGTAGATAAGGAAAATTCTCGAACGTCACTATCACCTCGAGCGACCTAATCACCCTTTGCATGGGAAGACTGAAAAGGCACCGGGAGACTTAAAAAGCGAATTCAGCATCCGAGCCTACTAACCCAAATTTTTAGTAGAACTTTTTTACAGAGGCTCAGAAAAACAATGATGACTACTCCTTCAGCTACTCAAACTCCTCGCTCGATCAGCTCAAGGAGTGGGGGGCAAGTGATGAGGGAATATTTATAGGGGGGCAATTTTACTGTGCTACCCCTAGAGGTTACTATTAACTTGGAGCCATGTGTGCTGCTAGTAAAGGCCAATGGGCGATCGCCACGTGTCAAGACTTAGGAGTTCCGCTTATCTTTATAATCTTTATTATGATTTTGAATTGGAAAGAGATAAAGAAGAAGATTAAGTCAACCAATGATATCTTTAAATATCTCAAGAATTATCTCTATTAGGAAAGATTATCTTTTCTCCCCATGGAAAGGGGATCAACATCTCTTTTTAAAATATATCTTATCTCCTAAGGGAAAGGCTAACGGACATCTATAAATAGAGGGCAACCTCTACAGGTATGGGGATCTGACTCCGAAGGGACTCTTTGATTATCCTTCATTACTGTTATTATACTCCTCAAAAACCCTATGAACTGACTTGAGCGTCGGAGGGATCACGGGGAGCAAGTCCCCACCCTTTTTGCAGGTACTTGGTTCAAGACAGAAGAAGGTGATCGGCTCCGCATCATCACTCCTAATTTTTCTCATAAAGAAATCAATTAACTTAAGAGATTTTTGATTTATTTTTTATCTTTTGATATTTTATTTTCTTATAAAATGCCCTTATACGCACATAAGATAAAAGGAGAAAGAGGAAGGGAGTCTAAAGGAATCAATGGGAAATGGCTTCCAAGTCATCGCTAATGGTGCAAAGGGGTTGCCCAAAGTAGCCCCTTGGAGCAGCGACAACTGCTCGCTGCCCCCTTCCCAGCTGTCGAGTCTTTTTCACAAAAAGGGACTTCACATAGCAGCGGCCCGGCAGGCTAGAAGCCTGATGGGCTTCCTATAATATATATATATATATATTTTATACTTTTATATATTGAACATATACACATGTATATGCACATATGTTTAAATTATTTGACATTTTCACTTGGCCAAATAAATTATTATTTAACTTAAATTGGGTTTATTTTCTTAAATCTTCAAATATTCTAAAAATATTTTGAATTATTATAGATGTCAACTGTCAAAATTTAAGTTGATAAAAAGAGGTGGTTTGAGAAGATTAGATGTTAAATGAAAGCAAAAATACAAACATAAAAACACTATTTTGGTGTTTTCAAAACAAAATAATTAACTCACACTAAGCATCATCTTTTATTTGCCTAAATTTTACATATCACCCTTAAAATTTATTGAAAATGCACAAACCACCCCTAAACCTTCTATCGTTTATCACTGAACCCTCTATTGTTAAATAATGATTATATTACTAATTATTGAAATCCCCAAAATAACCTCACAAATCTCTCCATTGTAATTATTCAAAAAACTTTTAAAAAAATATGGTCGACCAGTGGGTTCTTTGATAGAAAGTCGATCATGTGGGCTATTCCAGAGGTTCTCTAGAAAATCCCATGTTGCTTGGGTTTTTTTTCTTTTGGAGGGTGGAAGAGAGTTTGTTTTTAAAAGATGAAATTTGGGTTCTAACTTAGAAAATTCAAATAAATCGTTTGAAGACTTCGAATGTGGGTTTTCAAGGTAAAAGACCAAACCCAGATCTCAAAATCAGATTTGTAAATCCATTGCCAAGCCTATAGTGATGGATTTCCATCTCGATCGACCCTAATAAATATAATAAAAAGAATGAGATGAGAAAGAAAGTTGATTTAAAAAGAATTGATGGTTTATTTTGTTATTCGCCAGCCGTCAGGAAGAGGAATAGAAAAAAATATCTGGTAGTCACCAAAAAAAATAACAAGAGATGAGAGAAAGAAAGAATAAATTATTTCAATAACGTAAAATGGTCAATTTTCATATTTAGTTAACTGGGAAGGAGATATGTGTCATTTTAAAAAATACAAGGATAATCGTTAGGGAAATTCTATTAGCACCAAGCTTTTTACTCTTCACAATCATAATTAAAATAAATTTAATAATTACTTTTCACACCCATAATTATTATTTGTTGCAGCCATCTATATTCCAAAATTAACCTCATATATCCATACATTGCGCCGTCCCCTTCTCTATCGCAACTTGGCCCCGTCGCCTTTTCTACAGCTGCGTCTCTCTGTTGTGTGCTTGGTGAGGTAATTTTTACTTACATTTTTGGGTTAGAAGATTTTAACTTGGGAGAGGTTGGATGGGCGAAGGTGATGGCCGCCTGAGTTCGAATGTGGTGGCGGCGGCCTTCGAACCCTGGGTTCGGATCGGTCACCACCATCGAAGGGAGGCAATGGGAGGCAGCCTGCGTCTCCGAACTGGGTTCGGAGGCGCCCAACGCCTCCGAAACCTAGGTTTCGGAGGCTTGGGCTACTTCCGAAACCTGGGTTTCGGAGGCGCCCAGTACTTTCGAACTCTAGGTTTCGGAAGCGGCCCGTGCCTCCAAAACTTGGGTTTCGGAAGCGCCCAACACCTCCGAACTCTAGGTTTTGGAAACGGCCCGTGCATCCGAAACCTGGGTTTCAGAGGCACCCAGCACCTCCGAACGCTAGGGTTCGGAGGGTTGGGTCACTGAATTATATAAATCCATCCAAACACAATATTAAAATAATTCAACCAGCAACTTTAACCTCAACTTCAAAACTTCAAGTGGCAACAACCAATACACAAGTCCAGTTTCCGTCACTCTCATGGCTACCACCACATTCATTAATTTTAGTTTCACTGCATACAATCAATTACATATAAATTTTAGATTTTTAATTATTTTTATTTATAATTTTGTTTTCTTTCGAAGATAATCATATCTCATGTTAAGTTTTCTGTGGTCTTTTTATTTTTAGTTTTTATAAATTTTATTCATTTCATCCATTTGTTTAGTAAGTATATTAGTTTTTTTTTATACCTCACTCTCTTAAGTAATGAAAGAAAATTAATATATTTACAAAAAGCTTATTCATAAAAATGATGATTGAGTGATGTCACAGGCATGAACTTAAATAGCAAGAGACATTAATCAGATAAAAACTATATATAAAGTTTTAAATTTATATGATTTTTTATCATACTTAAATTATAATAAATAAATGCTATCAAAAGAGTCTTTACTTAAAAGAGATCTCGATCAATATTAATATATATGTAAATATATAAATATGTAGTTGAACTAATAAGATGGGTACACAAGATCAACTGCTTAATTGGGCTTACAATGTCCATACATTATTTGAATATTTGAGTCTAAGGTCAAGGAGTTTAGATTCATTCTTGACTAAGTAATTACTTGTGAAAGATTGTCAAGAATGGCATCACAGAAGATAATGGTGGAAAAGTATTTCTTTTCCTTGAAGGATATCAGGAATTCTAGTGGGAGAGTGCAATAGAAGTGATGTGGCAGTAGGAATGGTGTGTAGGAGAACCACTTGTGGAAGTTGTAAGTGATGATGTCTGTGTGTATTTGTATAATACATAAAATTAAAAAAAAAAAGAAAGAAAGAAAGATAAACCCTCCGAATTCTAGGATTCGGAGGCGACCAGTGCCTCCGAAACCCAGAGTTCGGAGGCATGCGCTGCCTCCGAACTCCAGGGTTCGGAGGCATTGGTTGCCTCCGAACTCTAGAGTTCGGAGGCGCGATGGTTCGATAGCTTTTTCATAATTTTTGTTTAATAATTTTTTTTATTGTAATGTTAATAATTTTTTTTTATTGTAATGTTCATAATTTTTGTTAATATTTTTGTGTTATTTTATAGGTATGGTACGTGGTAGAAGAAGTTAAGCTTCTCCATCTTGCTAGCTTTCTTCGTCTCAAGAGCGTCTTGTTGCGTTGACGAGAAAGATTTGAGAGAAAATGGATTAATATGGGTGTGAGTCTGAAATAAAAGGGATGAGAGATTTGAGGAGAAAATAAGTTTACTTGAGATATGAGCTACTGTATCAAGAAGAAATTACCGTCTTTCACCGGCGAAAGATGGCATGTCAGGTGGTGGTTGAGTATTGAAGATAAGGGTAAAATTGAATTTTTGTTTAAGGATATTTTAGGTATATTAAAAAATAATTGTGAAGAGTAAAAAGTTTGGTGCGAATAGAATTTCCCTAATCGTTATAATTTAATTAAATCTAAAAGTAGTGTATGAAATCTATCCTTTTCATTTTTATCAAAAGAGTGAAAATAGAAAAGGAAAACTAAAAACATAATAAAATTAAAATGGTCTTAAATTAATTTTTTATCTAGATAAAAAAAATAATCATGATTAACTAGTACAGACGATATCAATATAATTTTTGTTGCTTATTACACATCTAACACATCTAATATAAAATATTTTATATGAGATCAATACATATCGGAGATTCACATTTTTTATTTCCAAATCGAAATTTTCTTATATTTGAATAAAATTTCTAATTTTCCATTATCTATGATTAGCTTATCCGAAAATTGATTCTATTTTATACAACCTACTCATCCTAAGTCAAATTAATTTATCTAAAAACTTAATAACTATTTAAAACTTAAAGAAAAAGAATAAACCATGTCTAGTCCATCTTTGTGTACCCAAGACACAAAAACGATTTGTTTTAATGCCATCATGCCATCGGATATAATACAAGGGGAGGAGAAAAAACCCCAATCATTTCATTTCTACTACCCTCAAGGACGATCATCGCACCAAGCCAATATGATTGCTAGCAAACTCCCATGAAATTTTGACAAGCTCTTGATCTTTGGGTAGTTTCAAAATTCATTCAAACGAACTCCAAAATCCCTTCAATTAGTACTAATCTCATCCCCTCGATCCCAGGACTTGAAATCCCATGGACCTCGGGAATCGTACTCCAAAATCCCTCTTGGTTTGTAGAATTGCTCTTAGGCTATCTCTACGTTTTCTTAATTATGCATTGGCTCAAAATAAATTTTTAATTGAATTTTAGTAACTTATGTTTCCAAAATTGTATTTTTACTCCTTTAATTGTAAATTAAATCACCGAGACCCTATTGAAAAATTACCAAAAATGCCTTCCATGTGATTTCCATTTTTACTTAAATACCCTTAACATCAATTTGGAGGACTTTTACCATCTCGCAATATTATCAAATTTCCTTTGCTAGGTCTTAAAATTATTGCAATATTCTTAAAAATTTCCTTCAAGGAGTCTCAATTACCATGATATCCTTGAGAATGGTTCAAAATTACTAAAATACCCCTTTTATGTCCTTATTTGAGAAATTCTCATTTTCTATACAAAATTTCAAAAATTTAGGATAGTAAGACGAAAGGTATGATTGATAACAATATCCTAGCCATAATTGATTAGTGTGAAAGTTCAATTGGATTTTTCTCAATACATCATTTCAAGGATTTATTTGAGCATATGAAAAATTTAGTTGACAAATTTTTTTTAAGGGAGATTAGATATAATACCCCTAAATTTAGAACGAAGTTATTGAAAAAAAAAAAAGGCACAATTACCATGATTTAAGGAGTTTTAAAACGTTTATCCAAAGCTTTTAGTCAAGAAAGTTTTGAAAACAAAATTTCTTTAAAAGAGACTGGATGTAATACTCAAGATTTTTAAAAAAAATTCAAAAAATAAGAAATTGTGATTTTTCCAACAGAAAATGAATCGAGGGCATTTTAGCATCCTATCTCAAAGGTATTTTAATAATATTCAAGACTGGGTTAGTAATTTATTTTCACAAAAGATTTTGTGATCCTAGTGTAATTTTTTTAGAAATCAATGGTTTTGTGTAATTCTCAAAAATTTTCAAGGCGTAAGTGAAAAACTAAGTTGCAACAACCCATGATGTAATATATAAAAAATAGAGGGCTAGAATCAAAGGGTTTAAAGTAAAATTAAACCAAGCTTGAGGGGCTCAGAGTGAGAAATCAATAAAAGATAAAGCTTTGACACTGACGTTATCACTAACCAACTATGAGGCTAAGTAGTAAGCTATTGGTAACTTTATAGGTGTCAAAAGGGCCGGCCCGGTCCGGCCCGAGTCGACCCACGGGCTTTTTAAACGGGTCGGGCCGGCTCTTTTACTAAAAGGGCCGGGCCGGGCCAGCCCGTGGGCTAAAGGGCCGGGCCCGGGGGGCCCGACCCTTTTTTTTTCTTTTTTTTAAATAATTTTTTTAAAAATAATACATATAATATATACATATATAAAAATTAATTTGTTTCTTTTTAAAATATTTTCTATCTTAATTCTTAAGTTTTAAATATTATTTCATTATTTTATATACCTTATAATTTTTTTTGTGAATTGATATGAAAAATAATGTACATATAAAAAGGAGAATGTTTATTTATAATTTAAATATATAAAAAATTTAACTTCAAAATTTTAAATAAATTAATTGATGGTTATTATTTATATATATGGTGAAATTAAATTTTTTAATATCCAATATCAATAATTACTAAATAATAACAAAATTAAAAAAAAAAATGAGTAAGGGCCTTACTGGCCTATAAGGGCCTCATGGGCCCGGCCCATAAGGGCCCAACGGGCCACGGGCCGGGCCGTGGGCCCAATTTCTTTGGCCCAGCCCGGCCCCCCAATGGGGGCCGGGCCGGTATGAACAGTAACGGGCCGGGCCAAAGCCCGGCCCGTCACGGGCTGGGCCGGGCGGCCCGCGGGCCGCCCGGCCCTTTTGACACCTCTAGGTAACTTATGATACTTTGAAGAGCAAGGAATGTTTAATGATTGGTCGTCGTGGGCGGGGATACAAGATGAGTTTGGGTATGAATAGGCTTAGGGTTCAACTAGATGGAAGCACAAAATCGACCTATTTCTAGATTAATTGGAGGGTTATGAGTAAAGGGTTTTTGTTCCTAAAAGAGTGTAAAGAGAAATTTGAGTAGCGGATTTGAGTGATTTTTGTAATGTTGTCAGAAAATCACAAAGTCTCCAAAATTCCAATTTGACGACTGGTCAAGACCGAGAAAATAGAAAAGAAAAAAAAGGGAAGAAATGAGGAGAAGGGGGAAGAGAATCCAAATAATGAAAAGAGAAGAAAAAAAAAAGGCAGCAACAGCTGCTTGGAAGCAAGGTGTACGTATCGCCAAAGAAGTTGATGGAGATGCAGAAGGCTTCAAGTGTGCAAAGTATATATTGCTATGTTCAAGTAGAGGAGGTGCATGGCCAGCGCAAGTGACCCCATGGGCTAGGGAAAAAAAAAAAAAAAAAAAAAATAAATATCATAAAAAATAAAGAAAAATTAAAAAAATAATAAAAAAATCCAAAACACTTTATTTTGAAACAAGGGGTATATATTGAGCGAGTTTCAAGTTCGAGAAGAGGCATGTTGTTCAGGGCTGACATGCAAAATAAGAAAACAAGCTTTAGTCACGTGTTAACAAATAAAAGTGGTTCTCCTTAAAAATCTAGTTTTATCTCATGTGCATTGTTAATTATTGTATTTATTGCCAATTGTGATGCATCGAAATTTATATTATTCGCACTGATTATGCGATTGTTTGTCTTAATTGCATGTATGTCATTGTTTGACTATGATATGAATTTAGAAGGTTGTTTGCATTAATGTATCTTTGAGCTATTTTTAAATGAACACATATTTAAAATTATGTATTTCTTCATTAAGTTACGATCTAAACTATATGTTCCATAAGTCATTTTAATTACCTACCTTAACTTTAATTTTATTGGGAAGAAAGAATAAAATAAAATTTTGGGGTCTATGTATAATTATTGAAAAAAAAAGAAAAAAAAGTCCCAAATTCCCTAGGCCATACCACGCCTAGAAAGTAGGATGTTACACATCCATTACTCCTAGGAAAATCCCTTGCTATAGACATTGTTTATTTGGCAAAATCTCAAACCTGCTATCTATGTAAACCTATGGATCATGTGACCGGAACAAGATATCACCAAGTCATAAAATTTTATTAAAAAATAAAAAAAATTCAAAATTCAAAATAATTATTTGAGCTAAAAAGTGTAATTTTTTTCATAATTGGATGGGAGGTCCCACACAATGTGCAAATTAGATAACTTCGATATTTAAAAGTCCCTTCGAATATTCCAAGAAAATGATAGACAATTATTCATAAAGAATTCTAATTTTAAAAAGATTTTGAAATATTGGAATAAACATCATCCAAAAGAATCATAATCCTAATAGATTTCAAAATGTCAAGATGAACGCTATTTATAAGAATCTTAATTTTGATAGAATTAGGAAAGATTAAAATAGATGCTATTTGTGAGAATCTTAATCTCGAACTATTTAGGATTACTTCATATCTTTCTATAAATAAATAGACATTCATTCTAGAAAATGTACATTTTCAATATTGATTTCAATACAACCTCCATCATCTACAAATATCAGAGTATTTGCGTAGGGATTATTCTGTACCCTCTGACTGTTTTTTTTTTCTTGCAAGTTCAAGTAGCTTGATGACAACATTTCTATTTAAATAAATTTATTATTGTATTTCGACAATAACAATTAGCATCGTTTATGAAAAACGCTTAAAAAGGTTAAAAATACTACAATGGCTCTCACACAATCTCAATTCCTCAAAACCTTAATCAAATCAATTGGAAGAAAAGACATAGCATGAAAGAAGCAAAAAGCAGACAATATGACATGATTATGAATTCAGGAGGCTGCAAATCCGCAAATTGGTTATATAATATACATGTACATAATAATCTCATGCTGCTTCATTTAGTATCTGCCATTTTTTCTTTTCCAATTTTTGCTTTATAAGTATATGAATGAAAAAATATTGAAAAAAAAAAAGCCATGAGGCATTATATAATATATATATTATAAAGTTTCTCATGATAGCTGGGAAAAAAAAACACGAGGCATTACATAGATATATAAATATATTATAATTTTTATATATCTATTGAAAGTTGCTCGACTAGAGTGCTCTTAACGAGCATGTCATCCACATACACCTCTATGTTGCGATTGAGCTGGTTCTTAAACAACTTCTTTACCAACTGTTGATAGGTGACACTCACATTCTTCTACCCAAAAGATATTACTTGATAATATATAGTACATGGCCTTGCCTGTGACGAAGGTTGTCTTCTCTTGATTTTTTTGGATTGAGCAGGATCTAGTGGTATCTTTGAAAATTGTCTAAAAAACTCATGAGTTATACTTAACCATGCCATCAATCAAGGCATTGATTCTTAGCAAGGGCAGCTATCTTTGTGGTATGCCTTGTTTAGGTTAGTGAAATCTATACAAAACCTCTGGTTAGTAGTTCTCTTGGATACGAGGACCACATTGGCTAATCGATCTAGCTAGGCAGTCTACCTTTTGAATGTACTAAGATGTTGCAACTCTTCTACCTCTTTCTATATCTTTTTAGAATTTTTTTAGGCAAACTTCATTTTTTTCTATTTTATTGGTCTGTCATTTGACTTGATCCCAAATTGGTGGGTGATGATGCCAAGGTCTACCTTTGTATGTCTAAGGTGAAAATGTGTACATATCAACGGAGCAAAGAGTACGTGTCGAAGCTTTACCCAATACTCCTTTTGGGTGTGGTCCTAACGACCAAAGTATGTGTTATTGCCTAATTACAATAATTAAATTTATTTGTTTTGAGAATAGCCAAAGCAAAGCTCCTCGGTAAGATAATAAGATACAGGATGTCGCTCAAGGGATCAACTATGTCTAAGCTTGATCTGCTACCCTGAATGGTTGATGTTTTAGGGACCCGGATGGGGTTTCCAAGGTCTTCAAGGTCATTAACCCCAAGTAAGTCTTGGGAGGACCAAGGATAAAAGGATCTCGACGAGTCTTTGGGGGGAATTTTAGCTGGTCTTCAGAGATTGCTATCCCAGATGAGTCTGCAAACACAAAGGTCGTCAAAAAGCATGCTAGGATCTTCCCCACGCTGGTCCTTAGATACCTAAGTTAGACACTAATGTCTTGAAGTAAAATGTAAATATATGCAGAATATGTATGTATGTGGTATGTGTCTTCGATGGAGTAGGCTCCCGATGAGTTATCTGTACGTTAGAGTCTTAGGGTCTTTAAGTCTTCAAATTCAAGGTCCTAAAGAGAGAGACTGTGGGTCGAGTGTTGTCTCAAAGAAAAAGATTCGTTTGTCTATGAGCAAGCGAGTATTTATAGACATTTGGTAGGGTTCACAGATGAGAGTCCTCAGACTCTTTGAGACAATGCATTAAGTGAGGCTAGAGGGCCTCGAGATATCTTCAGAGTGAAAACAACCTGATGAGTGTCTCTGGGAGGATCCAAAGAGTTTTCAGGACCATTGGGTAACTTAGGCCCTGATGACTCTAAAGGAGTCTTTGGGCTATGCAAGTTATGAGGCTTGACCATCCCAAGGACTCTCTGGAGACTCTGGGGGACTCTCACCTCGAGGGGCTCACAAGGTTTCAGACTTAGTGGGATACGTCTTAGAACTTAGGATTTTTTAGAATTTTCTAGGGTACTCCACAACAATATGGAAGTTTAATAATTGTTGTAGCTTATGTAATAGTTGTTTCCCCTTCCTTTTTGGTGGAGTTGCTATTCAATTTTTGTTTTGAGTGGCCCTATGTTCTACTGGAACTTCTGTTGCTTTACCCCATCTTTTAAGGTTGGTCACCTCCCTTAGCTACAAAATTTAAAGAAAGCCCAAGTTGATTAACTCCTATATCTCCTCATTGAGTTGCTGGTAATTTTTAAAGTCGTGTCTATGGTCTCTATGAAAACGACAAGAATTGTTTCAATTACTTTTGTAGGTTAATACCTTCATTGGATGAAGCCTTCTCGCATAATCCTTATCCTCTATAGCCATTAATATCTCCATTAGATTGGTGTTCAACAAAGTAAACGGAATGGACTCCTCTTAGTATTAGCCGGACCTAATCGGTCTTAAGCTCTTACCCTGTGATGGTCCATCTTTTGCCTGGAAGGTTGCCTGGCTTCTTCTCTCTCTCTTTTCTGGGTTGCTCGATCCTTTTTCCTTCATCACCTCCTCGTGTTGATGTACTTGTGTGTTTGATAAAGAATCTAGGTGAATGTCTTTGAGTGTTAGAATTAAGCAAGAGGCCTACAGTCAAATCATTTTGGAATGCCACCATGGCAACTCTGTAATAGAAGTCTTCAATCCTTAGCGTTTCTTCATTAAATCGAGCTACAAACTCCTTTAATAATTCCCTCTTGATTCTGCTCAACGTTGACCGAGGTTATTGAGGACTTGCGATGATATTTCAAAGGTGCAAAATGGGGTAGGAAACAAGTCTTCAACTACTCATCATTGACAATTGAGCAATGAGGGAGGTTCAAGTACTATGTCCTCGCATGGCTCTCCAAGATGGGTGGACAAGGCCCTACACCACATGGTGATAGTGGTGGCTAAAACTAACATGTGCGATGAGAAGAGCTCCATATTGTTGGTTTAGATAGTGGTTTTATCAAAGAACTTGATGATAGGGATGCAAAACCTTTCTAGGGGAACTTCAACCATGATAGCTAGGCTTAATGGTTGGGTTAGGCCTGAGGCTTAGGGCTCTTCCTTTCTCTTATTTTAGCTCTACAATTTATTTTTTTGTGAGCTAAAATCACTTTACTTATGGAGTCTTGCATTATTGGATAGGGAATGAGCTAGAACCATCCCTTCTTCCAAGTGGCGTTGCTTTCATTCATTATGGTGAGAGTG